>NC_135312.1:12369538-12674445 GCF_048772815.1 Callospermophilus lateralis
GTGTGTGGCTAAGTTGCACCAGGAAGCCCACAGTCCCTACCAGGTACCCCAGCATTTCTGTGACCCTCTCCATGTCTTTGTCCAGTTGCTGCTGTTAATTACTTAGACTGGGCAACATATGAACTACAGGAATTTATTGCTTACAGTTATTGAGACCCAGAGGTCCAAGATCAAGGCTCCAGGGATCCAGTGTCTGGTGCTTTCTGTTTCCAAGACAAGTTCCTTGTTGCTATGTTCTCACATGTTGGAAGAGATAAGTGTTGTGTCCTCACATGGCATAAGAGCAAATTAAGGGACTGGCTAGGTTCTTTCAATCTCTTTAATAAAGGTACCTAATTACCTGCTAAAGACCCAACTCTTCATACCATCCCCTTGGGGTTTTAAGTACTGACATGCAACTTCAGAGAGACATATACATTCAAACCATAGCACTCAGTTAACACCTGAAGCTTTGATAATTAACATAACAAGGAACAGAAACAAGTTTCATTTGGTATAATTAGTGATTCATTACTTATCTTCATGGATATTAGAAATGGACTCAGCTGGTAAAATTTGCAGTTGGCTTAACTACTTTAGAGACACCCTCCACCCCAGCTCTCTCCTCACTTCCTAGAGCTGCCATAGGAAGGTACCATTCGCTGTACTTTGGTTAGATTAAAACAACAGAAACCATCTTTCACAGTTCTAGAGGCCGGAAATCTGAAATCAGGGTACCAGCGAAGTGCGTGCTATCTCAGAAGGCTCTAGAAAGAAATCCTTCCATACTTCCTCCTAGCCTCTGGTGGTTCCTGGAAACCCTTAGGTCTTGCAGCTGCATGCTCCAGTCTCTGCCTCCAGCTCTCTGTGACCTCCTCCCTAATGTCTTGCTCTCTTCATGTGACTTTCTTATAAGGCCACAGATTACTAAGTTGGTGACTCACCCCTCCCCACCTAACCCTCATCTTTCCTAATCACATCTACAAGAACTCTACGGCCCAATTAAGTCACATTCTGAGATCTGAATAGACATGATTTTCAGGGGAGACTATTCTACCCACAACACCGGCCATGTTTGAAGAGAGAATAAGACTCTAACTCTAGAAATGGTGCACAAGATCTGATTTCTAACAAGGTCCATACGATGGGTCAGAGGTTACCTGATAGTAATAGAGAACAGTAGAATTAACCACTAAAATACTGTGGAGTCAGTCTCACATGAACCTGTCATCACGGTGGAGACGGGAGTTCCTGATGCTGTCAGAACCTTGAATGTTTTGTTTGCCCACTGGTTCATTTGTGCTCAGTGGATAAATACTTGTACGGTGTGTTAGAATTTGGTCTGAGACCTCCTTTCGCTATCTGGCAATGAGATTGTAAGAGCAGTCTTGTCACCTCAAACATCCTGACATTTTGGTGGCTGCTGTTATTAAATAAAAGGACCAAGGATCTGGACATGACCAAGTTGGTAGAAGCTATCTTCCATACCATTTAATCTCATTTCCTTCTCTCTTCATCCTTTTTCACCCAAATTCCAGAAAGGGACCTCTGTGCTCTCTTATCTGCACTTTGGTCATTTCCTTCCACAGCTCCACCCATTGAAATCTGGTTTCAGCCATTGAACCAATGAAATGCCTTCCCCAAAGTCACCCTCATTTGTGAACTGACAAACTTAACGGATGCTTTTCAGCCCACCCATAGGAGCAACATTGGTCTCAATGGCATGTTCATTTCTACACTCAGTCCTCTCCTGTCCTGTCTTCCCGGACACCTGCCACCCCAACCCTCTACCTCTCAGTATAATGATTGCTCTTTGATCTCTCTACAGTGGTTCTCACTCTAGCATCCCCTTTCCTCTGGGTATTTCTTAAAGCACTCTTCTACTGTTTTTATTCTATTCTTTCACCCTGGGGGAACTAGTGTCCTCTCTGGCTTTATCTAAACTGGTGACTCCAAAAATCATGCTTCTCTAAGCTTTGTATTTGCATGCTCAGTTCCTGCTGGATGTCTCTACATGGATGACCCCTGGCAAGGTCAAACTATCTTCCTTAGACTGACTGAAGAACTCAGTTCTTCCTGACAATTACCGTTCTTCTTCTTGGGTTGAACTCATGACTGTTCAGGACACCTCCTCACATAAGAGCTTGACCAGCTGTTGTTCTCTTTTCCTATTCATCCAAATGATCACTGAGTCTTCAACCTCAGCGTTTCTCCTCCATTCCATAGCAAAGGCTCTAGCCCAGACACTCACCAGTTCTCACTCTGTGCTGCTGCAGGAGTCTCTCCTGCCTCAAGAATTCATCTCATCAGATCTGCCCTCCATGAAGCCATCAATTATCTAGCCCGGGAATATAGCCATGCCATTCACTCACCTAAAGCCCTGAGATGGATCACCTGCCTTTCTGGGAGCAGGATATCTCAACCTCTGCAATATTGACATTTGAAACCAGAAAAGTCTTTGCTCTGGGCAGCTTTCCTTGTATTGTACAAGGCTCAGCAACATCTCTGACCTGCACCCGCTAGAAGCTGATTGCACCCTGAGTTGTGACAATCAAAAATGTCTCCAGACATTGCCAAATGTCCCCTAGGGAGTCTGCAACACCATGCCCCCTTGAGAACCACTGACCTAGAGAACCAAGCCAAGACTCTCAAATGTAGCAAAAGGGCACTTCATCAGCTAGCCTCTGGCTACTAGCCAACTCCTCTTCCGTCACTGTGGTGTGCCTGATGCCTTACAAAAAATTCTTAAAATTATACCTAATATATCACATCATAATTAATTCTGTTTTATTTTCCTATAAACCACAAGTTTCTTCTGAGTGTGAAGGACTTCAACCCAGTCAGCCCTCCGTGTCCACTTACTCTGCATATCCAGATTCAAGCAACTATGGATCAAAAATAATCAGGGAAAAAAATTGCCTCTCTACTGAACATGTACAGAATCTTTTTCTCATCATTATTCTCTGGACAATATAGTACAACAATTGTCTGTATCGTATTAGGGACTATAAGTAGCCTCGAGATGATTTAAAGTACACAGGAGGATAAGCAAATGCTGCGCCATCTTATATTAGGGACTTCAGCATCTGCAAAGGGGACCTAGAATCAGTCCCCTGTGCATACTGAGGAACCACGGTATATTCAAAGTGCATAGCAATTCCGGTGCCTGGCAGTTAGCAGATATTTACTGTTTATTATGTAAATGAACAAATGAATGAAAGAGAACTTGGAAACAAAAATAACTCTGGTTTTTGTGCCTGATCTTGCCCTATCTCTGATAAAATACAGCTACATACTCTCCAACTTTTGAGCATTTAGCCAATATTTATGGGTTATTCTCTGTTTCATGATAAATACCTAATTTTCCTGGTTAGGATCTTTCACAACAAAGATCTTTGTTTAAAGTTTATTTCCCTAATACAATGCTAAGTTCTAATGTAACACATCACAGACTTTGAGAAACACATTGACTCTCTCTCTCTCTCTCTCTCTCTCTCTCTCTCTCTCTCTCTCTCTCTCTCTCTGTCTGAAATCTTCATCTGTGGAACACAAGCCTGGGAAGGATGATAATGAAGGACTCAGATTCTAGAGTTCAACTATCTAAATTCCAATCTGGTTTTGTTCCATCTCTTATTACCTCCATCATAACTCACTTACTATATCCAAGTTTGTGATTCTGGTGGGGAGAATTGAAGACACTAATATTATTTATTCCATTCACTCAAAGATGTATTAACCTATTACATGCCAGGCATTGTTTTTGAGCACTGATGGTACAACTGAGATCAAACCAGTAAAACAGTTTCTTCCTTAATGTGAGCTTATGCTTTCACAGGTAGAGAGAGACTATAAATATGTCACAGATAAATGCCGTAATTTCAGATAATATTAAGAGCTGCAAAGAAAGCGTACCAGGACATTGGGTGAGATAGCCTTAGAAATGTTCATCAAGAAAAGCCTTATTGAGATGAAATCTGTTCTTCTCAATTATACAGGATCATTGTGAAGATAAAATGAAATAAACGCATGCAAAATGCTGAATAGAGTGAATATTCATAGAGATGGCCAATCCCCATGAATATTCACCATTGCTATTAGCGCGGATGCCCACTAGAGGGAACTACCACCGATGGCGACCCCGCTGCGTGCCAGCGTTTGGCCCCTCCTTTTACATGCAATTGTCATTTAATCCTCCCAACAAAAACAACCTGGAGAAGCAGGTGTGACCGGATCCGCTTTGTAGGACTGAGGCTCAGACAGCAGCCGGCCCGGGTCCCCCAGCGGTGAGTGGCGGGCGGAGCTCAGTCTAGCCACCGCTGGCCTTTCTTCCTACTGACTCCGCTCAAAGACCAAAGCTCCAGCGCTCACAGTTGAAGATCAATCAGGAGGAGCGGGGAGGAGAAAGATCCAGCTCGCGGTGCACAATCGGGCGTCAAAAGCCCCGCCAAGCCACAGAAGGAGCGGCCCCTGACCTCAAGCGGAAATTCCTCAGAGCTATTCTCAGGGATGGGCCAGCTCTCCTCTCCGCTCCACCCTGGGGCCTCGGGCCTCTGAGACTCCCGTGAAATCAAAGGACAAAGCGACCCTTCACAGCCCTGGTGGAGAACTGACAGAAACACTTCCTAAGGTCCCCTCAGGGCAGAAGTAGGTGGAAATTTAAACTCTGTGAACTGCACAGAAGACTTTATGTTCTGTAAACAGCCTTCTGGCTGCTCCCCGCTGAGGACCCAAAGGCTCTGCCCAGATGAGCAGGTAGAAGGTCCCACAAGCCTCTCATCAGGAATCTGGCATGTGGAGATGCCCCTGGACCTTGATGGATGTCATATCTTACAGAGGTGGGGGCAATAGAGACCCTGGGGCAAGAAACCTGGCCAAATACGGAAGGAAAATAGGTTAGCTCTGCCAACAACCTGCAAAGCTGACCACCCCCTCTGACTTCAGAAACAAAAAGAGAAGGACATGGATTCCCAAATGGCTCACTGAGTCATCGCCAAATGCTCATTAGGCACTGCCACTGCATCAGGCTGAGAAGGAAGACACAGACACCACATTTGGCATTATTGTTCACATGTTTTACATTTTTGCCTTTGGGGCAAGAATTATCATGATATTATTTATTTTAAAAACGTTTTAGATTTTTCAAACTAAAACAAACGGTGGAACGCTGGTGGAGCTTTGTCTGCTCTCCAGTAGGGAGTGGGGTGGGACGCCTGATGAGTAGCACTTACCAGTTTTCACCACGGACATATTTCCACAGTGGTCAGTTTGGAGCTTGATCATGAAGTCACTGAAATGGGGGGCTGGGAAGTGCTGTTGACATCAGCTCTCAAAAGCCAGCTGAGGCAGCTCCAGCCCACCAAGGAAAAGAAGCCTCTTACCACTCCATCTCCCCGAAGCTTGTGAAGAGGTAGAACTTAGTCCACAGATTCCAAATGAAGAAGACGCTTAGTATGATAATAATTTTTTTTTTCAAAAAAAAGTACCAAATGGTGAAAGAAGTCTCATGAAAATCAAAGGGAGATCAGGAGAGTGGAGGAAAAGGACCAGGGGACAGAAGAGGGGAGAGAGAGAAAAAACCCAGGGAGTGACACAGGACAAATGACATTGTTCTGTGGTGGGCATGGGCTGATATTAATGAATCCCACTATTGTGCACATTATAACACACCAATAAAAAAAAGGGAAAAAACAAAACAAAAAAGAGTTACAACATGAAATTTAAGACTCCTGAGTTCTAGGCTTGAATTGGCTTCTGTGTGGTCAATTGGGTTGGTTGTTTTCCCTACTCAGAACCCAAGTGTCTCATGTCTGACAGAAGAGATGTGGACTGGATTTGCCATTTTCCATTTGAATCACCGTGAATTCTTATTATTTTTTTTAAATTATAGCCACTGGATTCCACCAGAGAAAATTCCTGCAAGGAACTGCTAGGCAACTGCTTCGTTTCTTTCCTTCTTTCTTTCATTTCATTTGGATGGTTTTGTTGAACTTTACAGGGATTCTAGGCTGGAAAACAGGGGTCTTATTCAGCCACCTTATTTTTTTGCTTTTATCTTTTTGACTTTCCAGGGACTCCTCTGGATAGATAAGTTTAAGGAAGCTTCAGGCCCCACTTAACCTTAACATCCATACTTTTGAGTTATGACCTCTCTCCTCTGGTAGACATGTCCATGTGCAACCTCCCCATGAGGGCAGGGGGGACCCACCACTTACTTCTAACCTGTAGAACATGGCAAAATGATGGGGTGCTCCCTCCACGCTTCTAAGACTGCATGTTGCTGGCAGACCTGCCCTGGGGACACACTGGCCTGCTGGCCTTGAAGATGTGGCCACCATGTGGTGACTAGCCTCTGCAGAGTTGTACCACAGGGCGTGAGGGAGGCCCCCAGAGCTGAGCGCAGCCTCCAGCCAACAGCCAGAAAAGGCTGGGGTTCTCAGGGCTGCCACCCAGAGAAATAAATGCTACCAACAATAGGAGTGAATAGTAGATTCCCCTAAAAGAGAAGGCAACCCCGCTAACACCTGGATGGCAGCCTCCTGAGACTGAAAAACCCAGGTGACTCGTAGAGACTGATGCTGTATAGTTTATAAAGTTTGTTTTTCAATCTGCACAACATCCATGTGGTGTTATTATCACCGCATTAGTTTTCAGTTGCTGAATAACACATTACCAAAAACATAAAAGTTTTAAAAATACATATTTATTCAAAATAGCCAAGAAGTGGAAGCAACCCAAGAATCCCTCAATAGATGAGTGGATAAACAAAGTGCAGTCTCTACATATGATGGAATATTATTCAGCCTTAAGGAAATTCTAACACATTCTACAACATGGATGAACCTTGAAGACAGGCTAAGTGAAATAAGCCAATCACAAAAAGACAAATACCGCAGGAGTCCACTTTTGGTACCCAGAGTGGTTAAAGTCTCAGAAACAGTACAACGGTGGTTACTGGGGAAATGGTTACCAGGGAAACTGGGAGTTGAAGTGATGGGTAAGGAGATTAGTTGCACAATCATGTGACACTTAACATTATTGAACTGTACACTTAAAATAGTTAAGCTAGAAAAGTTTATGTTGCATTATGTGGTATTTTATCACGATTAAAACATTTTTAATTACAAAGGAAACCCATATGTCTATTATCCCAGTTTCTCTGGGGCAAGAGTCCAGGTATCGCTTAGCTGGGATTTCTGCTCAGAATTCCACAAGGCTGAAGTAGAGGTACCAGTCAGTCTGTCCTTCCATCTGCTGACTCAAGTTGTTGACAGAATTCATCTCCATGGGGCTGTATGACTGAGAACCCTAATTCTTTGCTAGCGTCAGCTGGGGCAGCTCTCAGCTCTGAAAGGCTACTGACAGTCCCTTGTCACATGGCCCTCTCACAGGACTCTCATAAAGTTGAAGTTAGTAAGAACAGTGTCTCTTTGTAGGCTGCTACTGAAGTCTTAAAACCTGTACCCTAATCACCTTTGCCACATTCTGTGGGCTAGAAGCGGCTCACAAGCTCCTCCCACATTCAGGTAGGAGGGATTAAACCAGCCTGATTCACTGGGAGTCACTTTAATGTGCATCAGTCATGACTGTTGACCCCATGTAACAGAAAGCAGGCGATAACCAAGGTTATTGTGGTATCCAGAGCCTCACAGCAAAGCACACTGAATTGAGACCTTCAGCTATGGACTTCCGAATTCAATTGCCCGGGTTCCTTCAGTCTACATGCAGAAAAGTGTGAAAAGATAAACTTGGGCGTGTTAAAATGTTAACAAGTTTATTTGAGCATTCTTGAACTCATGAGTCTGGCTGCACCACGGAAGTGGTCCAGTACTCCAATGGGGTTGCGGGTGAGAAACCTTTATAAGGTTTTGGTGAAGTCCAAAGGAAATTTATGTGGCTAGGGATGTAGCTCAGAGATGGAGCACTTGCTTAGCATGTGAGGCCCCGGGTTCCATCCCCAGTGCCTTAAAAACCAACAAAATACATTGGATTGGTTAAAGTGGAAAGCCCCTAGTTCAAGGTTTGTTGGTGATTTCTGAGGTTGTTCATTTCTAAGTAGTCAGTTTAAGTTCCATTTTTTTATTTCCACTGGGCTTTGATTCACTTATACAGAAACCCATCGCACTGGAGGTATCTCAGCCTAATGGCCTCCCAATTAAATCTTATTTACAAGAGCAATAAGCACTCACTGGAATGGGATGAAGCAGCCGTTCTCCTTTACTAGTGGCAGCAAAGACACCGGAACAGTAAGAATCAGCTCTCAAACTCCAGCAGAAAACTGGCGGATCTCACAGCTTCTGCATTTCCTTTCTTCCTCCCTGAGCCCTGTGTCAGCTGTCAGGACTTCGGGAGCCCACGATGAAGTCCATGTAGGCATCGCTTTGTAAAAATACATTGAAAAACATAAACCTTATTTTATCCCTGAAGAAAGATTATCACTTTAAAAATGATCGCATCTTTGGCCACTTCTTTAGAGAAAACGTCTGTGCTCTGGTTTGTAGACTTACATTCCATCAGAGAACCTTAAGACACACCAAGAATGCATACTGAGAACTACCAGTCAGTCTCCAAAAACTCCTTCCAGCAAAGTCCATGAAGCGAAGACGGACACAGAGTTAGCCGAAGAAGATGAAAGCAAACTTAACGAGGTCAGACTAGAATTTATTTTTAATTTGCACTCAACATTTACCTTATAACTTGGTAAATCTTAGGTAAGGTTTCCACCTTCCAAACCTGCCTGAGATCACCCCCCAAGGCTGCTGCCTGTGATGCTGGTGACTTTACTCACCACCGTCATAATATTCAGTGACAGAAAAAGGAATTTGTATGGATAGAGGTAAACAGACCAAGCTAGGAATTTTACCGTATTATTATTTTTAACATTTATTTTCACTTAATAATGATGATAGGATAATCAAAAAATCATGAGTAGCTCAGCTCACTTATAAGACATTAGCATTCCCCCTAAATGTATGTTGTATGATAGAATGTCTAAAATAAAAACATGGAGGAAAGAGTGGACCAATGACCTCCTCTTCAGTAAAAAGAAAAGATCAACTAACACATCGCTGAGAAAAATATTGCCAGGGAAAACCGTGTGCCTCACTGTTTCTAAATGAAGTACAAGATCCTCACCTCAAAAGTTCATGTTCTACTCAGACCTGTTGGAACATGCTACAGGAAATGAAAGTTCATTTTATGGAAACCAAGGGAAGCAGATAACTCGATGGAACATACGGATTCTTCAGCTTGAAAGGCTATTATTGGGGCAGGTGCCAGGCTGGGGCATTGCCACTGTCATTACTGGAAGGTGGGTTTCCTGCACTGCTTCATCTGGGAGCAGCTTTAGGGTGCCCTTGTCTCTGTCAGCATCCCCATCGCAGTAAGGAGAGAGGGTCCTAGCATTTCTACTTATCATCACACCAAGGAGCTATTGAGGATATGGGTGGCCGTGCCAAGCGCAGGAGCCGTCGCCTGTCACAGCAAGGAACTGAAGAGGATGTGAAGTGGGCTGACTGTCGAGACAGAATGTGTGGTTTTCAATCCTACTTAGCAGCTGTAGGGTTTCAAGCAACTTAGAAACCACTCTGTGCCCAAGTTCTCATGACTCAAAGATGAGATAGCAATGACACACTCACTTGACAGGTTGCTATCAACATCAAATGGCTCCATTCACCTTGAACTCTTAAACACTACCAGGCACTGTGTGAATTTGTACTACCATGATTCTTTATGTCTCTCTGATGTGAAACAGTCTAGACATTTGTTGATTGACAAGATGAATGATGACACAGATTATTAAATTAAAAAACTAAGATCCTCAAGATCTGGTCCCTACTTACATCTCTCACTTACCCCCCACCCCCAAAATTGCTCCCTCCCTGCTTTCATGAAGCCCCTGGCTGGGGCTCAGTTAGGCAGCCTTTTGGGTGTCCCATGCAACCCTAGATTGCTTGCTGCCTCTTGTCACTTCACAGAGACATAGTACCAGTGTTGCAATGGTTTGTTTGGCTCTCCTTTGTAGAGAGAGATCCTTGAAAGGGAAGCCTGTACCATATTCACTGTTTTCTCCATCAGGAACATAGTATGTGTTCAGTATGCACATCCATTTGCTGAATGAAGAACCAAATGAATAAATAAAAGACCTATTAACAACTGCTACTTGCAAAAGTCATTACTATGGGATATAATAAAAAGTCTAATTTAAAAAAAGACATCTTACAGCCCAATTAAGAAGACAAATTCTAAGTAGACAAAAAATTAAATAATTATAAAAACTTCAAATACATAGATAATTACCCCCAAAAATTCTTTTAAACTCTCTTGCACATTATCATCAACTGTGCTATCAGGGTGGCAGGCTAACTCCTAAGTAGCACTGGAAATACTACAAAGAACAAAACTTTTACCTGGGTCCAGAAATTACATATCCATATTTCACTGAAGATAAGATGCAAATTTTTTCAAAGTTTTGCATAATCTCAGTATTATGATTCATCTTATAAATCATGGCATGTCATAGTTTAAGCAGAAGCATCTTTCTTTCTAAGGGTACATAAAGCAATAGTATATCTTATAACCCAAGGTGTTCTAGGTTTGATGAAAAAAGGTTAAAGGGTCAAACAAAACTAATTATTGTGTATGCATTTCTTCCTTGGAGGAAATATCAGAAAATGTAAGGGCTAGATGTCTGAGGACGGCGCTAATCTCTTCTACAGCAAGTAATTAAAAATAAAAGGTTGTGAGGATCCTGGAAGGTAGGCAGCTCCTTCCTCTTGGTGAATATCTGATGAAGCATGAGCATTGAAGGTCTTGTCTTCACAGCCCAGAGGAGGTAAAAAGAGATTAAGGGCACAGGCTACAGGGGCTACATGGAGACATGCAGAATAATTCTTCACTATTGTTTTCATGTTTTCCTAATGTAGATCATCTTGCACCTCCTCACCCTGTTTTATGAATTTTATAAAAGACAAACAGTAATCCAGCTATCTTATAAAAGCCTTTTATAACAAACTCCTTCCTCTGCCCAGTGGCCACTCCCATGTGTGGGTCTGTTTTGAAAGGTGATAAGCGGTTTATTGGTTCCATTAGAGAAACTCCTTACCAAATGAGACCATTCCTGAAAGTGACATGGTCCCAGCTAGAATCACACTTTTTGTTACAAGTGACACAGAGGTTGAAGAGTCATAATACTTATCAGCACAATACAAGGTCCCACGTGGCTATTGTAGTGTTTAATTTATTTGATGTCTCATCTGATTTCACACTTACTAGGAATTTTGCATTATAGTCATTCCTGTATTTTCAAAAAATCTCTGTCATACCATACAAATAAGGGAAAATAATTTTTTGCAGCAGACTGCTTTTTTTAAAAACTTAAGAGATTTGTATTGTAACCTGTCACATACTCTTGCCTCTATACCTCTCTGTTTCTGTTTCTCTCACACACACACCGCAAAGCAAAATTCTCCTGTCAAGCTAAAATCAACTTATTTTGATATATAAACACACATCACAAACACACATCACATAATTTGTATCTTTAATCAACACATCTAATTTGGCTAATGCACACAGGGTGATTGGGTGTCTATGGCTAATAACAGTGTCTGAATGCTAATGGCTAGAAAGTTAAGTGCCCAAGGACAGATCTGGATTAATGATGAGCATTTGCCTCTTGGCTTTCCTAGAGCTGTTTGGTTTAACCTCCAGTTAACCTTGATATTTATAATCCAAATCTAAAGGTGTCATATATAGGGCCCTAAACTTAACACAAAGCAAATGCCAAAAACCCTCCACAAGTTATCCTCAGGGGATAAAATTCAAGGCTAAGTGAGAACATCCTCTTTAAACACCTTGCACTTTGACCTCATTGAGTAAAGAGTGTGCAAAAATCAAGTAGTCGCAATTGAAAAGAATTCTCAATGGAGAAAGAAATATATATGTGTGTGTGTTTGTATGCATATATATATATGGAGTATGTAATTACCCATGAAAATACACAAGGACCTCTGGCTTTGAAAAAAATGATAGTGTCACATTTACATAATCCTGGGTGGATATGGAATTCTATTTTCAAATAAGTTGAGTATTATTGGATATAATATACCCCCACCCACCTCAGAGTTCTGGGTCTCCATCTTAAAGGCTCAAAGAAATCCTGTAGCATAGAAATCGATTTAAATTTGGTTAACTCATTCTTGCCTGAACTTATTGCACTAGAGAGAACACTTTTTTGAGCAACGACATTTTGGGAATGTTGGTTAAATTAAAAGAAAACCAGAAGACAAACCAGGAGACCTAGAGCCCAAGGTTAGCACAGCTTTAATTAACTGTACATCTCGGAGCTGGTCATTTCCCTTTGTTTTGTGCTTTTAGAAAATGAAAGGACTGGGCTAGATGAGCTCTGAGTTCTCTCCCAGCTCATAAATTAAACACTCCTGAGAAAATCTAATGAAAATGAAGCTGGAGAAAATATGGGACTCACCTGAAGGGCTGGGACAGATGGGAAGACCGAAGACCACGGCAGGGAAAGGGCAGGAAGCCCCACATTCAGTCCCAAGAAAGACCGCCCCCCCCAGGCATCCTGCATCTGAGGACCCAGGAGCAGGACCACATCCTTGTAGAGAAAAAAGAGTCTCAATCGCACACAGGAAGACAAGACCTGTGAGAGCAAAAGGACAAGAAAATGACAGGCAATGACTGAATTGGGAGGAAGGGAGGTCCAAAGAACAGTTCCAGGTGCATGGGTCAAGGTGAGAGGGAGCACAGAGACTTGGCGAAAGACTCCCTTTACATAGCATGCAACATTCTCAGAGCCAAGAGTCACCTGGACAGATGGGAACGATGGCATGTACCTGTCATCCCAGAAGCTCCGGAGTCCGAGACAGGCGGATCACAAGTTCAAAATCAGCCTCAGCAAAAGCAAGGCACTAAGCAACTCAGTGAGACCCTGTCTCTAAATAAAACACAAAATAGTGCTGGGGATGTGGCTCAGTGGTCAAGTGCCCCTGAGTTCAATCCCTAGTATCCCACCAAAAACATAAAGAGTGGCCTGGTCAAAAGGAGCCAGGATGGATTGGACAAGAGTTAAAATATCATACTCTTTTCTACAGTAATCAGTGGCATAAACTTTGAATGAAATTAGTCTTACAACTGAGTAAGATAAGAGCAAAAAATAAGGTGGCTGAGTAAGACCCCAGTTTTCCAGCCTAGAATCCCTGTGCTGCTAAGCCTGGCTCAAGCCACAGAGGGTGTCCAAGCCACCCTCTGATAAGAAGAAACGGGACTGTAAGGGCTACTTTCTCAGGGTGCTGGTGATGAGCTGCTGCTTGGGGTTGGAGTTCACAGGGCTACAGGTGGGAAGGAGTTAGCACTGATTAAGAAAAGGCCAAAACGCAAGAGTCGAGACCAGAAGAACAGAAGCTAAACAGAAGCTGGGGTTCTGGGGCCAAGACGGAGCAACAGACAGCAGACTCCAGTGCTCCTCCACGGTGCACCCATTGCCAAAAGCCTTTTTGAGTACAGCTTAAACCACCTTGTAGGCAAACGTACAGAATTCCACTGATCCATATGCACATTGTGACACACACACCGAGAGCAGAGGAGTTTAACCACTGAGTTCTAACAGCATGACTCCTGCAGTGAGTAGCTCCCTACTAAGGAGACCACAGGGACCAAGACCAAAGCAGAGGAAAAGACGGACACCAGAGAGAAGAGGGCAGCCTGGGGTGGGGACGCGGGGGAAGGCTCACTCGAGTGGGAGCTGATTTTTTTGGATGGTGGTACAAGGATCAGGCTGGTTTAAAGAAATAGAAAGAGCAAAGGCAGGGAGCTTATAAAAGCCCCTTTAAGGAATCCAGAATATGCCATATACCGTTACCTGTGAGAAGGCCAGTCTGCTTTGATACCACCCTTAATCTGCTTTGATATCACCTGTGTGGCCACTTTTTTTTCTCCAAAACTACTCATACTGCAGAACTTCTAGAGCTACCCAAGAGAACTTTCTTCAGTGATGCCAACATTTCATATCTATCCATATCTATGCACCTAATATGGTAGCACCCAGGCACATGTGGCTACTGTGACTGAGAAACTGAATTTTTTTCAATTTTTTTCATTTCAATTAATTCAATGTTCGATTGTTACATGTGGCCACGGCACTGTATTGAACGGCACAGTTCTGGAACCAAGTGTCAAACAAACATATAACAATCAGTCACTAGTAGTTAACAGTATTGAGTAGGAAGATTTGGAGGGACTTGTCCATAATACAATTTGTCATGTTGGCTTTGAATTCAACAAACCACAAAATCAAAGGCTGCAGCCTAATAGGCTCTAAGCATAAGATATTGGACTGTAAACAAAACAAACAAAACCCACAGACACAAGAGGGTCGATGACCTGCTGAGAAATAGAAGAGAAGAAAAATCCAGAGGGACCACATCGAACGACAAATGAAATCAAGTCAGGAGCATGTCTGGAATCGGGATGAGAGGGCTGAGCAGCACGCTAGATGTCAGAGTGCCAAGGAGGGACCCGTCCTCCCGACTGGCTGGTGTTCCTGGCTCCACATCTGCAAAGAGATGAGAAGGAACTGGAGAAGGTCCGAAGAAGAACAAAATGATGTCAGTTGTTGGATCACAATCACAAGGGGAAATACTGACTGTGTTGGGGCATTTTACTCCAGAGAAATAGAATCTGAGGCTAACGATATCTGCCTGCAGGTATCAGAAGAGGTAAGTAGCATTGTTCAGATAGTCCCTTTGCACACCGAAGAGAAAATCATACTCAACAGACAGCCGGGAAGATACTGCATTGGCCCGAAGGCAGGCAGTGGTTTACCAGGAAGCATCTCACTTCATCAAGCCTAAGAGTTGAGCATCAGAACAGCCAGGACTGAAGGAGTCTAAAAACACAAAGGAGGCACAAACCCTGAGCTTCTGCAGCTCCACCTGAACAGGGGAGGGGATGGACCAGTCCACGGACTCCCAACCATCCACCGACCTGGGAGGCACTTGCTAGAAGAGGGCTTCTGGCAATTCTGCCGTCCCTCAGCCCCTCCTCCCCTAGGGGGCGCTGTTCACACAAGCCACAGGAGGAGGCAGAGAACGAAGTTACCAAGGGAAGGAAAGCCCAGCGGGGAACGCCTAGTCCCGCGTGCACAGGTCAGTGATGCACTGAAACATGCAGAAAGGCTCAAGGTCCAAAGAAGCCAGTTGACCCATCACCCTGAATCTAGGAATGGCAGGGAATATGGGGAGGGACACTGCTAACCTCTCCTCTCAGGGTTCCAACTAGGGAAGTTTGCCTCATGGAAACTGATGCACAGAGAGCATCCTGCTGCCACCAAGTCCTGACCCAGAGTGACCACAGGAAGACCGCCCACAGCCTTCCCTCCCTCTAGGGCGCTACACTTTGCCCCCGTTAAACATCCACTTTGCTCTGGGTAGATCTCCGGCTCCTCCCCATCACAGCCGCAGCTTCTCTCTTGGAATGAGCAAAGGTTCCTGCTGCAACTATAGCAATTATTATCACAAATATAATCAAACATTAATGAGAAATCAGAGGAGGTAGGATAATGAAGGGTAATTGCATATTATGCAACATTGAGTTAATTTGAAAGTATAGGGTACGAAAATATTAATAGAGTCCCAAGTTATGCACAAAATTCAAAATTATGCAGTTTCCAAAATGTTGTTTAATTCATCAGGAATTGTTTATTTTCCAAGGCTGTTATGCAAAGTGAATTGTAGTCAGTGTTTACTACCCCTTAAGCCGGCAAACAGAAATGCCAGCCATCAGAAATACTTTTGTCAGAACTGTAAGGAAATTGATGCTAATTATATTAATTTTGAATTATGTAAATTCTTCAAAAATCTATCCTCTGCATAAATTGTGATTTCTGTAGATAAGAACAGGGGAAAGCCATCTCAGAAAAAGGTGAATACTTTTTGCAAATGCATAGAGGGCAGAGAGAATTAAAGGAAGGGAGGGGTGAGTTTGGAATATTCAAGAAACAGTAGGAAGGAAAAGGGGGATATGAGGCTGGAAAATAAATGGTTGCCTCTGGAAATCAGTATGGAGATCCCTAAAAAAAACTAGGAATGGGACCATTATTAGACCCAGCTATCCCATTCCTCAGTATACATCCAAAAGATTTAAAAATCAGCAAACTACAGTGAAGCAATCACATCAATGTTTATAACCGCACAATTCACAATAGTCAAGCTATGGAGCCAACCTAAGTGCCCTTCAACAGATGAATGGATAAAGAAAATGTGGTATGTATATATACACAATGGAATATTACTTGGCCATAAAGAAGAATGACATTATGACACTTGCCAGTAAATGGATGGAGACTATCATACAAAGTGAAATAAACCAGTCCCAAAATGCCAAAGGGAGAATGTTTTCTCCAATATGAGGAAGCTAATCCAAAATGGAGAAAGGATGAGGTAGAGAAACTCTGTGGAATGTGTCTGGCCTAACTTTCCTGTGTATATATATGAATATACCACAGTGAATCTCACCATCATGTGCATCCACAAGACACTAATTTGAAAGAAAACTATAAGTAAATAACAGACCAGTAGAGTAAAGAGAAGGGAACAGGGAGAGGGAGGAAGAGTGAGGAAGGGGCAATACTGGGGACTGGATTAGAACAAATTATATTTCATGCTTTTATAATCATATCAAAATGAACCCTATCGTCATGTATAACTAAAAAGAACCACTAAAAAACAAAGTGGTCGCAGGCCAATGATTGCCAAAAGCTATTGCTTAATTCCGTCTCAGGCCATAATGGAGTTTTCATAGATCCTCAAGTGAGATGAGAAGTACAAGACAATAATCTCCATGAAGCCGAATTCATAAAGCATTTATATAATAGTTACAAATTATTCTTGATTATGAGACCATGTCCTCCCGAATTTGTTGGCATTAAGATATCCTAGCTGTTGTGAAATGTCGGCAATGGTAGATGGACAGGTAGGGATGTCATATCCCCACGTGATGAAATACAATGTGACAAGCCTATAGAGGCCAAGGTTCATTTCTCAGAAGTAACACTGCTCCCTAAAAGGAAAGAGGATGGGAGCCACAGCCCTGTGAAGTGAAGTTAGGTGACCAAACAAGGTGCCCGATTAAACACACAGAGGATGATTCTAGATGTCGCTTTTTACATGTGTTTAAATGCAAACCAATAATCAAAAGGAAATAACTACAAGAACATAAACATCGCAAGTTTGAAACAACTGGAGGAGAAAAAATGTAACAAGAAGCATTGTAAACTCCATGAAGAGCAGGAAAGAGAAAAGAAACAGAAAGATCAGGAAAGATGATCCTGAGAATAAGTCCAAATGTATCATTAATCACAACTAATCTATCTGGGTTAGTCCACCCAAAGAAACGCCAACGATGGCCATGAAAATCAGACCAAATCGAAAAAATAAAACTGTCTAAATGCTGTTTGCAGTAATCACATTAAAATAAAACCTCAAAAATGTAAAACAACAGTAACAGGGGTCTTTATAAGGCAAATGCCAGCTGCTGCTACAACTATACTGTTACTACCCATCAAATGCTCACCACTGTCCTCCTCCAAGGAAAAACATCTCGATAGCAACTCCAGATGAAATAAAATTCAGTGGGGTAGAACGTTAAATGAAACATAGAAATTTTTATGTTGATAAAAAGTGAAATCTATCAAGTAGCCGCAATAACACGTAATCTAGTGCTGGGAGCCATTAGCCAAGTAGGTATGACAATTTCCTTGCCAGCATACCCCATGTTGCTTAGTGGAAGGACTCCTGGAAGGTGACCTTGCTCAAGGACCAGGGCAGATCCAGGTTTAGGGTGTATCCTGCTGGGATTAGAGAGTATCCTGCTCCTTGAGTTTAGGGTGGTTCCATGTTTAAGGTTATTCCTGCTGGGAATAGGGCGTATCCTGCTGCCTGAGTTCCTCTTGAGTTCTCACGGGATTCAGACAGCATTTTTGGGAGACAGAAGCCCAGTGGAGGTGTGGATTTGGGCAGAGAACATGGATTTCCCCAGTACATGTTTGTAGAGTGCCGATGACAGTTCGGGAATAAAGAATTGCTGTTTGACTCTACAAAGCTGTGAGTGGCTCGTGATTTGTGCCCAGCCAGACTGCGGCAATCTAATTTCAAAACATTTAAGACAAAAAGTGTTAGAAAGCAAGCAAAGACTGATTAACCCTTGCAGTAATAGGATAAGCTAACAGTCATCTCTTCAAAAAATGATGGTATTTGCATATGGCAGTAAGTGTAAGTACTTGGATTGTTAAGCTCGAATTCGGGACCCCCAAAAGACCACCAGAGACCCAAGATCCCAAGATCGATGTAAGCAGCAAAGAGGTGTTTATTGCGAGCTAGCTCGGTCCTCCGCACGCACACACAGCAACTGGTGACGCTGAGAGGCCCCGAACCCAGGGCCTGCAGCATTTTTATACATTTTTTGGAGAGGGCAGGGACTTCACATACAGCATAGCCTCTTTTAGCAAATCATCACACACCGCGGGGAAATCAAATAACAACTCTAAAACATGATTAGCACATTTACTGGCGGGAACAAGTTGTCCAGGGGTGATTGGTCAGTACAAAGGGGGGTATTCGTTTGAACTGATTGGTTTAAGCCAAGAGGGGTGTACGTGCTGAACTACATGGTTTCCCAACATCATAAACTACTGGGAGGGTCATCTGGCATCCCAGGTATTTCCCTGTCTCATGCTGATTGGTGGCTGCTAGGGGGCTGCTATGGGTCCCCACCTAGCCTGACTGAGTCAGGGACACCTGGCGCAGCAGATCTCTCCTGTAGATAAACAACTTAGCAGGGTGGGAATGTGCCTAGGAGCGCTCTATGGGTTTTTCCAAGGACAAAGGTCATGTCCCTTCCTTGGACAGGCTTTGCTCTGAGGTAGAGACTGGTTTTTCATGATTTCACTATTAATGAGCTTAATTGAATACCAATGTAAGGAAGGTGTGCACAACTGAGAACATACATTTTTTAATATTCATGAAAGACTTAAAAGTAAAGGTCACACAAATAAAAAACCTCAGAAAGCTCCAAAAATAGAAATTATCACACAATCCAAGAATATGAGAAATTTATAACAAAAGACAGTCAGCGACATCCCATCCCAAAACAACTACTTGGATTTTTTAAAGAGCTCTTCTTAAATAACCTCAAAATAAAAGCAGAAATTTAAACCATAATTATAGAGCCTTTCAAACTAACTCCAATGACAGCATTATAGAAAAAACTTTTGAAATGTAGTCTCAGTGGCATCCAAGGTCTTTGATTGTTTATTAATTTAAATCTAAATATTCAACTCCAGAAATTTAAAAATGAACAAATTCAAAGAAAGGGGGAAGACAGAAATATGTAAAATAATTAGTGAAATGTAAAATAAACTGTAAATGTGAAATAGATCTTAAAAATAATCTTTGACAGGAAAATAGAAACTGGCTCTTTAAATGGAGAAATAATAGTAATAATAACAAAGTTGTAGTTTAATAATAAGTTGGATCAAGAGAAAAAAAGATAGGACTAAAATAAACTCGTGGTGGGTGGGAGGGGAAGACAGGCCTACAGACACAGAGGAATGAAAATAATTCGAGGAGCATCTGGAGCCAGGTCTACAAGGGTTTGCATAGCAACTCTACCACCTGCAGGGAAGGTTAATAAACCACACCTCTGGGCCTCGGTTTCCACATCTGTAAAAACAGGCAATGATGGTCCCCCTCAAGGTAGACCAACTGCCTCACTTACGAAAGTACTTAACATGATGTCCAGTACCATTGTAAGTCACGGGAACACGTGGGCTATTTTTATGAGTTCACTTCACTTAGATGGAATGGAAGGTTTCCTAAACATGTAAATGAAAAAAAAAAAAAAATGAGAACAACTGAGCAGGTTGATACTTAAGGAAGAAATTGGAAAGGTAGTCAAGGATTTAGGCCTGAAACTGACCTCAGGCTTATTCTGTAAAATCGTTGTATAGGAAGAATACTAAACGTCATATCAACGATTTCAGGCCACAGGAAAACATGACAAATTGTCCAGTTCTTTCCAGTGGACTAGCAGCATCCTAGTAGTAAAATCAAATTTTAAAATACAGCATTCACGTGCCTATGAACCAACGCCATTTGGAAAAACTTACTTTTGAACATGAATGGAAAAACCCTACATAAAGTGCTAGAAAATTGAACCTGATCATGTTTTTTTTTTTTTAGTATTAAGAAAAATATCAGGAATAAGTCAACATGAGGAAAAAATGCATTATGATACTCACTATCTTAAAAAGCAAAGAAGAAATAGAAACACAGATACATAAAATCATATTGATAGGTGCTGAAATCATTATTAAAAACTTTAGTATTCAGTTTAATTTTAAAAAGGAACAAAACTCTTGCGCTAATGGATGGTATCTACAAACAGACGCTGACGTTACACTCAATGGTGAAACACCAGAATCACAGGGTAGAGCAGTAAGGTTTTCTCTCTTCCTGTTACTCGGTACTACCCTAAATGTCTTTGAAATTGCAATAGCAAGAGATAAAAAGAAGTAAAAAACTGTTTAAAAGAAAGTGTTATTATTGGTTATATCTAAACACCAACAATAACTAACAAATGATCAAAAAGGACCCTGTTGTATTTGGGGTTTGGTTGTAGACAATGGAAAATTTCTTAAGCTGGTTTCAGAAACAAAAAATTTACTTCCAGGTATTGCAATAGCACTGGAATAATTGGAGGAAAAGACCTCACCAGCACTGAACTCCCAGGAAAAACTATTCACAGAATCATAATTCTATCAGGTTACAGAATGTGGTCACAGCTGTGGGAGTTACTGACCACAAGGCCATGCGGCCCCTGCCACCATCAGAAAGTGATTTCTAAGCTAGGTTTGCTGGCACACACTATAAAACCAGCTACTCAGGAGGCTGAGGCAGGAGGATCACAAGTTCAAGGCCAACCTGGGTAACTTAGTGAGACCCTGTCTCAAAATAAACAGTAAAAAGGGCTGGGGATGTAGCACTGTAGTAGACGGCTTGGTCCTGGGTCCAATTTCCATTACCAAAAAAAAGTTGAGGGTGTGAGGGTGGTCCCTTAAGTCAGAACAGAACTACTTCCAACCCATTCCACACCAGCAAAATGGGTGTCACAGGCGAGGCCTTGCTCCTGCCTAAAGTATCCCAAATTCCAACTCAAGTATATCTAACTGGAAAAACTACATCACGGCTGGAACCCAACTACAAGGGAGTCAAAGAAATGTGGTTTTAGTGTTCCAATCCAGCACGAGTGTCATTCACAATACCAACAGATCATATTAAATACCGAGGAAGAAACCTAACATGAAATGTGCAAGTTCTATATGGAAGGAAGAGGTATAAATGAAAACCTGCAAGAAGAAAAGCAATTGGGAAGTTTCAACATTAAAGGAAGATCAGTTCTTCCAGATTATCCATAAATGCTGAATAATTCCAATCAAAATTGTAAAAGAGCTGGGCGCTGTGGCACACGCCTGTAATCCAGTGGCTTGGGAGGCTGAGGCAGGAGAATCAAGGGTTCAAAGCCAGCCTCAGCACTTTAGTGAGGCGCTGAGCAACTCAGTGAGACCCTGTCTCTAAATAAAATACAAAATAGGGCTGAGGATGTGGCTCAGTGGTCAAGCGCCCCTGAGTTCAATCCCAGATACAGAAAAAATAATAATAACCTGTAAGAGGATTTCTTACAGACTAGATAAGATAATTCTAAGTGTCATCAAAAAGGGAAAAGAAATATAAGAGAAAAATTTTACTACACTTTATTTTTTAGAGTAGTTTTAGGTTCACAGCAAAATTGAGCAGGAGGTACAGAGATTTCCCACATCCCCTTCCCCACTCATGCACACTGCTCCTCCACCATCAACTGTCCCCACCTGTCAATGAACACACTGACACCTGACTACCCCCCAAGGCCCCTGCTTTGCATTAAGGTTCATTCTTGAAGACCCACAGTCTGTGGGTCTGGGTACATGGTTACGGCATCCACCAGTACAGCACTGTACAGAGCAGTTTCACTTAGACATTTTTGGAAAAAAAAAAAAAAAAAGGAGACTTGTCCTACATATAAGTTATAGTAATTAGAAGAATGAAATACTGGTATAACAAAAAATAAATAAGCAGAATAGTATAGAAGGTGCAGAAATTACTGCATTCAAGGACACTGTATACAGCAGAAAGACAGGGAGGGGGGGATGGAGAGATGATAGATAACTGAAAAAGTACAGCGCAGTAGTTCTATAGCTCAGGAGGATACCTGGAACCCACAACAGTTAATTTATAATTGGAGAAGAGTTTCAAGGTTTCCAACACAGGGAAATGATACTATCGGAGGAGTCGGAAATGATGATCACCCTGATTTGATCGTTACACATTTATGCATGTGTCAAATCATAACACTGTACCCCATAAATGAGTACAAATATTATATGCCAATTAAAAAGCAAAAACTTTAAAAACAGAAAAACGAACTGAGAGATAATAATTAATTAAATATATTTTAAATGATATATTCCAATAGGAAAAGGTAATGTCTACAAGTATATAATTCATAGAAGAAATAAAAATGGTCAACATGTGTATTGAATATGCTTTGTTTTATAAACCATCAGAAAAAGAAAAAAAAAAAGATCTGTTTTCAACCATTAGAATGGAAACTTTTTAAAGTTTATAAGATCCAGTATTTTATGAACAATATACCTAAATGCATACATATATACTCTTGGTGAAAGTATAAATTATTTCAACTTTTTTGATGAGACTCTGGGAGGATTCAAATACAGGTTTTAAGGTACATATCCTTAGACGCAGAAATTATACCACAGAAGCTGTCCTAACAGAATTATTCACATAAGGATACAAAATCTGAGTCAGGAGGTACAAGTTGAAGAGCCATTTTCTATAACATGGTGACCAGTTACTAACAATGCATTTTTGAAAATTCCCAAGAGTAGATATTTTTAAGTGTCTTCACCACAAAAAAATAAGCATATGAAATAACGCAAGCGTTAATTTTAGCTTGAGTAGGCATCCAAAATGTATATGTATTTCAAAACAAGATTTTATACATGATAAATTGTTGAGAGCCACTGCCGAAGGGGCCCCAGCAAACTTCCAGCTGCCGCAAACTTCCAGCTGCCAGCTGATGATTGGCTCACAGCAGCCCCAGCAAACTTCTAGCTGCCAACTGATTGGCTCCTCTGCGGTGATGCTCATTGGGCTGCTCCCCCGCCCTTTCAGACCACGGAGCTGCTCATTGGGGGACTTTTTTGGCTCCGCCCACACAACCCAGCCAATCAGCCTCAAGAGCAGGAGGAGGGAGGGAGGTGGAGAGGCTTGTGGGAAGCAGGTGGTGGCAGTTGGACTCTGAGGGAATTCCTGAAGAGCTGTGTGGTGCGGTGTGTGTTCTAAAAATAAAGTTCGTTTCTTTTGACAAGTGGCTCCAGTCCCAGCCAGACTGTGGCAATAAATATATATAGTCTGTTAATTTAAAAAATTTTAAAAGCTCGTATACTTACACAAAAGACATATGGACAGTGAGAACCCCTGAAGTATCATTTTAACAGCAAAACTATGGAAACTACTTCTATCCGTTAGCTTTGATCACGTAACAAACAAGCCCCAAACTTAGTGACTGAAACAGCAGCTATGGAAATAGATCACAGTCCTACAAGTCAACTCCCGGAATTCTCCTGTCTCGGTGATGCTCTCTTACCTGCAGTCAGCTGCCAGGTCAATGGATGCTCTCTGCTCTTGAGCTTTGCATCCACAACACATGATCTTTCAGTCTCTAGCAGGACAACTGGGTTTGTTCACATGGTTGACAGCAGGTTCCAGGAAGAAGAGTGAAAGCTAGGTCTTGAGAGCCAAGGTTTAAATGGTGCACAGTTTCTGCCACATTCTCTTGGCCCAAGCAAGTCACAAGCTCACCCCTGGTCCAAGGCTTAGAGGAAAAGACAACCACTTGCTGTAAGGAGCTACAATATTGCATTGTGAAGGGAGCATGTATAAACAGAAAGGTAAAAATATGGCCACTTCTTTTAAGCTACCGTATTTCCTATACAGCCATTAAAAGGAAAATGATAAACTTAGAAGAATACTTCAATTTCTGCATCTATGCTATAGAAGATTTTGCTGTTCTAAAGTAAAATGAGGTCAATATACACATTGACATGTAAAGTCTTCAAGTCAAATTGGTGAAGGAAAAAGTACGAATGTGTTAGTTTTCTGTTGCTATAACAAAATGCCTAAGATAATCAACTTATAAAGAGGAAAGGTTTATTTGGCTTACTGTTTCAGAGGTTTCAGCCTACAGCTGGTTAACCCCATTGCTTTTGGACCTGTGGCAAGGCAGCACATCATGGCAGAGAGTGACTGGTGAAGCAAATACACTCATCTCGTGGCCATTGGGAAGCAAAAGAGAGGAAGAGGAAGGGGCTGCGGTCTTCGTATCCTCTTCAAGAGCTCGCCTGCACTGATCAGAAGACCTCCCACCAAGTCCTACATCTCATCGGTTTCACCACCTCCCAACACTGCTACAGGCTGAAGACCAAGCCTTCACCATTGGGCCTTTGGGGGCACTTACCCAACCATAGCAAAGAATATATGTATTATAATTACTTTTATCTTTCCAGGAATTGACTACTATATCTGAAGCTCCTAAAATATAGCATGGAAGATAGTAGTGGCTAGATATTTTTAAGCTTTAAAAAAAAAAGTCTGGAATGACATTCTATAGGTTCTGGGAGCCACAAGAGTTTTATAAACAGGAGCATAATCTGATTGGATTTATGTCTTAGAAAGATGGCGCCACTGTTCAAAAGAAAGAAGAGTGCTAATAAGAGCTGGAATTTATAAAGTGCTTACTGTGTCCTGGACATTGCCTTAAGAGCACTGCATGCATTATCTCACTTAATAACCCCAACAATCCCTTAAGAACATTACTATTATTCTTCCCATTTAATAGATGAGAAACTCAAGGCAAAGGAGGTTAAATAAGTTTGAATCCATTACTGACAAAAACATGATTCCAATCCAAGCAGTGTGACTTCAGACTACAATTTGATCCTACCTCATTTGAAATGAAAGAGAATAGGGACCAGAGACACCTAACTTTACACAATTAGGGAACTATTGGGCGGATATTGATCTAGATGGCAGATAATGATGGTCAGGACAGATTAACAATGAGGTTTGATCATCATTTTGGTACAAGAAAAATATGGAATTTTAGGTAAGGGGAGGATGAAGCAAGGATATGAACAGAAAGGTAAAGAATTAAAGAATATTCAGAATTTCTGACTGAGATGGTTGAGTGGAAATTCACATTATTAGCTCAGATGAGGGATACGGGATGAACACCAGATTTGGGTCCGAGACTCGCGGGTAAGTTCTAGGCGAAGACACCTTTGTCAAACCACCTCAGTGACTAAGTGAATATGGTAGAAGGTATCTCCTGAGGACGACTGATGGCTACGCCACCTCCCGTGGTGGGGGAGGGGAGACAGATGCCCTCGGTTCTGAATGTGGCTGTTTCTCTCTCTAGCTGTGAGACCTGGGCACTTTATCCTTTTGGGTACCAGTTTCCTTATATGTAAAGGAGGGACGCTAAAACCCACCTGCCAGTTTAAAGTGATTCTTAAGTGAAATAACAGAAAAATATATTTCTTGTTGGCTATTAAATACATAAATATCAGGTCGCGTTAAGCAGCTCCCAGCACTTAGAGAATTCAGCCTCACAGAGATAAAGCATTTCAATAACATCGACCCTTCCTGTTCTTTGTTAGCATTGGGTCTTCTTTGATGGAAGTGAGCAGTTAGGACACAATCATGAGAAATCAAAGTGGCTTTATGGATTTGAGTTTTTAACAAAATCTATATTTTCATAGTTTTCTTTTAAATTGGCTTAAATTGTCTTTCTGAATCAATATACGGCATTTACAGAGACACTTTAGGGAAAAAGGACAGTGGCTTATTTGGGATCGATAATAAATGACTTGATTCTTTTCCAGTCAAGTCACATCCATATTAACCCTTGAGAGCTGAGAGAAGACATCTTCAGAGCCCAGCTTGCACAAGGTTTGGCCATCCCTCAAGGGCCAGCTTACTGACCCCCTCGGATAGGGTAGGGAAGGGTGGGGCTCAGAGAACACGCTCTCGAGTTGGTTAGAAATGGGCTCCTGCCACGGTCTCATTGTTAACTAGCTCTCTAATCTAGAGCAGGTTACTCAGTCTCCTGAAGCCTTAATTTCCTAGTTTGTTCAATGAGTACAAGACAATATCCTGCTGTCATAGTTTATCGTTGGGATTTCAAAAAAATACCTGTGTCTTAGGTCCGTGCCATGGTTGTAATATGTCCCCTGAAATCTTGTGTCAGAAACGTAATAGCCAGTGCTTTAGTGGTAGGACATGTGGCCTAGTGAGAGATGGGAGCTACTGTGATGGATTCATCCCACCACCATAGGGGTTCGTTGCGGCAGAAGAGTCCCTTATAAAGGGTGAGTTGGTTCTCTCACCACCCCCGTCTCATTCTCTCCCTCCCCCATCATCCCTCCTTTGCTTTGCCCTTTTGCTTCCCACCATGAAATCATACAGCATGAAGACCCGTATCCCCTGCAGGTCCCTGGTCTTGCACTTCAAGCCCCCAGAACCACAGGCCCTGCTCATGGTACCCACCCAGCCCAAAACAGACCAAGGCAGTCGGGCTGCCCAGGAAACTAACTTTAGAATGGAGATTGTATACAGATAGCTTCACAAAGAGGGTTTTCACAGAGAAGGTCACTCAAACTACAGCTTTTGGGGAGTGAGGTGCTATGGCTTAGATATGAGATGTCCCCCAAAGCTCCTGGGTTAAATGCGGGAATGTCCAGAGGTGAAGGGATTAGATCGTGAGAGCTCTGACCTAGATCTTTCCTACTTTGAATAGACTGACTAGGGGTAACTCGGGGCCTGGCTGGAGGAGTGGGCGAGGGAGGCGTGCCCTGGAAGGTGCGTCTGCCCTGTGGCCCCTTCCTCCCCACTCTGCTCATCCCCTCTCCCCCACTTCCTTGCTGCCATGAGGGGAGCATTCTCCCTCTGCCACACCCTTCCTCCATGATGTTCTGCATCCGCTGGGGCCCAGAACAATGGGGATGGCCATCCATGGACTTGAACTCCTGAAATGGTGAGCCCCAGCTCTCCCTCCTCTAAGTTGTTCTTTTTTTAAAATCTCTTTTACAGTTGTAGATGGACAGCATGTATGTATGTATGCATGTATGTATGTATTTTAATGTGGTGCTGAGGATCGAACCCAGTGCCTCACACCGGCTAGGCAAGTACTGTGCCACTGAGCTACAGCCCCAGCCCTCTCTAAGTTGCTCTTGCCGGGTATTTTGGTCACAGTGATGCAAAACTGGCTAAAACATGAGGGATGCAGGATTGGGCCGGGAGACAAGTTGCACCTGGTATAGTAAAAAAGGAGGCCTCAGCCAATTGCACAGGAAGCTCTGGAGCTGGGAAAACCCTCCAAGCTGTCGGAAACAGAAGCTAGTGTTTATTCCTTTGTATTCCTGGTCTGCTAGTCACTGGCTGCAGGCTGCCCTGAGAAGAACAATTGTAGGTGATGCAGGGCTTTTAGCTGAAGACAACGGCCCTAGGCCTCCAACTGTTAATATTGACCAACAGCTAGAGAGATGAGTGTCATAGTCACAGAGGAGTATTAAGTTGGGTAACATCCTCTAACACATGCATAAGAAATTAGAGTTCGTTAGATTGTAAAACCACAAAAGTTGTCATCTTCTTTGCTTCTCAATGTCCGTTCCCAGTATCTAGAATAGTTCTCGGCATATAGTATATGCTTAATAAATATTCACTGAATAAAGAAAAGACAGTTAATAAGCATTAGCTATTATTAAAGCCTTCCCAATAACTTCCAGACAGAAGGTATCCAGGTACTCTTTTTATTTTGGGCATTTCTATTGCCTTAGATTACATTGTAATCCCACCATTTGCTTATTTAATTACTAATACTTCAAGCCTTTCTATAAAATGTAAAAGAACCTCATAATGTTGTCTTCTCAGGTAACATTAATCACTCTTCTGCTGAAAGACAGAAGGAATAGTGTGGATGGAATTTTGCTTCCCTCCCCTACCGCCTCCAAAAATACCCTTGTTGAAGAACTAACTCCCACTAGCTCAGAATGTGATGATATTTGGAGATATTCCTTTAAAGAGAAAATTAAATCAAAATGAATCTGTTAGGATGGATCCTAATCCAATAAAAATGGATGACCTTATAAGAATAGATTAGGACTCAAGGAGAGGTACCAGGGGTTTGGGCATACAGAAAAAGGACCATGTGAGGACACAATGAGAAAATATCCATCTGCAAGCCAAAGGCGAGGGAGGTACCACAGAAGAAACCAAACCTACCAAGAGCTCGATATTGGACTTCAGCCTCTAGAACTGTGAGGAATTTTTGGTTTTTTAAGCCATCTTGTCTATGGCATACTTTTATAGCATCACAACTAATATAAGGGTTAAGGGTTCTTGGGGCACGATTGGCTAATAGACTAGATTAAGCACAATAAATAATACCAGTGCTTGAAGACAAGGTGGACAAACTAAAACATTCAGATAGCAATGGGGGAGTGGGATAAACTATGAAGAGAATATACAAGAACTCTAGAACAACATTAAAGACAAAATTTAAGATTCATGGATACTGAGGAAAGAGTGGAGACAGTCTAACACAATAAAAATAATTCAGTAAAATAATAGCAGAGACTCTCCCTAATCTTGAGAAGAAGATGAATACGCAGGTACTGGAGGCTTTTAGAACCCCAAGTAGACATAATCAGAAGAGAATTTATTCACTCTATATTATGGTTAAAATGCCAAAATGCAGAACAAAGAAAGAATTTTAAAAGTTGCAAGAGAAGCACAAGGTCACTTATAAAGGCAAAGCCATCAGAATGATAGTAGATTTCAGCAAAATTCTAAAGGTTTGTTTGGCATGGAATGATGTATTTCAAGCCATGAAATAAAATATCTGCCAACTAGATGACTATATCCAGCAAAGTTATCCTTCAGAATAAAATAAAATAACACTTTTGAGATAAGCATAGACTAAATGTTTGACCACTAGGTCAGCACTGGAGGAGTATTTAAAGTAATCCTAAACAGAGGAGAGAAAGATAGAAATGTGAAAGAGAGCATCTGAAAGAAAAAAAAAATCCCAATAGAAGAATAGATAAGGAAATGAGGGTTAGAAACAAATCAAACATTAGAAATAAGACAAAATGACAAAAATTAGCACATACCTCTCTATAATAAGCCTGAGTATAAGTCTTAATTCTACAGTTAAAAGACATAGACTGCAGATGGAATTTTTTTAAAAAGATCCAACTGAATATAGTCTGCAAGAAACACACCTCACCAGCAAAGACATTCATAGACTAAAATTAAAAGGATGGAAAATGATATTCCATCCAAATGGGATCAAAAAGCAAATAGGAGTAGCTATTCTCATATTCAACAAAGCAGACTTCAATCAAATTGGTCAGAAGAGACAAAGAAGGTCATTACATTTTGATAAATGGAACAATCCAACAAGAGAATATAATAATTGTACATATCTAGGCCCCAAATATTGATGCAGTCAATTTCATAAAATGAACACTATTTCAACATAAAGGACAGGTAGACATCAATACAATAATAGTAGGGGATTTCAATACCCCTCTCTCACCAAAAAATAGGTCATCCAGACAAAAAAGTTAACAAAGACACAACACAGTTAAAATATATGACAGGTAAAATGGATTTAATAGATATCTATCGAATATTCCATCCAACAACAGCTGAATACTCTTTCTTTACAGTAGCCCATGAGACTTTCTCCAAAGTATATTATGTATTAGGCCATAAACCAATTCTTAGAAAATAAAAAATAATTTAAATAATCTCTTGCATCTTATCAGATCATAATGGAATGAAATTAGAAGTCAATGTCATCATAAACTACAGAAACTATTCAATCATGAGGAAATTAAACTTTTGAATTATCAAAAGTTATTGAAGAAATTAGGGAGAAATTGAAAATTTCCTAGAATTAAGCATACAGAATCTGTGGGATACAGCAAAACAGTTCTAAGAGGGAACTTTTTAGTTATGAATGAATAAAAAAAATCAGTGAGATCTCAAATAAATAAGTAATTGTGCATCTCAAGCTCTTAGAAAAACAAGAGCAAGCCAATTTCAAAACCAGTAGGAAAAAAGAGTTAACAAAGTTGTAGTTGAAATTAATTAAATAGAGACTAAAAGAATAATACAAAAGATCAATGAAAAGAAAGAATTCCTTCTTTGAAAAGATAAACAAGATTAATAAACCTTTAGTCAAACTCACCAAAAAAAAGAGAGAAAAGACTCAAATCAATAAAATTAGAGATTAAAATGGGTATATCACAATAAATATCACTGAAATTCAGAAGATCATTAGGAACTATTTTGAAAATATGTTTTCTAATAAATCATAAAATCTAGATGAATATATGTATACACATTTATGACCTGCCAAAATTGAATCAAGAAGATATTATTAAAAAATCCAAACAAACCAATAATAAAAAATGAAATTGAATCAATAATAAAGATTCCCAACAAAGAGAGTCCCAGAACTGGATGGATTCATAGCTGAATTTCACCAAACTTTTAAAGAAAATCCAATGTAATTCACCTCAAACTATTTCAAGAAATAGAGTTTTCAAACTCATTTTTCAAAGCCACAATCGCCATGATACCAAAACCAGATAGGGACACTACTATGAAGGAAAATCACAGTTGAATACTCCTGACGAACACAGAAGCAAAACTCTTTATTAAATTCTTGAACACCAAATTTAACAAGACATTACAGTGATCATACACCATTATCAAGTTAGTGTTTCCTTCCAGAAATGCAAGAATAGCTCAACACAGGCAAATATAAAAATCTCAATAGATGCAAAAAATAATAATAAAGCCTCAGACAAAAATTCAACCCTTTCATGACAAAAGCTGTGAGGAATTCTGGGTGGAAGGCCCTCACCTCAACACTGTAAAGGCTGTGTATGACAAACTGAAAGCCAACATAATATATTGAGTGGGGAAAAACTAGCAACATTTCTCCTAAAATTAGGAACAAGGTAAGGTCATTGCCTCTCACCACTTCTATTCAATATAGTTCTTGAAATTTTAGCCAGAGTGATTATCAAAGAAAAGAAATAAAGGGATTCAAATAGAAAAGGGATTTTTGTCCCTATTTGCAGATGATGTGATTCCATACTTAGAAGACCCTAACAGCTCCATCATAACACTTTTAGAGCTGATAAATAATTTCAGCAAAATAACAGGATACAAAATCAACATACAAAAATAAATAGCTTGTCTATATACCAATAATGAACCTGCTGAGAAAGAAGTCAGGAAAACAATTCCGTTCACAATAGCTTCCAACAAAATGCCTGGGAATAAAGTTAACCAAGTATGTGAAAGACCTCTGCAGGGAAAATTACAGAACACTGAGAAAATAAATTGAAGAAGGCACCACAAGATGGAAAGACGTCCCATGTTCCTGGATAGGCAGAAATAATATTGTTGAAATGGCCACATCAAAAACAATCTACAGATTCCATGTGGTCCCCACCCAAATACCAATGATGTTCTTCACAGAAGAAGAAAAAAATCCTAAAATTCATATGGAACAGCAAACAGCACAGAATAACAAAGTAATCCCGAGGGGGGTGGAGAGAAATTCTAAAAGCATCACATTAACTAATTTCAAATTATACTACAGAACCATAGTAACAAAAAAACAGTGTGGAACTGGCATAAAACAGGCACAAGGACCAATGAAATAGAAGACACAGAGGCAAGCACGCATGGCTACATCACCTGATTCTGGACAAAGATGCCAAACATACGTGTTGGAGAAAAGATAGCCTCTTTACCAGATGTTGCTCAAAAAACTGGTTATTCACATGGGGAAGAATGAACTAAATCACTCTCTCTCACCCTGTACAAAAGACAACACAAAATACATCAAAAACCTAATATAACACCTGAAGCTTTCAAATACTAGAAGAAAACACTTCAAGATATAGGCATAGGCAGGTCTTCCTGAATAGGACTCAGGAAATAACAGCAGAATTTGATAAATGAGATGGCATCAAATTAAAGAGTTTCTGAAGAGCAAAGAAAATGGTTAATAGTGATGAGAGAGCCCACAGAATGGAAGAAAATATTTACCAGCTACTCTTCCAATAGGGTACTAATATCCAGAATATATTTTTTAAAAATTCAAATACTTAACACCAAAAATCAAACAACCCAATTAGTAAATGGACAAATGGATTGAACAGACATTTCTCAAAAAGAGGCATAAATGAACCATAAATGTATGAAAAAATGTTCAACATCTCTAACCATCAAGTAAATGCAAATGAAAATAACACTGAGATTCCATCCCACTCAGAATATTAATCAGCAAGAATACAAATAACAACAAATGCTGGCTAGGATGCAGGGGAAGTTAACCCTTACACACTGTGGGGGAAATCTAAATCAGGATACACTTCTATGGACATCAGTAGAGAGGCTTCTCAAAAAAAACTCAAAACAGAATCCCCACATGATGCAGCTATACCACTCCTTAGTATTTATCCAAAAGAATTAAAGTTGGCATCCTCTAAGCTGCATGCCCATGTTTATTACAGAATGATCCACAACAGTCAAGATACGGAATCAGCCTAGGTGCCTATCAACAAATGAATCAATAGAGAAAATGTGAGGTAGGTAGGTAGGTAGTAGATAAATAGATAATAGACAGAAATATGTATGAATATACACATGATTTTTTTTATTCAGTCATAAAGGAGAATAAAATGTCCTTTGCAGGAAAATGGGTTGAACGGGAGATCATTATGTTAAGCAAAATAGTCTACTGAGAAAGGCAAGTTTTCTTTCATACATGGAAATTGAAGGAAGGAAAAAAAGATGTCATGAACATAGAAGGAAGATTATTAACACAGAGGAAGGGAATGAAGGAGAGGGAGAGAGGAAGAGGAGGGTAAGGTAGGTAGTGGGGAATGAAATCAATCAAACTATGTTATTTGCATGTATGAATATGTCCCAGTGAAACCCTAGTCAGTGCCAATATATCATTCAAAGGGGCCCACCAGTGGATCTGCAATGGGTCGAAATAACACAAAACCAAGCCGCAAGGTCAAGTTCTAAATATTTGCATTCTGATGGCTGCAATGAAAACAAAGTGTAACCTAATTAAATCACTAAATACTTAATGCCTATGAAGGGCTTAGGGAAAGAATTGTTTAAAAATTGTTTAATTTTTGGCATTCCGCTTTAAGAAAGTTTTGTTATTTAATCCAGCTTTACCAATCCCATTGATTTGGGGCACAACAAAACCTCTAATATAAAGAGAAAGATTAATTAAATCTTTTAAGAGAGGCAGCTGGGTATGGCATGGTATGGCATTGAGGACAGAGGCCTTGAAGTCAAACAGCCCTGTGTTCCACTCACCTTACCTGTCACTCACCTTGCAACCTGCTGCAAGATGCTTACCCCCACGAGCCACACTCACCTTGCCACCAGATGGACACAAGAATATCTAATTTGCAGTAGTGTTATAAGACGTCAGTAAGATCGCATCTCTAACTGCCTCACACAGCACAGAGAAGACTTTGATAAATATATAGGGATGATGGTCATAACAATGACGAAGGCGAGGATGATGGCAGCAGTGATGATGAAGACGAGGATGTGGTACTGATGGAAGAGGACCAAGGCAAGCACCGCATAGCCATAAGCCAGTGCTGGTCATCGAGAACTGACCAGCTATAACTCAGCTCTAGATTCCACTGTGCAGGCCACCCTCAAGTCAGAAGTTGAAAAAGAATTCCTGAGGGCCCAAGCACCACCAAGAGACAGGATAGGACAGAGAGACAGAGAGGGAGAATTGGCACATGTATGCCACACCACACACACACACCTCCAGGAAGTCAGTCTTCCCAGGACAATGCCTGCCCAGCAAGATGCAGTCATGAATCGAAGCGTCTTCCATGAGTCACTCCACAGGCCTGTCTACATGCCTGGGCTCCTGTCTTACTTTAGTCCACAGGGCTTACTGAGATCTGAAACTGTCAGCAGTTTCTCAGCAGCTCGAGACAAGGAAATCTACCCCAATACAATATTGTAAGAAGCGAACCTTTGTTACGGCATTCACACTTATGCTTACAATTGGAAACAGGGCCGGGGCTCTTTTTAAACATGAGATTTAGTGGGGACCAGGGGAATTGAAGACTTAGACTGAGCTTTGCTACGAGACAAGGGGTGGCAGTAATAAATGTCACCAAGTGGGAAATATTCAAGGCCTATTCCCAGAAACCAGGGACAATATCTCAAGGCAGAAAATGACAATAATTAAATTGCTCAGAAGCTGACAGCATGCATAAATCTGGTGCATCAAGCCCAGCTCTTGGATGGCTTTCCAAATCTCATTTTGGTGGCATCCTATCTGAGCTGGAATCCCCTTTGTCTGTCCAGAGACCTCAGGTAAACTCTGTCTCTGCAAAGACTAATTATTTTGAGACTTTCTCTTTCTTTGCTTATTTTTGTTTAGGCATCACCAACTCCTACAGTCTTTTCGCTTCTGCCAGCTGGTGAGTTACCAGCCACAGGAAGGAGAGAAGATGAATGTTTGGGTCAAAGTCTCTGCTCTGAGTGAGTGGTCATTGTGTGAGAGATTTCTCCCAGCTCCTTCCCAGAAAAATCAGATTTGAACCTGGGCTTATGTAATAAACCTCTGAAAGTCACTGCCCAAGCAATTTCCAAGTTACTAAGCTGGCCTCCTCCATCAAGCTGGCTTTAAAACTGCATTGGGAGATCAAGCTGGTGTATATACATGTGTCTAGAAATATGCATTCAAAATTTGTCACGCTGAAGGAAGGGATTGGAAATGTCAGGAAAGCTCAGTTTGTGGTGCAAATGCTGTAAAGATAGGGAGGAATTTGAAAGTCATGTGCTTTCAAAATATATAGACAAATGATCAGCATTCCTTTTCTAGTGGTAGATTTTACACTTTGGAGCAAATTTTCAACTTACAGATCCAGTATCAATCAAAGCATAAAATATGAAGATTCTGTGCTTGAAGGGTCTCCATGCTTCCAAGTCTTCTGTCTTAGCAATGAAATAAAAAAAAGTACAGATGTTCCTCTACTCATGATAGGGTTATGTCCAATAAAATATAAGTCAGCATGCATTTAATACACCCAACCTACTGAACACCCTAGACCAACGTAAGTTGCCTCAGATGTGCTCAGCACACTCACCCTGGCCTACGGGCAGAATCATGGAACACAATGCTGATTTCATAGTGAAGTGTTGGGTATCTCATGTAATACATTGAGCATCTGTGTCCAAAAAACGCTGGCAACGCGGCCCACTATAGAGATTTGGTTGCTCCCTTGGGATGGCCCGGCTGACCAGGACATGCAGCCCCCTGTCCCTGCCCAGTATTGTGAGGATTTTACCACACGTAACTGGCCTGGGGAAAGATCAAAATTCCATGTGTGGATTCTACCAAATGTATATCGATCATAAAGTCAAAAGTCCTAAGTCAAATCAACATAAGTTGGGGACATCTTACTAAAGGCAGCCTTCTCTGCTCCGAGGAACAATCCGAGCACAGCCATCCACACTGAAAGCCAGTCCCCAAGCAGGGGTTCACCTTCAACCTAGTCTTGTTTACAACCTTAATTTCCCTCTGCCGTGTAGCCTGAGATATTCAGGATTAGAACATGGACATCTTTGGGGGGGTGGGGCATTGTCTTCTATCACAGCAGGTAACATAAAAGAGTAAAGCAGACCCATACAAGTCTAGAAGGAGACAGTAATTTTTATGTGAAAATCTCTTGGGTTCTTCACTGTTGGCAGCTGATCAAGCTTAAAGCAACAAAAATATTGTCCAGAGGCCACATTTACAATTTGCAATCCCTACTTCCTGATACAGCGGTCACTGCTGATCTTTGCTTCAGTACCAAAAACCCCATTTGACTTCTACTTGGACTTCAGGATGGAATAGATTCAAACAGAAAAATGAACTCTAGAAAATAACGATTTATTTTCCAAGGTTTTATTGGATAAAGACATAAACTGACACTTATTTACTCCATGAACAGCATTGCTAGAGCTTACTAATAATAAATACCAGTAAGAATTGGGCACATATTAGCCATCAGGCCCTAGGCCAAGTGCTTTCTGTGCCTTAACTTACCTAAGTCTCACAGTAATTCCACAAGATCAAATCTGTTATTTCTCCCATTTTATAGATGAGAAGAATCAAGGCTTAAAGAGCCACATCCCCAAGGTCACCCCAATAGTGAGTGACCAAATCATGATTCCAACTAGGTCTGATTTCAGAAGCTAGATGCTTCACCACTGTGTTATCCTGCCGATACAATCCTAACGAAATAAAACCAATGTCTTGGTTTCATGTGGCCCTGCCACCCACTGTGACTGAACAAGTGTGTGAAGTTTTTCGAGGTGCTCCAAATAATGTGGTTTTGTGCCTCCATTTGTTCTTGTGATGACCCCAAAGGACTATGCAGGAGGGGGTTTGAAATCATTCAAGCAATACAGGGGTGACACACAGATCCTCTTCCAGCAGATGAAGAAATCACCATGATACTGGGGGAAATTATCACTTCAAAGCAATAAAAATGCATAATCGATTGTGAAGCATACACAGTAGATTCCCATCAGATTGAAAAAAAAGAAGAAGAAGAAAAAGAAGAAAGAAAAAAAAGCCTTGAAAAGAAATTATGTTTCCTGGGAGAAGTTCTACAGTTTCAGTTTCAGAACTGAACAATAGCTACAGTGCAATTTTGGGGTACCTCCCTTGTGCTCCATGCAGTGTGGGGTCCAGAATGCCCACCATCGACATTTCTTAGGATTTTGCTGTGCTGCTCTCAGACAATCTTCCCTCTGCCAGACTGTTATTCCATCGTGACTCTCCTTCTTCAGAACCCAGGCCTTACCAACCAGCTCACTGTTGCTAAGTGATATGTTGCTAAGGAAATCTGACCTTCTAGCAGCTCAGCTGCCCCTGCCCCTGCCCCTGCCTGGAGCAGTTCTGGATGTCTCCAGGAGACTGTTGCACTGGGAGCAGGTGCATCCCATCAGTTGTAAAGTTATGCAATGCACAGTATGATTGAAAATAGAGCAATACGGGGTAGGCAAACTTGAACAAGTCATTAATCACCCTCAGCCTCCCCAGGCTGAGGCAGCCTGGTCAGTTGGTACGATTTCTGAATGTATAGCTGTGGAATTAAAAGAGAGGTCCACTACCCAGGGGTCTTTGGAAGTCAGGTGCAAGGTTTAGGGCCTAAATCTAGAGCCAATCCTAAAGACAAATGACAGAGGAGGAAAGGGAGGGACAAGAGGAAGGGAAAGAGGGAGAGAGTCACTTTATTTTACTCCAGAAATAAGGCGGAGGCTTGTGGTATACACTCATTAGCAGATTACTTCCAGCATACAGAAGGATCATACTACCTTTGTAGTTAGATGGGGCCATAAAATAAGTTTGATTTGAACCCTACATATCCTCTTCCCCTGCAGGGGTGGTCACATGGGAGTCAAAGACCCTGTGATGATTCAGTCTTGTGAGTCAAGGAGAGTGACTTTCATCTGCATTATTATGTGGGTCACCAAGGCAAGTTCAGCTATGAGTTCTTGGAGTTTGAGCTCCAACCTAACTGCAAATTGAGATATGCCAACAACAGCAATTACAAAAATGATGTCATGATCAGAAAAGGGGCCCAGGTATGGAAAACTGTGATGGGGGGATTGAAGAGAGTAATTGATGACAGTAAAATTGCCAAAGGGGATGATATGCTGTGGCCTCCTCCTGACTGAATAAACCCCCAGGAGCTTGCAATCCTCATTGGAGATAAACACTTCTTTCACAACGTCAAAAACTGGTTCACTTATAGATGTCAATCAACACAAAGGTCCAGATGGCTTACATGTATTTCATTATCTTCTCCAGGAGCTGAAGTGCTTGGTCATCAGTCTTATTGGATTACACTTCAAAATTAAACCACTGCCACTACATTGATGTCCTGCCCTGGAGAGGTATCTGAAGCTCAACTCATCTTAAGTGAGTGAAAAATAAACTTTGTTTTATTGTTTTATTAATGCAGCACCACTCATCTGAACTTGACTAATACAGAAAATTAAAGATAAAGTTTTCCAGAGCCAACTTACAGGAGACTTAATTTTTAATAAAGCCAAGTTGCATAGTGGCTGAGACCTAATCAAGGTCAATAAATGCTTGTTGACTATTACACGAATTTTTTTCTCAACTACTAATTAGTGACATATTTTATCTCTTATGCAAAAACCTGCCACCATTCCTCATCTTGCACCTGTGTCTTACTTTGCCCTAACAACTATCTCAAAGAGCGAGCATCGAGATTCAGTAAGAGAGTGAGGTGCTTTTCACAGTAATGATACACAGTGAGAATTCAGTAATGTTAGCTATTAATGTTGTTTGGGTTCTGCTGTGGTTAGTATTTTATTATTTTTCTAAATTCCATTCATATTTACTCTTAATTTGATACATTTTTCTTTTCTCATTCAAAACCCTGTCATTGCTCTCTCTAAATCACAGGTCCCACCTTGTCCAAAATTTGACTATTCTGTCCAGCTTCATGGCTCAACCTAAATAACTAGTGTACTAAGAATCAGTACCACCCAAAGCAATGATTGTTTTAGTCTTTTTTTGTTGTTCATTTTAGTTATACATGACAGTAGAATGTATTTTGACATATCATACACACATGGTGTATAAATTCCCATTTTGTGATTGTACATGATGTGGAGTTTCACTGGTTGTGTATTCATATATGAACACAGGAAAGTTATGTCCAATTCACTCTACTGTCTTTTCCATTCCTATCCCTCCTCCTCAACCCCATTCCCTACTGGCCAATCTGGTGAAGCTCCATTCCTCCCTCTCCCAACTGACCCGCCTATTGTGAGTCAGCATCCACATATCAGAGAGAACATTCAGCCTTTGATTTTGGGGGATTGGCTTATTTCACTTAGCATGATAGTCTCCAGTTCTATCCATTTACTGGTAAATGCTATAATTTCATTTATCTTTATGGCTGAGTAATATTCCATTGTGTATTTATACCACATTTTCTTTATCCATTCATCTGTTGAAGGGCACCTATGTTGGTTCCATAGCTTAGCTATTGTGAATTGGGCTGCTATGAACTTTGATGTCACTGTGTCACTGTAGTATTCTGATTTTAAGTCCTTTGGGTATATGCCCAGGAATGAAATAACTGGGTCAAGTGGTAGTTTCATTCCAAGTTTTCTGAGGAATCTCCAAACTGCTTTATTATTGTTTTAATATTCGATGTGTACAGTGGGAGCAGTCCTCTCAACAGTCTTTTGCCCACCATCAAGGAAAGACAACAATTTTCTCTTACTAAACAGTTCCCATTCCCCAATTTCAACCCTTTGGATCAGTGGATCATAGAAGTCTGAACCCTGAACATAGAGGTGGGTCTGGGATCCACCCTGAGAGGATCTTAGTACCTAAACCTGATCGGCTACAGGGACTAGTCCAAGACCTGATCACAGGACTCATAGCTGGTCGGTCAGTATTCTTACCCAAGTTTTCTCAAATTCAAGTCAGCTAAGAGTCCTTTCTTTTTAGGTACGAAAATTTGAGTCTGGACATAACTAATTATCACTCCCTCTCCTCCAGGGAAGGCTGGATGCCATAGAGACACTGACGCTGACATTCCAGAAGTCAGGACCAAACTTCAGTTTGGTCAGTCCCAGACTTCAATACTCCCAAGGAGTACTCCCTCCTTCCCCATTTACCCAAGAAAATTAATTTCTCCTTTCACCTAAACTAGCTCCAGTGGACTCTCTTCATTCACAAACAAGAATCCAGGCTAATTCAAAAGGTAACCCCTTGAGGAAAACTCATGCACAAATTTGGCATGTCTACATGAGCACCTACTGTGTGCAGCTATATCTTCCATTATCGATATTGTAATTCCAAACACAGACTTCATGAAGAGGAAAAATGTGATGAACACAAAATCATTCATCATATTTTCACCTGGAAGGCCTTCTGGGATGCCCAGACTTCCATTTGGAAATTAGATCTTGCAACCAAGACCTGCTAGGCAGTCACACAGCCTGCAACCTTCCTATGAATCTCTTTTGCCAGTTTCATGAGCCTCCACTTCTCAGTCATACTTCACGAACACACCCAGCACCCCATACTGTGCAGACTTTAACAGGTTTTGCAACAGAATGATCATCTCCTCACAGGAGGATCATGGGAGTAGATTATGGCAACCAGGAGGCTTGGGGGAAGTAGGATAAAATCAGGCCAACATTCTAGTACTTTTTGTTTTCTTGTGGTACCAGGGACTGAATCTTTGTGCATGCGAGGCAAGCACTCTACCAATGGAGCTATGTCCCCAGCCCAACATTCTCAGTATTTAACAACCAGACTTGCATGGGTGGGAAGTAATCAGAAGAGCAATTGGATATTCAAATATAAGCCTCAGGGCAGAGGGTGAAAAACTAGGAATCCAGGTTCCAGAGAGCTTAGGCCTGGGCCTGAGAGAACCTCAACAGGCCGACCTGGAGAGCCCTCTAAGAGATTTCCAGTAGTGCCATCACACAGCCGTCACTCACCAAGCCATCGGCTGAGAGCAGAGAGCAGAGACAGAGGGTATGAAACTCAGGCCACTCTGCCATCTGCCTTTATAGATATCTGATCATTGCTTCATTAGGTGTGCTAATTCCTGCAGTGGGGTTACAGCCCTGGCCCCCACCCCTGGTATCTTCCCAACTCCTTCAGGTGACTATCCACGAATATTCTGAACACAAATGTCATACATGTTGTAAGAAGCCTGGGTCCAGCAACTCAAAAGAGCATTCTAAACCAATTCAAACCTGCACGCAGGGCTTGAGCACGTGGTGAAGAAGACAGTGTGTTCTCGACACATGGCAAAGCGTGTGAGGTGCCCTTTAGGACAGTTTCTTGTGGTCATTCTCTCTCCTTGTGTCATCTCTCTCCCTCGTCCAGCCGTAAACCACAAAAACATCCTCTTTCTGATGATGATTCCCAAACAAACTCTCCCCACAGATATTGAGTCCAAGGGACTCTCTCCACGCAGTATTTCCCGATCCTCAGAGAGGCTCAGACAACTTTCCCACGTGTCCTTCCCTCCCATCTCACTGCTCTTCTGCTACCTCCTCTGACCCATCCACAGCCTTCTAGCAAGCCGAGGTCGTGGCCAGAGAACAGCATCCTCCAGCAGGAGAACCAGTGGCTCTGTACTGCCCAGCTCCCTCTCCCTCCCCACGGCGGGGCGCTTGGGAAGCCCTTGCTTTTCTCAAGGGAAATTCTGCTGGAGACTTCCTGGTGAAGAGAAGGCTCCATCTGCTGGTCCATGTGTCTAGTTCCAGGAAGTCTTCATTGTTCCTGTTTCTCGTGCCCAGTCCTTAGAAGAGCCCTGTTTGTTTTTTTATCCCTGGAGACACCCTTAAAACAGCCCCATCCGTGACTTCTTCCAGGCAATGCTACATTGATGTTTTGCCCTGGAGAGGCGTATGGCCCTCGGCTAAGTCATGGTCTCCACTCAGTGGGAAGGAAATCCTCAAGGTACAGATGAACTGCCTCTGTTTCTTCCTTCTCTTCTCCTCTGGGTTCCAGAAGAAGAAAAGACACCAGAACAGCACATCAGCCTTGTATGGTTGAAGCAACCTTGACCTGAGAATCAGAAAACATGAGTTCTGGCCTCATCCCTACCCATCACAAGCTGGGTGATCTTGGAAACGTCTATTCCTTTCCCTGGGCCTCAGTTTGAGGGTGTTGGGCTAAATTGAGGCCTGAAGGACAGAAGGAGAAGACTTTAAGAAGATGGTTTTTTTTAATGTGTATTTCTTTATTTGGGATTGGTCATATGATTGATCACACTTGATTTAAAAATTCAATGATTAAAAAGTTTGTAGTGCACCAGTATAAATGGTATTTCCAAGGTCCTTCTAGTTCTAACAGTACAAGAGTCCTATAATCTACAATGTTCTCTACTAATGTTCTTTTATAGAGGGAGTCTGCCTTGAGCAATTTTCTTCATGTTTGAAATCAAAGAATGCCAAGACGTCACAACGTAACTTCCTTATGCACTCTAATTGGGAGATGTCTTAGAGAAAATCATTGCCCAGATGGAGGTTTAAATAATGAATGCCATTTCCTCTTTGGAAATGCTTCTCTCCCTACTCAAGGGTTGTCACCACGGAGTGACCTTGGTCCTCTGGGCTCCATGAGAACCACTGGTACCACTCAGAGCACCAAGGACCTGCACCAGGGACCCAAAATAATCATGGAAGAATAAAATTTCATAGCCACCAGTAAATCAGGGACAGGCAGCAACTGAAGGAGAAATCTGGGGGACAGGTGGGGACATGGCTTTCATTAATCGATGCTAAAAGAGACCTGGGGACCTACAGCCAACCCACAGCACTTCCACCCACCAGCAGATCTTCCTGGTTCTGACCTGCTTGATTCGACTGAGCCCATCGTCTCCCACAATGTAAGCACTGGAAAACATCAAGATCCCAGGAATGCTTGAGGTCCTTTTGCAATAAGGTTATAAAAGCAAAAATAGGCAAGCATCCCAAAGGTTCAAAAATAAGAAATTTAGAAAATAAATTTGGCTTATATTTTAAAAACATAGATTACAAAATCCAGAGTTAAAATAATACACACACTATACACAAAAATTAACAAATAATGGAACAAAGGTCTAAATGTAAGAGCTAGAACTACAGAATTCTTAGAAGAAAACATGGAGGAAAACTTCATGCCATTGGATTTGGCAATAATTTCTTAGATGTGACTCAAAAAATCACCTACAACAAATGTAAAAATGAATAAATTGGACTTTATCCAAATTTAAAACGTTTGTGCAAAGGATGTTATTAACAGAATAGGCACTCTAGAGTGGAGAAAATATTTGCAATTATAAATCTGCTGAGAGATTAATATCCAGAATATATAAAGAAGTTCGACTCAATAACCAAAAACAAGCAATTCAGTTTTAAAAATGAGCAAAGAACTTGATAGACATTTCTCCAAAGATATACACATGGCCAATAAACACATGAAAAGATGGTAAGCATCACTCCTTATTAGGGAAACACACACACACAAAAAAAATGAGATACTCTTTCACAACCATTAGGATGGCTCTCAGCAAAGATACTAAAAATAATAAGCTTTGGTAACAATGTGGAGAAGTTGGAACCCTCACACATACTAACAGGAACTTAAAATGGCACACCCACTAGGGAAAATAGGATGGCAATTACTCCAAGTATTAAAAATGAAAGTTCCATGTGATCCAGCAATTCCACCCTTAGGTATAAACCATAGAAGTAAAAGTAGGAATCAGATATTTGTGCACCCGTGTTCATAGCAACATTACTCACAAAAAGCAAAAGGGAAAGCGACCCAAACATAAACAAATGTGATCCATACATACAATAAAATACTGTCAGCCTTATCAAAGCAATGAAATTCTGATAAATATTGCAACATGGATGAATTATACTAAGTGAAATAGGCTGGACACAAAAGAAAAAAATATTTTGTGATTCCACTAATATAAAGTACCTAGAATAGTCAAATTCCCAGTGGCAGAAAGTAGAATGGTCATTGTCAGGGGCTGGGGGAAATCATAAAGGGGAGGTAGTGTTTAAGGGGCACAGAGTCTCAGTTTGGGATGATGAAAAAGTTCTGGAGGTGAGGGGTGGTGACGGTTTGCACAGCGATGTGAATGGATTTACTGTCACCAAATTGTACATTGAAGTTAGTTTAAATGGTAAGTTTTATGTTATGCACATTTTACCACAATAAAAGGTTATAGCAATTAAAAATCACACTATCACTGTCCATAGTTGGGGCAGTACAGCGTGGGCGGTCTGAGCCCAGGCTGAGTAAGGAGGTTTCTGTGCAGAGGTGGGGCTAGTGCAGGTGGCAGTCAGATGCAGGTGCCTGGGCTCTCGCTGGGCAAGAGGGCCTCTGCCTCTGCCCAGGGAAGAAGCAGCACTGCAGGGGAGGCTGGGCACACAGCGGGTAGGGGTGGGGTTGACCAAATACGCATGATAAGGGTTTGTGATAGGTGGGTAGGTAGATGAGAGATGATGTCATGTGATGATGATAGAATAGTTGATTGACAGATACGGACATATGAATGTATAAGAGAATGTATGCGCGCGCGCACACACACACACACACCTTGCTCTGTCCACTGAGGATATCTGGGAACAGCAATATCCCCATAACAATGAGACCAATTGATGTCTACATCAAGACTTCTCACTATGATTTTTTTCAGTGAAAGAAATCAACATTCCTTGAAGAAGTGGCTGATTCCAGGACAGGAATAAGAAAAGTACAAGAAGAACCTGTAACATCTTGTTCCATAAAATAAGGAGCTGCTTGAACAATGACAGGGACATGTCAAAGCACACTGTCAGCCAGTGTTCAGGGCTGACATGGGCCAAATGTGGGAAATTTTGAACATTAAAAATACGGTGACAGTTACAGATTATATCCCTTAAATAAAATAGTAAAACACGAGTCCATCTGATTAGGAATGGGATGTTTATACAGTTTCAAGGTAACTGTCTGTCAAATGCTTATTAATTGCAAAGGAAAATGAGTAACGTTCCTGTGAAACACCCCCACAGACACCACATTAATCAAGTGGTCAAAGCGAGCATCCTCAGCTCTGGGACAAATTGAAACTGTGTGCCACTTGTTAGGGTACCCTGGCAGAATGGCACACGTTTGTAATAAGACTGTCAGAAAATTATCACTTGAAACTAACCAGGAGGACATATCAGGAAAACCAAAGACGGAGGGACTTCTGCAAAACAAGTGAGGTTTAATCTTCTGAAGTGTAAATAAAGGTTGTGAAAGTCAAGAACAGACTGAGAAACTGTTGGAGATGGCAGGAGACTAGGGAGAAATGACAACTGAAGTCAGTGCCTGAGTCTGAATTGGATCTGTTTGGACATTCGTGGGATAATAGGGGCATGAAGGATGTCCTTATGTAAGGACATCAGGGGATAATTAGCAAAACCAACTGAGTGAAGCCTGAGGATTCAATGTAACACCCTAATATTAACTCCCTCCCCTTTATTATTATATAATAATATACTGTACTTATATGAGAAGTCATTCTTATGTGTAGGAAATAAACATTATAATATTCGGAAATGATAGAGCATCAATGGCAAGTTTCTCTCAAATTTATGGGGAGGGAGGCTCTTCTTTCTACTGTACTTGCAATCTATCAGTAACTTTGAAACTTTTCAATATTGAAAATTGTCCTTTAAAATAATATGGGATCAGGCTGGGTTTGTGGCTCAGTGGTAGAGCACTCCACTAGCACATGTGAGGCACTGGGTTCAATTCTCAGTACCACATAAAAATAAATAAGTAAAATCATTGTGTTCATCTACAACTAAAAAAAAAAAAGTTTTAAACAATATGGGACCATCTATGATTCACTAAATTGTCTTTTGCTCTAATCAGCTATACATGACAGTAGAATGAATTTTGACACTACATACATAAATGGAGCATAACTTCTTCTTCTGGTTGTACATGATGTAGAATCACACTGGTCATGATTCACTAAATTTTAAAACTGAGCATCAAATTGTGCAAACTTAAAGAACTAAGCTTTCTTTAAAAGATATATGACTCCTACAAAATTTTTGAACTGAAAGAAGTAGACCATATTTAATAATTGGTAGTAATTGACTAATAGTGGTGGGTTGGTTGGTTTGTTGTTTCTACCTTTGTTTTCAGTGCTGGAAATTGAATCCCAGACCTCACCCAAGCCAGGAAAGTGTTCTACCCCTGAGCTACCTCCCCAAATCTACTTTATATTTATTTTTCAGATTGTCTTAAAATGGCATATATTTTCATAAGTAACATGTTATTTTATTTTTCAAAATGTAATATTTTTCTTCATTTTTTATATTCTGCAATTTTCCTATGGTATAGCTACAAATTAATTTGTTTCAATTAGTGCTTTTTAAAACTCTTTAGTCTCTTCTAATGAGAACTTATGGCTTCAGAATTGAAAAACTTCTTCACCATTTTGCCTAAAAGGGGTTCTTCCTCTCCATCACATCCCGTCTATTTTTCTAACACTCTATTGGATACATTTTTAATCCTTTTAATCTCTGCCTTTTCTTGCATTTTCTCTTTCGTAGCCATACTCCCTTTGGGTTCATTTACTTAGCTCTGTTTCCACTTTACTAATTCTCTCTTCAACTATTTCTAGCTACTATTTCACGAGCCTTTTTATTTTATTTTACTTTTCTCGTTTCAATCATGCTTTTTAAAAAATTTCTTGGATTTTTATCCGGTTCCCCTCAAGTCCAACTGTTGTTTTTCTATAATTTTATGTTCTTACCTATTAGTTTCTCTCCCTTATCTCTCTGAATATTATAAACATACTTCATAAAAGTCTTTCTTGGACTGTTTTATTATCCATGATTATTAGGGTATAAATTCTACAATTTCTTGTATCTTTTGACTCTTCCACAGTATCATTTATAATTTTTTTTGCAATGCCATTCTCAACAAGAGTTGACCTCTATCTTCCCCAGACTCAGGTTCCTTCCCCAAATACTAGTTTCTCTCCATATGCATCTTATCCAAAGGTTTGTCCACCCCCTGGAACTCTTGCCCTGCACTCCGGGGACCCTCCCCTCTGGCCTCTGTCATGACCCAGCACTGAATGTTGACAGACTACACCTTGGGATTGCCATGATCCTTGGTCAGCGTATCTGAAGCTCCCAGCCACCCATCTTTGGATGAACAGAGTCCCACAGTTAATTTCTCGCTCAGTCTCTTGCCCCTCCAGAGGAGGGCAATTCTGCATTTTCCAGCTCTCTTTTTGGGTGGCAACGTCTGTTTAGACTTCTTTATCTTGCCTGAAGCTTGCCTTGAGAGGTGGAAGAGCTAGAGTCAGACACAGGTCCCCTCCCACTGTGCCCATGCCTCTGCAGCAATCCCCACCCCTCGCGCATTGGGCAGGGTCTCATGGCTGCAGTTGTCTGGGGCTGTTGGCCATCAGAGCAGAGCTCTGTCCTGTGCACTGGGCCCTCAGCCACCATCGTTTTCCTCTCAGCTCTAGTTTGATTGAAGTGGAAAACAGCATCACAGGGACCAGGCGAAGCTCTTGATACACTGTATCTTGGTCAAGTTCACATTCTGGAAGGAGGATGTTCTTATACTCATTTTTTTTCTTTTATTTATTTACTTATTTACCTATCTATTTTTTTGTGCACTAGACCCATTTTATACATCAAGAGGACAAAGTTTAAAGGGATGAAGTTGCCCAGGGAGGTTACATAGCCCCACCCAGAGCCAGGACCCCAACCCAGGCCAGATACTCTGAGTTCCTCCGTTGTACTCTGCCAGGCACATCTCTCTAGCAGTTGGGACGTATATCTCCAGCTTTCTTTGAAGCTACTCTGCTGAGGCTTTGAGGAAAAGGCTTCTCCAATTTCTGAACATCAGTCACCGGGAATATGCAGTCTTTATTAAATTAGCAAATGGCCCACCAAATAAAAGCTACATTAAAGTGGATGGTAATGGGCCTTCAGCTTTTCCTAATGACGTTTCCTGTCCCTTCCTAAAGAAGCTTGTGTCGGGGTAAGAGGTGGCCAGACTCCTTCGCATTTTTCCCAGGAAGAGCCACTTAAGACAATCAAGTCTCAGAGCTGTCAGGGTCTGTCTGAGCTTGACTTCCTGGAAGGGTTTCTTACAGGTCCATTTACATTAAAAATAACCTCCACTCCAACTCTCAAGGCCACTTCCTTTTGCCGCTGACCAGAGAGACAGAGATGCATTCCATCAGGAAGAAATCGGAATGAATTTGGCAGATGCTAAATGTTCTACCTTTCTCCTTTCCCACTGCGGTGTTGGGGGGGGGGGGGGGAGAAACAGAGTTGCTTCCTAAATGCTGCTGTCACCAAGTTTGAATCTGTGCTCGGCCATCGCGGCCTCATGCATATTAACTAAGAATCCTGGAAGACACATCTCAGATCCTTTATTCCCACCATCCTCCTGGCATCAAGTTAAACCCCCTTGAGCCTTATTAAGTGGAGATTGAAGCTGTCTCACACATTAAAAGAAAAATACAAACGTTGCTTACTCCTCCTCCTCCTCATCCAGTTCCCTAATTTCAGTGAAGTTCTGACTCCTTAGATTTCTGGGAAAGCCTACATTACTGTTCCCACTCCACCTCTGTCTTAGGGAAGTTTGTAAATTCAGACCTGGTCCACGTGGGACCAGAAGCTGCCCATCAATGCGTTGGTTCACCTGAGCCAGGCCAACTCCCTGGGGGTCCCCAGCTTGCCTTCTAGTCTTTGCCACTGCTACTCCTACTGCCTGAGGTAGGACCTCCCACCACCTTCTCCTAATTTCAATATGCTAATTAGCTTAGGCTCTCTCCCCCGGGAGGCTGGGGGGGGGGGGGAGCCTTTCCAGAGCCTCCCTCTGCTGCAGCCAACTGGGTGAATGGCGTCCCTGTAGCACCTGTGCCTCCCTCCCGGGTGGCACCATGAAGACCCAGTGGGTGAGTGCAGACTTCCAGAACAGCTCCTGTTTACTGGGGTGGAGGGGAGAGGTGAGCTCCAAGTGGGGAGAGAGGCAGGGGATGCGGGGGAGGGAGCTCTGTGCTCCCTGTCTCTGAACAGCACACAAATGGCAGAACTTCCAATAGGGTGACCACTGGACACCTGGGTACCGAATCCCAGTTCATGGCCTTGACCCACACTGGTACCCACAGAGCCACGGCTGAGGGCAGCATCTCAGGCCTCCACTGAGCAACCGAGGACCTGAAGCGTGTCCCGGGCTTCCTCCTGAGGCCTGGGATTCTCCTAGGTCTACATCACCGTCAGCCCACCCCAGGAAGCCCGGATTAGGATTCCCATCAAGGCTGAGAGGCAAATTAAGACACATTTTATCTGACTGTCACAACCAAAGCCATCCAATTTACACTGGCTTTGGAACATATTTTTACAAATGTCATGATTTAATCCTCACAACAATCCTGCCACAGAGGGATCCCTACTCTCATTTGACAGACCTAGAGAAAAGAAAGCCTTTTTAAGGCGGTGACTAGCCAGGCTGTGTTGAAGGCCAGGAGGCCCACTTCCAAATCCTTGGCTTGCTTTCCGTACCCTGGTGTCAAGGGCATCCTCTGAGGACAAAAGAACGGACTCAGGTGTCCCAGGGAGAGTTATCTGGAGACAGTGCTAACTCCGAGGCCAGCTACTGCAAGGCCCATTTAACAGAAAGGGTTGAGGACCAAGTTGAGAGCCTTGAATGGCCTGGCTCAGTATAAAAATTCAGACACACAGTCTGAAGCAACTGAGGACTGGGTGATGGATGCAAGCAGGGGAGAAGGGCCACATCACCTGTGCCTGCTTAGTGCAGAGCCCCTGTGCTATCTCTCTGTGCCTTCCCTACGGATGGTGAAGTTCCAAGGGTTAGAGTTGATAGGAACTTGGCAGATGAGGGGTGCCCAGGGCCAACACAGTGCACGTGCTGTATCAGCGAGATGTGCAGGAGACTGCAGGAGATCACCCTGGAGAGCTGCTATGGATCTCACTTGGCAGACAACTCATGGGGCCAGAACGGGTGTCAGCAATGGTGGCAGATTTAAGACCTCACAAATACTGTACGTTGAGTCTGTTGTGACTATTTGGAAACTGGTGCCTCATGTTTGGAGAGTCAAATGTTTGACACCTCTCGGCTTCTCCATCTCTTTCCATGATTTCCACACGCGTGCTCTGCTCACTTGATCTGTGCCCTCATCTCTCCAGAAGTTACGACTATACTTATCTTACTTCATGCAGCGGATGGGTTCTGCCTGTCACTCGAGCTGTTGGCTTCCATAGTTTCATTTATCCTCTGGCAGAACTGATCCTCTTAAATAATGTGGCAAGCATATTCCCAAGGGGGAAACGTGAAAGGAGTTTGTGTAAGAGTCGTCGGGTGACAGGGTGGGAGGGGGTGGTGGGAAACTTCTAGACTAATGGGTGCTCGGAGGCAGCCGGAATGCCAGGATGCATGTGAGAGTTTTGTGGCCGACTAGGACTTGGACCCAGTTATCACTGACTGCTGGGGACAGGCTGCTAACCTCTCTGATCCCAGTTTCCCCCCCCCCCCCCCCCCCGTTTGAAAAGGACATAACCCTAACCACCCCCTATAGCTACTTGATGATTTAATAGGATCTCATTTTAAGCATCAGCACAGCCGTTGTCTGCAGCAAATGCTCCATGAATGTGGTCTTAGATCTGGATGAAGGAGTCACCCTTTGTCACCCTTTGTCACCTCATTGTTAACTATCCTGAAGAGCACAGCTCAGTTTTCCAAGGCCACTTCTCAACCAGAGACTCCCACAGAAGGCTCTGGTTTTCCTTGAGCGCTGGGCCCCACTCTCTGGTTTTGAAAGTCAGACCCTGCTGATTGGCCCTCGGGACAGAAAAATCAGCAACACAAAAAAAACCCGGGCTGGGCTGGGCGGGGAGGGTCAACACACAGCAGAAGGGACAGCAGCAGAGGACTCCTGTCCTGGCTCAGTCACTGCGGGCCCTTAGGTCTTGATTTAACTTTTCTGAGCTTTGATGTCAGTAAATGGGTTTGAGACTGGTACCCACGCAGAGTTTTTAGGAGGATTGGGCAGCTAGAGAAACGCTGGGCACAACGCCTGCATGGACACTACTCAGAGTTAGTCCCTGCCATTATCATGCCACTACTCACCTTTCTAGGGGCAGAGGAAAGAGAGTTATAAAACACGGTTCCCTCCTTCTTTCCCAAGGTCCAAGGGGCATGCAGTAAAGCACACAAGCCTCAGCCTCGGGGGGCATCCACCTGGGCGAAGGTACAGACCGTCCCACTCCCCGGAGGCTCCCTGGGCCGGTTCCCAGGCAGCTCGCTGCACCCGGACCCCACTGTCTGCCTCAAAGCTGCTCCTCTGGCTTCGCTGGGCACATCGTCCCCAAGCCCACTGCACTATTGTGCTGAGACAAGGGGCTGCTCGGAGGCTAAATGGCACATGTTTCCCCTGGAGAGAGGCGGAGCAGCAGGCTGAGAGAATGGGGCAGGGGGTCGCAGGGGCCCTGCCCACCTCCCCAGGCCCCTGGCTGCAGGCTCCGTCCAGGGAGGACCAGGACAAGAGGACCAGGACCGAGCTGAGCAGCAGTGGCTGAGAAACGACTGCTCGAACCCCGGGTGTGATCAATAATTGATTTGGAGAACAGGATTGCGAGGGCGATGGAGGGGCAGCATATGGACCCGAATCCTGGTGCTCTTTTCGTCATGCTGTGCAGCCTCAGGCAACCGACCCGGTGCGGGTCGTTAATAATTTTAACTCATTCCACGTGCACAGTTTGCTTCACCTCCCAAATAAATTAATTATGGAGACTTTAAAGGATTTTCAGAGGGAATCTCATTACTAACTGCACATTCTACCCTACCAATCAATAGTCCTTTCATTTTTACATAGCAAGTGGGAGAGAAGGGAGGGTAACCGAAAAAAAGAAAGAAAGAAAGAAACTCCTATTTCTTTTTTCATCATCTCCAGCCCCAGCATTTCAATGAGAACTCTGAAACATGTTCAAACTCTGTCCCCACTGTGGGACCTTGAATGAATTAATTAACCTCTCTGAGCATCACTTTAAAAAAAAACTCTGCTCTCTCCTCCACCTTGAAAGCCCATACTTTCATACATTTGTCCATGACATGAGAAGCTCCTGTTGATTCTATAAAACCCTGCTACATTCAGAATGGGTAGGAATTTGACATGGTGATGAGATCAAGCTTTACAGACATTCCTAGATTCAAATGCTGCTCTGATACTTACTGGCTAGAGTGACTGTGAGCAAGTGAATTAAGCCTCATTTGCCTCATCTGAAAAATGGTGACAATATACATGAGTCACAGGTAGTTATGGGGAAAATGAGATAGAATGCACATAAACCCAGGCAGGGCCAGGCACATAGTAAGTGCTCAGTAATCACTGGCTGTTAACATGCCTTTATTTCATGTAGCATGCCCAGCACAGTCCTTTTATATTTAGGTGGATTCTCTCCATCTGTAAATGCTGATTCACAGAGGGCAGAGCCCAGTCTCATTTGGCTGTGCATTCATAAGGGTAGGCATGCTGTGTGGTATACAGTAGGTACTCAACGTTGCCAAAGCCCTGTAACATGGGCGGCTGCGCGGTGCTATAGGAGTCCCAAGAGAAAAGATCAGAGTGTGCCTGGGGAACCAGATATGATAGAAGCTGTGGGCTGAGCCAAACCCTGGTGGGAGTTAGAGTAAGGAAGTGGCATTGTGTGGCTGGAGGGGTCCCTGGAGATGCTGTCAAGGGCCCTGCCTGGGGGGGCCAGCTCCTGCCTCCCATCTCTCAGCGCCTGGGAGAGCAAAGTAGCAGGACAGGCTTTCAGAGTGCAGGCACCAGAAGTCATGGCACCCACGAGGCCCCCTGGCAGCAGAATGGAGAAGCTGAGACTAGAAGCAGAGATGGGAGTCCGACCTCAGAGGACCTTGGTGCCTGCTAGGGAGCAGTGAGGTCATTTTGAGGGAGACACAGTGCTCCTGGTGAGCTTCAAGGAGAAGAGAGTAGACTACGGCCTGCAGGGGAGTCCTTGAGTTGGGCAGGGAGCCTGTCTGATCCTGCCACTGTCATGTGGCAAGGTCTGGCACGAGGGAGATGCACAGAAAATATCGACTGAATGAACAAGGAAGGCTTGTGGGAGGACCTGGAAGCATTTAGGAGATGACCACGCTGGGAACCTGGGCCAGCGCTGACCACGAGAACCCTGTAAGGACAGAAATGCTCTCTCCCTGGCTGTCCTGAGCCAGAGCCACTGCCATATGTGTCTACTGGGCTCTTGAGTTGTGCCTGGTGCCATTGCAGAACTTCAGAATTTAATTTTCATTAGTTCCAATGCACAAGCCTCTCTCAGAGCACAGACTCACACCAAGATAGAGAGGGCAAGGGTCCCCTATGGAGCTCTGGCTCTGAAATACTGCAATCTCCCTGCTTGGAAGTCAATGGTTTTAAATACCTTTATGTGTCATGGTGGGAATTAGTACTTTTGATCAACATGATCCAATTTCAAATAAAATTTGAACAGGGAGTAAGTGGTAATAACCCACAAGGTTTGCATCTGCAGATTCAACCAACCACAGATTGGAAGTACTTGGAGGAGGGAAAAAAAGCATCTTCTGTACATGTGCAAACGTTTTTCTTGTCATTTTTCTCTAAACAAAACTGTAGAACAAGGGTTTACATGGTTACATTGTATTGGGTGTTATAAGCAATCTAGATACGATGCAAAGAATGCAGGAGGATGTATTAAATGCAAGCATCACTCCATCTTATATAATGGACTTCAGCGTCCATGGAGTTCGGTATCCGTAGGCATTCCTGGAACAACTCCCCTGTGGATACCATGGGGCAGCCTTAGGACCATTTCTTGAGTGTACCTGTGGCAGTTGTGGAAGGTGGTGTTGGAGAACATGGCATCTGAAGCCAGGTGTTCTGAGTCTGAAGACTGGCCCTGATTTACACAAACTCTGTGCTTCCTCCTCTAGAAAACCATAGTAGCTATCTCATGAGATTGTTCCAAAGTAAATTATATTAGTTGATACCAATAAAAAAAAAAACCTGGCAAGTGCTTACTAGATATGATCTATTTTGTGAAATTTTACATGCATCTCCTTTAATCTCCTTTAATCCCCTCAACAATTCTCCCAGGTAGGAGATGTCATTTCAATTTTGCAGATGAAGAAACATGTTCAATGGAGGGAATGATAAATAAATTACACAGAGTCACAATGACAGTAAGCACTGGAGCCAGGAATCAAACCCAGCTGCCTCTAAATCCAAAGCCCTGGATTAAAGCAAACTGATGACACAGACTAATAGCAGGTTTCTTGGCCACGAGGCTCTGCAGAACACTGAGCCGTGGGGAAGGAGAAACAGAGTGAGCCCTGCACACGCCCCAGCTCACACCTCAGAGAGAGGGTTCCAGGCCGCAGTGCAAAAGAGAGAATGCAGACGCCTGGGGGTCTCTCTGAGCAGAGGGGAGGAGGTTGGAGTCCAGACAGGACAAGGAAGCTAGAGGTGGCAGGTCAGAGCACCAGAGAGGAGAGAGCAGGGCGGCGGGAAGCAGACAGACAATGAGGCAGAAGAGAGAAAGAGCCCTGAAATCCACACAGAAAACTTGCAAACTCTTCAGCTGAGTACAGATGCATCTGGGGAAGCCACTGGAAGCTGGGGAAAAACTAAGAGGGGACAGAAGAATCCATCACCAGAGCTCAAAAAGGACCCGGGGGAGTTCATGTTCTCACCATTTCACAATTCAGCAGGCATTAGCCCAAGGCATCTGGAGGAACTGCCTCAGTAGGAAGGGCTCCTGCCCGCTCTGGGGCTGCCCGACACAGCTAACCAGGAACCTTTGAAAGGATCAAACTGCTTCCACGTGGCTGCATCCCAGAACAAAGCTCAAAAACATGTACAGAGATACAGAAATACCCAGCACCTACAGAAGGAAAATTCACAATGCCCAGCATCCAATAAAAAATGACCTGGCATGCAAAGAAACAGAAATACACAACCCATAATGAGAGGAAAATCAATCTACGGGAACAGATCGTAAAAGTAACCAAGGGAAGGCACATGATGCACAAGAGAAGAAAGACGTTGGTTCAGGCAGACAGCTCACTGGAAACGATGCCACTGAGAAATTTCTCCAACACAAAAAAAAATTTTAAAGAAAAAAAGAACTATCCACTTGGAAGTCTATGCCCAGCAAAAATGTACTTCAAAAAAAATGAAGGTTAAGTAAAGTCTTTCTGACTTGGCCTCTTAGCCTCCCAATTAGTAAATATCCACTCAGATTTCTACTTGGTCATGATTGTAATGAAATTCTCAGACCCCAGGTTAGGAACCAATAGCCCCCTTAGGCATTTTGAAATCTCAAAAAGGTGGGAAACAAGTCCACCCATGGATCCCATGTGGAGACCCCCACAGCATGATTTGAAAGCCTGGGACTTGACTTCAGTCTCACACATACCCTTAGATGGGGACATGTGGGAAGACAGCAAGCTGTTACATAGAAAATTCCCAATTGGGAAGACAATTGGTGTTCTGTATGTACATCTTGTGTGTCCTACAGGATCCATTTTCTATGCAAATCCACTATGTGATGATCAAATTTGAAGTAGTAACTAATAGCTACAATTGATAAAGCTCATTCTATCATATGACCATTTGATATAAATTTTAATATATCCTACATTAAAATGTTTTTAAAGCACTGCCAATTAAACAATACAAGACTCGATTATCCTTCATCATTTTATCCTAAAAGGTTTGTAGATTCACCTAAACATTTTTATCATGTATCATTTTGTGCACAAAAAGGAATATGTAAACAAATAAAGGGCTTAAGGTATTGCTTGAAATGCTTACATTCAATGTTCAATTCTTTTTTCCACATTTTATTGATGCATTATAGTATAATATTCTCTGTGTGTACATACTGAAGGATTTGTCCCTATACTTTTGTTCCTGCACACAATGCAACACTGTATCACTTCTCAGCACTTCCTCCCTACGGCTGCCCTATGGTCCTTTTCCTCTACTGACTTCCCTTTGAGTTTCATGTGACCCCTGGTCCCCATCTTTCTTTCCCTTTTTACCTCTCTAGCTTCCACATACAAGAGAAAACATACAACCCTTGACCTTCTGAGCTTGGCTTATTTCACTCAACATGATGGTCTCTGGTTCCATCCATTTTCCTGCAAATGGGATAATTTCATTCTCCTGGAGGGCTGAATGAAACTCCATTGTGTATATATACCACATTTTCTTTATCCATCTATCTGTGGATGGACACCCAGGCTGGTTCTATGGTTTGGCTACTGTGCTACTGTGGGTTGTGCTGCTATAAACATGGGTATGCATGTGTCGCTGTCGTAGGATGACTTTATTCTTCAGGATGAATACTGAGGCGTGCTATAGCTGGGTACATGGTGGCTCCATGTCCAGTGTTTTGAGGCGCCTCCGTACTGATTTCCATAGGGGTCGTACTAATTATAGTGCCACCAACAGTGTAAAAGTGTTCCTTTTTCTCCACATCCTCTCCAGAATTTATTATTACCTGTATTCCTGATGACTGCCATTCTGATGGGGTAAGATGAAATCTCAGTGTAGTTTTGATTTGCATCTCCCTAATTGCTAATGATGTTGAGCATTTTTTTCATATATTTGTCTGCCACTTGTATTTCTTCTTTTGAGAAGTGTTCGATTCATTTACCCATTTATTTATTAATCAGGTTATTTAATTCTTTGGTGCTGAGTTTTTTGAGTTCATACATTCAAGATATCAATCCTCCGTCAGAAGAATAGCTAGTGAAGATTTCCTCCCATTCTGTAGGTCCTCTCTTCACATTCCTAACTGTTTCCCTTGCTGGGTGGAAGTTTTTTAACTTGATACCATCCCATTGTGGCATTGCTGTCTGAACTTTATGGGTCCTATTGAGAAGTGCATTGTCTGCACTTAAAAACCAAGTGTTGACCCTACATTTTCTTCTAGCAGTTGCATAGTTTCTGGTCTAGTTCCAATGTCTTTGGTCCATTTTGAGTTGTTTTTTTTATGCAGGATGAGAGATAAAGATCTAGTTTCATTCTTCTACATATGGGTAATCAGTTTGCCCAGCACCATTTGTTTAAAGGGCTGTCTTTTCTCCAATGTATGTTTTTGGCATCTTTGTCAAGGAGCAGATGATTATACCTGTGTGGGTTTGTCTCTGTGTCTTCTATTCTGTACCACTGGTCTTTGTGTCTGTTTTAATGACAATCTCACGCAGTTTGGGTCACTATAGTTCTGCAGTATAATTTGAAGTCAGGTATGGTGATGTCTCCAGCTTTGCTTTTCTGGTTTAGTTTTGCTTTGGGTTTTTGTGGCCTTTTATTCTTCCAAATGAATTTTAGGACTATCTTTTCTAGTACTGTGAAGAATGTCATTAGTATTTTGATGGGAATTACATGGAATCTGCTCATTGCTTTTGGTAGAATGGTCATAGTAACAGTATTAATTCTGCCTATCAGTGTTCAATTCTTTTACATCCTTTTTTGACTCAGAACAGCTAATGTCCATTTTTTTTCCTTTCCTCTATAATATTCTCTGAGTGTCAAATGCATTGAAGACAGCATTTCTTGAACGTGTTTTACCACTGTCCCTAGAGTTATTCTTTCTAACCTATGACACCCATTCTGCAAGTTTGGGTGCCTAAATGTCCTTACCAAAAAGTACCAATGAAAGGTTCTCAAGTAGAAACCAGGTCTTACTTTCATTCCTTGGATGACCCTGGGGTAAAAGCCAAACTATGTGAGACATCTCACCAGCCATCTACATCTCACCAGCCATCCGGTTGACATCTGTTGTAATATTCCATTCATAGCACATACCCCAATTTGGAAGAAGCTAAAATATGAAAAATTGTTCTCTGAGCCAGAAAAATATGGTGTATGCCAAGTACTTTCATTCATAGCTCAACTGATACCTAGTATACGCCTGTGATGTAACAGACACTACATTATGCACTGAATTATAGCAAAAAATAAATAAATAAACAAGTTGTAGGGGCTGGGGGTGCAGCTTAGTGTTAAAGGGTATACTTAACATGCATGAGGCCCTGGGTTCAATCTCTAGCACAAAAGAAAAAAAAATGTCCATAAAGCCAAGAAACTGCATCCTCAAGAACCTTGCACACTTGGCACAGACCTCCCCATTTTACTGGGGAGGAAACTAGTCATGGAGCTTGATGGCAAACTAGGTCTTCCTTACCTGTGATACGTGTGTACTCTGCAAAAAACAAAAAATAATAATAACATAATCCAGAACTGGATTATGGAGAAGGGACTCAGTCATTTCTCCACAAAGTTTTTTGCCAATTCAAAAGGAATTGAAAATGAACATCAAATGCCCCAAGTACTATGCTTATTGTATGGAAGTATACCTACACCAGCTCGATCGACATCCAGAATAGGGATGTCGATCTCCTCGACTGAAACATTTTATAGTCACAGAAGGACACGTCAGGTGTAATTATAAATAGAAAACGTATTTTTGATAGCTGCAGTATGGGGTAGCATGTTCTGAGGCAAAGGTTCTGGGTCCAAATCTTAGCAGCACCACTTACCAGGTGAGTGAGCTTGACCAAGTCATTTATCTTCCTGTCGCTCAGTTTCCTCATCTGTAAAGTGGAGGCGATGCTGATCCTGTCCCTCTCGTGAGATGCGTGAGGATTAAATGAGCTAAGGTTCATGAAGCATTCAAAAGAACATATCCCAGAGTTAGTGCTATGCAAGGATTTGCCAGACTATTCTCATACCTACATAGGTGTCCTACCAGGATGAGGGTCAAGACCCTGGTGCCCAGAAGGAGCAGCTGACTGAATCAGTGAATGTCAGGTGGACGCTGCTTCCTAAGGATCTTTTCTGGGTCACAGCAGCCCTTTACCCTCGTGCCACTTGGACAAACACCTTGGTCACTCTGAGCATGCCCATCACCAGATCAGTACATGAACAATGAGAGCGAACGGGAACTCAGATCATGTTGTCACTCACATAAAAACCAGCTCAGGTTTTAAAATATCATGTTTATATAAAAGCTCAAATCTGAGTTCACTCGACCCTGAGTGAATATTTTAAACCTGCTTTTCTACACTGACTCAGAAGATTTCTTTTAAGTGGCATCAGAGGAATAACTTTCAATTAATACTGAACAAGTAGAATGAGCTACTTAAGATCAATACCCATTTTTTCCTTTACTTTATAATGAATGGAGTGACTGCTTTGCTGTGGCAACTACAACTTACTATGGTTAAAAAAAAAAAAAAAAAAAAAAACCCACAGGGCTGGGGGTGGGAGAAGCTGGTGAACAGTTGCTACTTACATATTAAGTATTTTATGTCTCCTTTTTTATTTTCCTGGGGCTTTGTTTGAAAGCCGCCTGGGCTCAGTTTGCCCTCACTTTGCTGAAAACAATGATTTAAGCTTTCTGAATGTGCTGAGCAGTGAACTGAGACATGAGCTTGCAGCAGCTTTAGAAGTGTTGAAAGAAGAAACCTCTGGGCCACCAACAGGGCAGCGAGGGAGGTTGTGCTCCCTGGGACCATGCGGTGGAACTGTTGAACTTGGGCGCAAGGGAAGGAACTTTGTGACATAGACCATCGAGGGAAGAGAAAATGAACTTTGGTCCCGGAGCATCAGAGGTAGGGTCGGAAAACCTGAGTCCTCGATTGGTACTTGCATGTAGTGGTCACAGCTGGTTTTCTTACCATCCATCTTTTTCATCTTCTTTACCCTCCCTTAAGAGATGCTCATCCCTCACTCTCAGCTGGTGGATTCCCAGTGGCACTGATCACTCCTGTCCCTAGAACAACCCCACAATTCATCTTCAAAACCCAGGCACTTGAGAGTAAAAAGTTTTCTTTAAACTAGGATTATGAAATTTTGGAAATATGCATTTACTGATCAACAAATTGATTTTATTCAACTGATAGGCCTACAAAATAGTTCTATTCAAAAATTGTTTTCAAAAATAAGATTTTTAAAAAATATGCATGACCTTTAGCATGAAATGAGTGAAAGATTTTATTTTTATATATTGATTTTCTGAACATTAAAAATAACAAGCAGAATAATTATTCTTCATACATAGTTAAGTACTTCAGTCGATTCCTTAGCCACATCCATCCCCAGTACAATATCAAGCGTATTTTCTAAAAAATTTTGGTTTAATTTTTGTTCTTTTGTTCTTTTTCTGCTGTACCAGGGATCGAATCCAGGGACTTGCACCTGGTAGGCAGCACTCTAACAGGTGTGACCATTTTTAATGTTTTCATACAATTATCTGCATTCTTCCTCAACATTTTATTTAACTTTAGTAAATATGAAATTGTTGAAAGCTAAATTGACTATTACCCATAGAGTCAAATACTTCTAATATATCTGGTTGTCAAGAGGCAGCTAAGGAGAAAAGATATGTGCAGTGCAGCGAAATGTTTTTTTTTTCACTTGACATTATCACAAAAATTTTATAGTTTAGTTACTGACATTACATATGCACAAAAAGTATATAAAACTTAATAGGAAATGCTCTACTTTGATTAGTAGACTATCAAGCTTATGGGGTACAATTGTAAAGTATGTGTACAATACAACCAGTTCCAAGTACTATTTGGCTTCATGGGTTTTAACATTTACCAAAAGAGATTGTTTTAACTTGGAATTGTGTTGAACCTAAAATTGTATCTGTATTATTACCTTACAAAAAATAATTTGATCTTCAATGTCAAACTTTTGAACTTCATCTACAACAGCATTCATAATGTCAGTTGTTTTACTTTCCGTGGAATGGATTTCCAAATTTAATTTGTTTCCAATCATTGGGTAAAAAATTTCAATCTTTATAGAAATTAACTTTTTTTTGTACTGGGGATGGAATTCAGAGGCACTGAATCACTAAGACACATTCCTAGTCCTATTCTATATTTTTATTTAGATACAGGGTCTCACTGAGTTGCTTAGTGCCTCGCCATTGCTGAGGCTGGGTTTGAACCCGCAATAATCCTGTCTCACACTTCTGAGCCCCTGGGATCATAGGTGTGCTTCTTAACGGAGTTACTTTAACAGCTATGATATTACTTTTTATGTTGCACACAACAATTTGGTATAGAAAATGAGAAAAGCTAATTTAGAAAAGTAGTCAGTTGTTTTAAATGAGGAGTCATGCTTCACAGAGGTCTATGCAAAAGCTGCTGCCCATATTAATTTGTCATTGTTAGCCACAATCTGCTTAAAATACGTACTAAGCTGGAGTAGATCATGATGCACTAGCAGAGCACATGTGACCAGTGGTAATAATACTATGTTGCCCCAGACAGATGACAAATGTCAGTCAATGTCTTGCACAAGTCAATCTTTACCACCAACTTCCTTGAGAAATGAAAATTCTTCCCCCAGTTTTTTCTTAAAATAATCATCATTTTTTACTCCTTGATGCTAAAATAACATAAAAATCATTGCAAAATAGAAAAGGGTGACCAAATGATATAATAAATAGTTGTAGGGTGCCACACAACTTTGAATAATAAGAAACCAGGATACAGGAGAGAGTATGTGAAGCAGGGAACCAGGGTGAGCAGAGTCCAAGGCAGGAATGAATAGGGCATCTGTCCGACCAGCCTGCCACTCATACAAGACCTCGCTAGGGCAGCTGTAGCTCACGGCCCATTCTGAAGGGCCAAAAGGGCCAAGGAGACCATCAGGTGGTAAACAGATACCAAATAATACCTAGCACCGGTGAGTCCAAGCAACTCTCCTGATTGGCCTGCAGAGAAACACAGATGAACGAGGCAAGATCGTCAAAGGACTTACAGGATTTAAGAACTTAAGAGATTTTAAAGAACTTAAAGGGTTACTGATAAGATCTATAAATGTGCCAAATTATACACCTCGTGTAATGCTTTGTGTACCCAAACAAGAATAAGTGTCCTTGTCCCTTCTGCTCACCCTAAATCTTGAATATAAATAAAAGGTAAGTTAAACCCATTTCTGAACGTATCCTTTAAACACCTGGCATGACTCTTTTCTAATATGCACATTTTTAAGAAAATGGAAGAGAATTGTTGAGTAAACCTAAACTCAACCACAGAGTTCTAATCACATTTTCTTCACTTTATTGTTTTTTCAAGCTTACTTAATTCTGCAGTTAGAAACTAACTGTTCCCAAAGGCCCATGTGTTCCAAGCCTGGTCTCTAGTCTGTGGCACTATTGGGAGGTGGTGGGCTCCCTAAGAGGTGGGCCCAGTGGAAGGAAGTTAGGTCACGGGGGCATGCACCCACAGGGAATTCTGTGACCATGAATACTGTTCTTTCTCTCTCTTTACTTCCCATCCTCCAAGAGGTGAACAGCTCTTGCCCCACAATCTGCAGCCTCACCACAGGCTCAAGCAACAGGGCCAAGAGCTCATGGACTGGAACCTCTGGAACCCTGAGGCAAAATGTCAATAGACCTTTTCTCTTTTTAAGCTAATTGCCTCAGATATTTTGTTTCAGTATCGTAAAACATATCTATCTCTATGTGTGTGTATACACAGAGAGACTGAGAAGGGGCGGAGAGAAAGAAACATCCCAGTCCTGATCCAAGCACTCTCCCTTACGTCCCACGTTTACTTAGATGATAGGTCACCTTGGACCAGGTTTCACTGGCTCATTGAGGGGCGTTCTCTTTCTCATCCATTGCCCAAAGGCTTCATTATTTACATCTCTGAGTCACAGATATTCTCACCTCCAGTTTGATACCCCCTAGATCCACACGTGGTGGAATTTCAGGAGGCACATACTTCTCCAATTATACGTTGCAAAATATCCTGCTGCGGCAGTCTCTTCTCCCAGGTGAGGTCAAGGATTGGATTGATAACGGGTTCTGGGGTAAGGAGGATAGTTTCCAAACTGTTCATGAGAGTTTTTCACCATTTTGGAGGTGGAGAGACAAACCTATTATTATTTTCAGTTGTGATATCCAATATTCCCTCACTGTCTGCAGAGTTTTGCCTTTGAACCATTTTTATCCACTTTTAGGGTGATGGTAATCCACAATAAGCTCTGATTGAGTAGTAGAGAGAGTAAATGCCTTGGTGATTAACAAACAGAAACTGCCACTTCCGGGACAGGCTTTCACTCGTTTGCTCGCTCATCCCCTGGGTGTGTATTCACCTACCAAACCCCAGGCACTGGACTAGCACAGTGGTGAGCAAGATGGACCTGGCTTCTGCCATCACAGAGCTCCTCACATAGGCACAGAAACACACAGGAAGTGGCACAGAGAAAGGATCACAAAGGGTCCTAAGTGCCATCCAGAGCGTTATGAGAAGGAATACCCATCGTGGGGTGGGATCTGATTTGGACTGGAGAAAAAGTAGAATTCAGTTGAGCTTTAGGCAATAATCAAAATCGGAGGAATATGTGTGTGTGTGTGTGTGTATGAACTATATGTATATATATTTTATATATTTATATAAAAAAACTATATGCATATACATGTATAGTTTATTTGTTTGTTTTCATTTTTACACTGGTTACTGGATGTTGGGACCCCTCAAAAGAGCCTCAAGTAATTGACAACAGCTGACTTCTAGGTACCAGCGACGGTGCCTCCTAGTGGCTTGGCGGTGGAAACACAGGCAGAAGTGATTCCAGTCCTGTGTGATTTAGGAGCAGAAGCCTTAGAAGCCAGCTCATGACTCCTCTCATCTCTTCCCTTTGTGACGACAGTCATGGATATTCCAGAAAGCAGGCTGCTCCACATTCCGGGTCCTGGAGGAAAAGTGATACAAAACAAACCCGCAACCGCTCCCTAGTGGACAAGTCCTATGAGCAAGAAACCAGCCCTTGGCGTTTAAGCCCCTGAGGTTCTGTAGTCATTTATAGCACAGCATAACTAGCCTCGTGGTCCCCAAAGTGCCATTCTCAAACTCCACAAAGTCAAAACTATGTTCATAATAATACTGAAACATGCCTTGATTTTTCACGATGATGACATTTACATTAATGGTGGAAAAGTAACAGGAGGGTAAGACGCCTGGTCCCTCCACATGGTGAAAGGGTGAGAGCAAGCTGCACTCGGTAGCCTTGGTGTTCTTCACCCCCAGCCTGCCCCCGTCAGTCACAGTTTTAACAGAGCCATCACTTAGTGGAACACACACAAGATTTTATTAAGCCCAAGCCTTGAGGGTGCAGCTTCTTGAGATTTCTTGGGATGAAATAGAAATAAGGCAGAGGGCTCTTTTGCTGCACACCAAAGTGCTAAGCTTTGTCTTAAGTAAAAGCACTTGTGATCATTTGGCTGCAAGCTGAATTAGCCCCTTTTTCATTAAATTGCTTTTCTTATTTGTAAAGATGACTGACAGACAAATTAAGGTTATTCCAATTCAATTATTCAGCAAATATTTTCTTGCCAATGATAAACTCCAGGCTTTTAAGTGAATGGTAGGATTTTGGAAAATTCGTGTCTTCCACTGTGAGCCTGACAGCTTCTAATACTTAAAGATTTTGTCTAATGAGATCAGTTGTAATACGAATGAATGTGATTTTTGATATTGTACAAGGAAATGAGTCAGCATCTTAAGATCTGCATAACTAAATAAACCAGAATTTTCCAAAGACCATCATTTTTTAAGGAATTAATTTTCCTTTCTAATAGGGTAAATACCAGCAGACATAACCTACACAAATAAGAAGCTCTTTACAAGTATAAAAGTGCTCTAAGAATAAATCTTTGAGAACTGTTGTTGAAGTCTATCCTGACTATGCCAGTCAAGGTCCAATGAGGAGACAGACCTATACAACGACTTATACAGGGATTATAAATTTTTAATATAAATTCTTATTACATGTAACAAAAGAGTAATCATAAAGAGGCAGACAGAATGCTAAATTATACTCTAGGGTAGAGGAAGAGCATCTAAGGGAGTGGGGCTTCTGCCTAAGGCTGGACACAGGCTTCATTGGGATTGGTGTGGCTGCAGCCCACACCAGGCTGAAGTGCCACAGGTTGCCAGGTGAGAGCTGGCCCACAGTGCCAGGTAACTAGGAAATTCCCCTTAACATGCAGGGGGCTAGAGGGCCGGGATGCAAGCCATCCAGAGCCCACTCATCATCAGGGAAGTGCAAAGCCTGAGGTGCATGGTGAGTGGGTCACCACGCTGGTCCCTGGGGCGTGAGTTTGCTGAGGATTTGTGTGTCCCCGGCATGCAGCTGGGACTGAGCCCTAAGCCAGCACCAGTTCATCAGACACAAAAAGTCCACCAGCACCAGGAGGAAGACACCCCTCCTGCAGTGTCCCTCTGGCGCCCTCTGCTGACCAAGCCTAATACCGTGTTTGCTGCAAAAGAGAAGCTTAATGCGTCCTCCCGAAAGCGGATACTAAAGGGTGAATTTGAAGCTGAGAGGTAATAAATTGACAGCCGGAACACTGACAGAAAACATCTCATATGGACCTTTTGTTTTATATCACACCAATTAATAGTTCCAAAAATAGTGCTTAGGAATCACAGTTTAAGAAACTGATGTTTGGGGGTCATGGAAGATTTTTGGTCTCTTTTCCTTCTCACGTATAATCTATTGTTGTAGAATTTTACAATCCACATCTTGGAAGCACAACCACATCAGAAAGGCTGACAAGGGCTAAGCCTTGAGTGTGTATATGCATGGGTTAAATTCCACAGCAAGGTATTTTAGTATTTTTAGTGCAGGAAGCAGAAAAGATTAATAAATCATTAATAGGAGCAATCTAGCAAAATATATCAACAAGTTCTTACATTCGATGATAATGTTATTGCTGTTTCCCCATTATCCCAGATCTCTGGCTACATGGGCTTTGAAAATGCCCAAATTACACATCTCCTGAGCTAGTATGTCCACAGCATAGAAATAAGGATCTTAAGGCAAGATATTCAACACTGGCTGTCCCTCATAACTCCCAGAAAATTGTCAAGGTCAATGTCATTCTTCAAGTACTAGCTCAAACATAGATCTTCCCCAATCAGAATGGATCTCTCCCTCCCTGAGACTCTGCTTCTTTTGTTTACGCTTCTGCTGAAACACTTCCCCGGGCTACCTCGTTTTATAACTACTTATGTCAGCGTCTCTCTCTCCCACTAGACTGTGAGCTACTCAAGGGGAGAGAGATGCCTCACTCATCTTTGTGTCCCTACAGCCACACACAGCAACTTGATGTATGGTGAGCCCCTATCTGTTTTTGTCGACCCAAATTTGTTAATGTCAAGTGAAGGAGGAAGAGTAGCTTGAGGTCTTGTGGTCAACATTCTCTGCTTGCAAAGGGGCTTAGCCACCAACACTTAGCTGGGTCCTGCTATGAGTGATCTTCAAGGCATTTCGAAAACATTGGCCTTCGGGGGGATTCCTCTGAGATAGACTATTTGAATTCTGAATTTATTTGAGAGCCCTGGATTGCAGGAAGATTCAGACTAATTCAAAACTCTGAGATGGTTGGGCATTCTTTTATATAGCAATTCTGCAGCTTGTCTGCATTCACTGTTCCCCTTTTCTTCATCTCCTACCTCCAGCCTTGATCATTCATCATTTAAGACAGGACTGGCTGGCAGAATCCTAAGCTATTGGGTAGTCTGGTATATTCCCTTGCTCATTTTAAACTTTCCCCCAAAAAGTCTGTATCCGTCAGGATAAACTGGATTATAGGGTAGTAACAAATAGCCCCCAATAGTACTGACATGACATGTTCTGACACCAGATGTTTATGCCATCTGTGTTTACTTCTCACTTTGGTGGGGTCTACTGTGGGCCTATGCCAATTACCAGGGCAACCATGATCCACTCAGGAATTCAGGGCTCCAGGTGACTCTCCCCTCATGACTCTAATCTCTCAAAACAAGGTTGAAGAGGCAACATGGAGATTTCATGTTAGCATGGTCCACATTTGGGCTCCAAAGAGAAATTGCATAAGCCATAACACTGCAACCAAAACCAGACACATATCCCGCTAACTGGCAAGGAAGTGCCATCCTCTGTGGACCCACAAAGAGGAGGAAGACCAGATGTTGGTGAGCTGTGATAACATCCACTTCCAAAGACTTCACAAGGACTTGGTCAGCTTAAAATGTACAAGTTCACCTCCCCTCAACACACTCTCCTGTAAAGCACACTTTGAACCACAGCTTGCACCTGAGGGGAATTAGATTAGAATGGGAAGCTCATGGCTGTTACCAAGGACCAACCTAGAGGATTGAACCAGGATGGGCATCTTCAGCATACCCTGGATCAGAAACCCCTGCAGAGAAGTGCATTGCCCTCCCCTTCTCACCACCATCCTACCTACGGAGGTGCGATTTGTTTACATAAGTGTTCTAAACCAGTTGGCTAAAAATAAATAAATAGCAATTTAGGCAAATAGTCATTCCAGAACATTCTGCCTTGGAGTTTCATGGCTCAGAAAAGAAAAAAAAATAAAGTTCAAAAGTTTTCAGCCTTCTTTCAAACTTCAATAGCTAATTTTATTTTAGTATCATACCCTTTTTGATTATTTTTTGGTTTTTGGTGGCGCTGGGTATTGAACCCAGGGCTTTGTGCATGTGAGGCAAGCACTCTACTGATTGAGATATATCCCCAGCCCCCTCACTTTTGATTATTGATAAAACAACATCTCTAAGAAATAATCATTGAATTCTTAAAATATACTAACGTCAATGTTATGGTTTAGATGTGGTGTCCTCCAAAAGCTCACATGAGACAAGGCAAGAAGGTTTGGAGGAGAAATGATTGGACTATAGCCTTAGCCTAATCAGTGAATTAATCCCTGATGGGATTAATTGAAGTAGTAGGATGTGGCTGGAGGTGGGAATTGGGGCCTGGCTTTGGGTATGTATTTATACCTGGCGAGTAGAGTCTCTCTCTCTCTCTCTCTCTCTCTCTGCTTTTTTTTTTTTTAAGAGAGAGAGAATTTTTTAATATTTTTTTATTTTAGTTTTCGATGGACCCAACATCTTTATTTTATTTTTATGTGGTGCTGAGGACCAAACCCAGCGCCCTGCACATGCCAGGTGAGCGTGCTACCGCTTGAGCCACATCCCTAGCCCCTCTCTCTGCTTCTTGATCACCGTGATGTGAGCTGCTTCCCTCCAGCACCCTCTCCCGCCATGATGGTCAGCCTCACCTCCAGCCCCAAGGAATGGAGCCAGCCTTCTATGAACTAAAACCTCTGAAACCGTGAACCCTCAAATAAACTCTTCCTCCTCTATAGTTGTCCTGGTCAGATCCTTTAGTCAAAGAAGCAAAAAAAAAAAAAAAAAACTTGTTAAAGCAGTCAAGAAATGGAGATCAAGTATTTTTTAGATAACTATGATCTCCTGAGTTTCCCACCATCTGTTCTTTACAAATAATAACCCATTTTATCCTCTTTGCAACCCTTCCAGGTTGTTAGTATCACTTCCGCTATGCAACCAAATAAACTGAGACTCAAAGTAGTTTGTCCAGGGTCGGGACCAGGTGTAATGGGAAGTGGGCATCTGAATTCACATCCATCTAGTGGATAATAAGGAATCCCACATACCACTCCAAATCAATTAGAACTTAGAAGTTATTGACTTACAGTAATTTCAGACTTTGTATTACTTGAAAAGTGTAATCAAGAGCTCATTCATTTATTGAAATAACTGCAGTTCTATTTGAATACGTTGAAATTTGGGGGAAAAAAGGCTAATTATCTCTTTTGTGTCCTATTCATCATGACACATTGATCTTTCCCACCACGTCCACGTCCTTCTCTCTCTCTAATAACTCATTGAACAGACTGCAGTCCTAGGGCATGGGCCAGACATGCACCCTGTCCCACAGTTAAATAAGGTGCTGCTCATCCAGAATTTAGCCAAGTGCCCATGAGAGTCGGTACGTAAAGATCAGCAATTAGGTTGTTTGGTAAAGTTGTAGAATATCTAGAATATCAGATCCTTAGCTCACATAATGAGTAAACACCCCCACACACACACACAAAAAAAAAAAAGAAACTGTGAGTACTACAGTTAAAAAATGCAAATGTCATAAATGTAATAGAAGGTGAGATCAAGATGGAGATTATTATCTTTGTGAGTCTGAAGAGGTAACTCTTTAGTTTCTAAGGAGCATGCGTGGGGCTTACCATGATCGACTCCATGTCCAATTGTAGAAGAACAAAATCAGAAGCACGTTGAGAAACACCCTGAAATTTTGGAAATGCACTGTCAAAATTACAACTAAGAGAAAAATGGAGGCTTTATATTTTTATGGCGGTTTTTAGGAACAAACCCCTCTCTTATACCAGATAAACCTAACGCCCAGACTTTCTAATATCTGACTTCATATACATTGTCAGGAGCCCTTTACACAGTATTCAGATAACACCCGGGTGTATTTCTTTTACACAATGGAATTGTTTGGTGCATTGTATACCCAGCACTCAAAGCTGAGCCTGGCACACAACAGCCCTCAGGAGGTATTTGCTGAATGAAGAAATGACAAGATCCATATAGGATATTGTATGTGGAAAAGAGAAGAAAAACCTTTCAAAATGCAAAGCTGAATTCTTCTCCTTGGTGATTCATTTTATGCATCAACTTGACTGGGCTATGGAAGGTCGGGTATTTGGTCCAATTTGATTCTAGGCATGTCTACGGATGGTATTTTTGAAAGATATTGGCATCTGAATCAATAAATTGAAAAAAAGCAGATGGCCCGTCTCACTGTGGGCCCCACTCAATCAGTTAAAGAGAATCAAAAGGTAGAACAGGGAGGACTGCTCCTGCCAGACTGCTTGAGATGGGACACTGTCCTTTTCTGGCCTTCAGACCTGGACTGAATTCTGCCTCTTTTGAGGTCTCTAGCCCTTCAGCTTTTGAACAGAAGCTCCCACCATCAGCTATCCTGAATCTCCAGCTTGCAAACTATAGACCTGGGGCTTTTCTGTCTCTATACTCACACAAGCCAATTCCTAACACTGTCCTGTGGATTCTTTTTCACTGCAGAGCCTGGGCTAACACATACCTTGATGAGGTTAGCCAACAAAGTACTTCAAACTACCTGTCCAGTGGAAAATCACGAAAATCCCAAGTGAAAAAAAATGTTCAAGTATCTTTGAAATGCATCACCAAGAAAGCTGGTGTAAATGGAAGGGATGTGCCAAGGTACACACACACACACACACACGCACACGCACACGCACACGCACGCGCACGCGCACATGCACACACGCAAGATGAAAGCAGGACACGGACACTGACTGACTGTGAGGCCTTCCGCGCTCCATGGGCCCTGACCTCTGCTGGCTGGGGTTCTGGGGAGCAGGAAGGAGACACAGCTAAGGGTCTGTTCAGGGTGGCCTGCTCTTCTTACCACTTTTACCCTGTAAGGCTGGACTCCAGTTCCTACTATAGTTTCACCAACATCTAAAACTGGCACCCTGAAGGGCCACAGCTCAGGAGCAGGGCACTGCTCTGTCCTGTGGAGGGAAGAGCCTGACAGAGGAGGAGAAAAGATGGGGTGGGGGGTGCTGGGGCAGGCCTGCTCTGTTTCCTCTGGGAATGAAGCTTTTTTTTTTTTTTTTGCAGATGGTTGGTGCACCGCACCTGCACAGGCCCAGCTCATGGAAGGTTCTTCCCAACTGAGTCCTTGAGTTCAAGGGTATAAAGCACAGGGTGTCTTCCTTGGAAGGCAACAGCTGGGTTTTCTTTATTAAGATGTTTTTCTTTTTCACCTAATCCTGAACACAGGGAAAACCATCACCTGCTCGGGGTTCTCTCCACAGAAGTCGGCTGCCTGGATTTCAGTGGAAACGACATGTTTCCTGTAGAAGCCACTGAAGTGACAGCGTGTGACCATCAGGACGTCACCCACGCCTCTGCCAGCATATCCAAGGTGTGTTTGAAAAGTCAGATGCAACTTTGGCAAACAATTCTATCACGTATCAAAGAAATGACACCTCTTCAAAATGAAATTTATTCTGTTGGCACGTCCCAGGCACAAGGGGTGGCATGAAGGTATCTATAACCAGGTCAAATTTCTTCCTAGGCGTGATGTACACACAAAAGCATTCATGAGCAATCAGTTTTCACTCCATCACCACTACCTGGATCAAGAAATAAGATATTATTAAAATTCGTGGCTGTCTTGGTTGCTCTCCAACACCTTTAAAGAGCAATTTTTCTGTCATTTTCCCAGCTTGTGTATGTCACCACTGGAAGAATTATTCTATTAACAACTATTCCCTCGCCCTTAAGCAGAAATCCGTTATGTGCCATCAAATTCTCCTAAAACCCCGGGAGGGCGTATTATTGCCTAATTTTCAAGTTTGGGAAACTGAGTTCCAGATACGCACACTTTGCCGGTAGGTGTAGGGCTGAGGTTTAAACCCCAGGATGGACTCCAGAGCTCTCCCACTCGGCCACGACACCACAGGGCTCTCCAAGAAAGACCTGCCCTGCCCGTTAGTCTTTAAGACATCGCTGACTTGAACAGTTGTGCCCCACAGGCTGCATGTTGGAAATTCACACAGTGCAACAGTAACGAGAAGCGGCACCTTCAGGAGGGCCTCCGTCCCCGGGAATGGGATCGGTCACCTTGCAGAGGGCTGCAGGAAGCCTAAAAGAACGGGAAGGTCACCCTCAGCTCACAGCTCTCAGCGAAGCTTCCCTTCCCCGTGGCTCTTCCCACCTCTTTCCATCCCTGCATGGACGGTGGGCACGGGAAGGCCAAAGAGCCAGAGCGTGAGCTGCCGCCCAGGAGCACAGTTCCACGTGCAATTTGCAGCCCGGGAAAATGCCCGGAATGCTCATGCCACCGAGATGGAGGCTCACAGGAAAAGAGACAGCATAATCCTTTCCTTGTGCACGGTGACACCCTTGCTTCGATCCTCGCCATCCAACTCAACTGTGAAGTCAAAGAAGGTTTCTCGGGCTGTGTTATACATGTGTACGAGTCCAAAGTGGCGAATGTTCTAATCCCATCCACGGACAAAAGTCCATTTGACATCCACACTAAGCTTCCACTTTTCAAATAACAATGGTAACATTTAATTAGAACTTAACCTGGCTGCCTGCTTTCACTTAGAATGGACTGTACACCAGTGTTCCCTGACTAAGGAAAGATTGACAGCCAGTATACATGCTGCCTTTTAAAAAGAGCTGCACACTGGTGGTGTCTAGTTATGCATAACATGCTGCCTCTAATTATTACTGTTTCCAGTGGCTTGGAGGGTCAGCAGGTCTGTAGTCTCCCATATTGTGATCAGGAGTTAGGTTAAATCTTGGTCAAAGCTTCGCAAATGCTTTGTAATGATTACCACTACACACCAGGCCTACAAATGACTAACGTAGCTAAAAAGATAACAGAAGAAAGCATCTAGTCTCTACTAGCATACAGTAAGAACTTTTTTAAATGGTAGCTACGAGCCTAGTAATTATTATACTCTTTTTTATTTGGAGAGGGGTACCAGGGATTGAACTCAGGGGCACTCAACCACTGAGCCACATCCCCAGCCCAATTTTTGTATTTTATTAGAGATAGGGTCTCACTAAGTTGCTTAGTGCCTCGCTTTTGCTGAGGCTGGCTTTGAACTTGTGATCCTCCTGTCTCAGCCTCCCGAGCTGCTGGGATTACAGGCATATGCCACCAATATTATCCCTTTTGATTTGATCATTACTACAGTTCTGGGCTGCCTGTGATCAGGGAATTCCTCTTTTCCTCCGCGACGTCACCATCTGGAGTATCCATCCATCCTTCATTCATCTGGGCCACAGACCTTCACCGAGTCCTAGTTGGCACCAGGCACGATCTCTAGATAACAATCCCCAGAAAGTCCCCCTCTTGGAGATTCCCAGCGCACATCCTGAGGCTCTGAGAAGGTCTGCAGGGAATAGATAGATTGGTAATAGAGACAGAAGACAGATGGTAGATAGACAGACAGACAGCAGAGATTGATGACAGATGCTACATAGATTTGAAACAGAGATGATCCACAGATGCAGAGCAATACATGATGATAGAAACAGATGACAGATGACAGGTAGGTAGCTAGGAAACTGACTGATTTTCCATATTTTCCTTCCTGGTAGAACCTTTTTTTTTCATGGAAACTTAGTCCCATCCCAAGACGGTTGTGTCCTAAGGAACACACTTTGGGAACAGTGGAGGACCACATCTGATACCCTCAGGATGCTCCTGACTGACTCCCTCCCAATCCAACTCCAGCCAGGTCCCCTTTCATGATTGTCCTCTGAGTTGGTCTGTAAAGACCTGAACAAAACTCTAACATTATTGTATTGTTTGGGGGTTTTGTTTGTTTGGTTTTGGTACCAGGGATTGAACCCAGGGGCCCTCAACCACTCAACCACATCCCTAGCCCTTCTTTTTTTTTTTTTCTTTTTTTTTTTTTAAATCTTTTATTTTGAAACAAGGTCTCACTAACTTGCTGAGGTTGGATTTGAATTTCCAATCCTCCTGCCTTAGCCTCCCAAGCCCTGGGATTACAGGCGTGCACCATCACGTCCAGCAAAACTCTGACATCCTTCCTTCCTTCCTTCCTTCCTTCCTTCCTCCCTTCCTCCCTTCCTCCCTTCCTCCCTTCCTCCCTTCCTCCCTTCCTCCTTTCCTTCCTTCCTTCCTTTTTTAATTAGAGCTTATGATTGGACATAGTTGGGTTCATCAGGACAAACTCACGCTTGCATGGAAATCTGTTTCAATTCACCAACCTCCCTTCCCTCCCCCTTCCTATCCCCCTCCCCCCATTATCCCCCTCCCTTTCTCCTTCCTCTAGTGTCTTACACTTCCTTCCCCTTGTCTGTTAATTTGAATATGCTTGGTTCCTGATGTGATCTTATCCTTCCCTCCCCCTGTCCTTTATTTTACTCTGGCTTCCGCATAGGAGAGAAAACATTCAACCTTTGAGTTTCTGAGTTTGGCTGATTTCACTTAAGATGATGTTCTCCATTTCCATCCAATTTACCAGCAAATGCCACAATCTCATTCCTCTTAATGGGTGAGTATAACTCCACTGTATATACATAGCAATTTCTTAATCTAGTCATCTATTGATGGGCATCTGGGCCGACTCCATAATCTAGCTCTTGTGACTCCTGCTGCTATAAACATGGCTGTGGCTGCATCCGGTGTTGTTTCCAACAGCTCAAGGATACATCCCTTAGGTCCTTCTTGGAGTGCCTGCTGGAGAAAACTCAAGGCTGTCAAAAAGAATTCATTGCTTGTTCCAGCAGCACCTGAAGACAAGGCCCATCTCCCGGTCCTGTGGGAGGTAGGAGCCTGACTTTGCCAAACCTGCGGGTCTCCCATGGATCGACCATCCATCCCACATTTCCCTGGCTCTCCTGACACCCCAACCCCCTCCCTCCTCCTTCATGTTCCCTCTAAGGTGCCAGCCTCCTCTGCACAGATCAGAGTTGAATTCTGTTCCCTGTTGCAACAGCACATCACCAGTTAAAGCTATCCTTACACTTCGATGTGGAGCTTTGTCTTTGACTCCTCACCTCGTAAGTCCTTAGGGACACTTATGAACGTTGGTACTGAAGGTTGGGTGGATGGCACAGTGAGGTCCAGGGGAGATTTGAGACTTCCCTGTCCCCAAAAAGCTGGAAACAGGCAGCTTCTCCACAATAACAAGTCCCAGAACCAGCCTTGCAGTCATGCAGAAGTGACCCAAATCCCAGCTGGACGTTTGAAGGTCTTAGCACAACCTGTCTGATCTCCAAGGTTCAGGGGACACTTCTAGGGTAAAATGCAGGAAGACCCAGGTCCCCCCAGAGATATCTGGAAATGCTTTTCTCCCCATTTTCTCCAACCAGCCTTTCCCTCAATCAGGGGAAGGGGGCAGGGAGAAGAACTTCAGCCTGTGCAAGCCTGTGATTTTTTTTTTTTTTTGCACACACACACACACACACACACACACACTCTACACACTTTCCCAAGAAAAGAAGCTACACAGCAAGCGTGAAACCAGTCCAGGTGAAATGCCAGACGCCTGGCTCTGCACAGGTGCCTCAGCCGCCCAGCCCCTCAGCCCCTCAGCAGAGCTGCCGTGGCCCTACACTCACACCTCGGTGTGGACCGGTAGCTCTTCCCAGCCCCAGCCCCCCAAGTGAAACGCCAGGCCTACAGTTCTGCAGAGAGCTTTCTCATGGCACTGCCTGCCCTCATTGAGGGGGTAATTATGCTCCCAAACACCAAAGTTCTCCTCTGCCTGACCCAATAACTACCCAGATCCAAGGAAGCTGGTGTCCAGTCCAGGAAAGGCCTCTAAGGAGGCAGCAGGGATGCAAGGCAGCGTGTCCCAGATAAGACCTTTCAGCCTGTCCCACAGCCATCCATCTCTACTGTCCCACTAGAGGATAGAAATAACGCCTCCTGGCCCAAAAGGATTGGGTCCCAGTCCCCAGAGCCCAGGAAACTGTGCCCTTGCAGAAAAAGGACCTTTGTGATTGTAAGTGAGGAGCTGAGATGGAGGGAGCATCCTATGTTACCCCGCTGGGCCACATGCACTTATAAGGCTCCTGTGAGACGGAGACAAAAGGGTCACAATCAGAAAAGAGGAGGTGTGGTGACAAGACCAAGGTGAAAGTGATGTGAGGACAGCGCCCCAAGCCAAACGAGGCAGGCTGGGAGGCAAGGATTCAAATCCGCAAGGTCCTTCCACACCCCGAGCTCAGGATTTGACTGCAAGATGATAAATACATATTGTTCCAAGCCACTAACTTTAGTGTGATTTGTTACAGCAGCAATTGAAAACTAATACCCTTCCTGTAATGTATTCTCTTTTTTTAATATTTTTCAGTTGTCAATGAACCTTTATTATTTATATGTGGACTCAGAATCGAACCCAGCGCCTCACACATGCTATGCGAGCGCTCTACCACTGAGCCACAGCCTCAGCCCTGTACGGTGTTCTTTTCGTGATATTTAAGCCTGTCCACCTCTTGCTTACTGTCTGCTTAAACTCATGGCAACAATAGTATCCACAGAAGCATGGTCTTGAAGTGGTCGTTAAGTAAACACAATTATTAATTAAAAGCATTCACCTGTCATCTCCTGACCCCATCCCTCCTGCACACTATCCCAATGACACAGCCTGAGTCCTGCTTGGAAAGCTCTGAGGCTGGGGGCAATGGACCTTTGGGATGGGAGACCAGAGCCCCACATAGGCTCTCTGCTTACTGGCCTTGGACGGGTCACTCTGACATTCTGGCTCCTTAGGCTTCTCCTCGGAACAGGAGCTCAACAGAACAAGTATCTGCTGGGTCTCAGGCCTCCACTGGCCACCAGGACTTCCAAGGGCAGTCAGGGGCTATGCAGGGGATCCCAGAACACTGGGTCCCTCATGGGATTCCACTCCCTGGTCCCCTAATTCTGCCGCTCCTTCATAGCCCTCCAGCCTGTATGTAGATCAGAAAGCTGAAGTGCCACAGTCTGGCTGGGCACAATTCAGGAGCCACTTGTCAAAAGAAACAAACTTTATTTTTAGAACCACACACACCAAACAAAACAGCTCCTCAGGAAAAACCTTCAGAGCCCAACTGCCACCACTGGCTTCCCCCAAGCCTCTCCACCTCCCACAATCCTCCTGCTCTTGAGGCCGATTGGCTGGGTCGTGTGGGCGGAGCCAAAAAAGTCCCCCAATGAGCAGCTCCGTGGTCTGAAAGGGCGGGGAAACAGCCCAATGAGCTTCACCGCAGAGGAGCCAATCAGCTAGAAGTTGCTGGGGCTGCTGTGAGCCAATCGTCAGCTGGCAGTCTGAAAGTTTGCTGAGGCCCCTTCCGCTGTGGCTCTCAACACTGAAGGGTCAGGAACGCAGCCCCCCAATCCAGTCCTCCTCCTTCTCTGCGTTGCACTCAGTTGACATCAATATACAGAGAGGGCCTTTAACACCGCCCTTCCCCTGTTGGGACTCAGTCCCACAGGGCATGGTGACAAATCAGCCAATCCAGCTGGACTGGAGGCAGGAACACTACAAGTCCAAATATATCCTCACAGCTCCATGACGTGCCAATGGTGTGATCTTCAACTCTCTGAGACTTCATGGTCTTGTCTGTTCATAGGAAGAACCTACTAAACTCGAACTATGAAGGTGAAGGTTCAGTGAGATACACATGCTCCACCTCACAGCACCCACCTGACGCACAGTAGGGCTGGCTGGGCCTAACGTGGGATCAGAACCATTCTCTACATGTGCAGAGGTGATGGGATCTGCACTGTGACTCCAGAAAGGTAACGACAGGGATGGGACCGTTTCCCAGGCTGGCACCCACTCTGGGCACACCCTACGTGGGGTGCGAACCTTTTGTGTGCTGCGTTTGAACATTGGACTGTTAAGATGTTGCAAGGTGATGATTTGGAAGCACCCACCTGGTGCTTGGGAACGTCTGCTGTGTTCGTGACCCTGTTTCCACTCCAGTGAAGAAGGTGAAGAGGGACGAGGGGAGGGGGAGAGGTGGGGGTGAGAGGGCACACAGGAGAGGGAGGCAGCACTGCAGCTCCTGTGGGGTGACCTTCATCCTAGATCTGCCCTGAGGGCTGGGTGAGGTCCCCCTGGGAGAAGACTGAACCCGGTTTCCCACGCTGGTTTTGGGAAGCCCAAGTCCTCATCTGCTGCCAGCGGCTGCCCCCTTGTGGAAATGCTGTCAACTGCTTGTATCAGGACTGTGCTCTCAGAATTCCACGGTGCCCCATGGTGTGGAACATGCACAACTAGCTCTAGAGAGAGGTCCTTCTAGACGCAGCCCCTGCCCACCAACCAGCTCCCTCTCACGACTCCTCACAGAGAAACAAGCCTCAAGCCTCCCTGCGATCCAGTAGATAAGAAGCCCACGTGGGAATCAGACCACTGGGAGTTCAAAATCCAGATCCACCTTGTTCCCCATCTGTGTGACTCTGGTAAGTCACTGAGCCTCTCTCGGCTTGTTCCTCTTCTGTAAAAAGGGGGTAATAATAGCACCTACCTCCTGTGGAGGTTGTAGAGATAAATGAGATACAGTACATCATACAGCACTCTGTCAGACGCCCCCAGTGCCCGGGAGTGCAATCTGCAAATACACCATATTCTTTCTACCTCCAAGCCATCTATTTAACAAGTATTTATTATAAACTCCCTGAATAACTAATAAGGCACAGGCCCTGCTTTCAAGACCTTGTAGTAGGGTGGAAGAGACAGAAATATAGACAAAGAATCATAACAGCCAAGTCTGTGCCTAGGTTAGTGTCCTCCCTGTCTCAATGTCAGGCAAAACCAGGGACAGAGACGAGGCAGTGGGACACCTGGGGAAGACTGGTCAGTTGGCACCTACTCAGAATGCGGGCTGGACTCAACATGAGCAGAGGATGTAAGGCCAGTCACAGAGGTGGCCACAGGTGGCCCAGGAGTGAGGGGCACAGTGAGCCCCTGCTTTGGACAGACAGGATTTCATTCGATCAAGTTCCTGGAGGAGAGGGTTTTCCGGGCACAGGAGGAATTAGCTAGACCAGAGGTGACGTCGTCTGCCACTACAATGAGACACCTGAGGCAGGCTGCCTATAAAATAAGAAGAGATTTATTTAGCTCAGTTTTAGAGATTCAAAGGCCAAAATTAGGTGGCTTCATTGGTTTGGTCTCTATTGACAGTGGCGGATGGTGACATACCACGACACATGTAGGAGCAGTCACATCTCAAACAGGAGTAGAGGGGGAGAGAACAGGCAGGGCAGGGGGGCGAGGCAGGCTGGCTGCTTTATTCCAACCATCTCATGAGGTTCAAGGAACTGCATGAGAAGTACTCCAAGAGAAGGTCCCCAGGGACCTAAGGACTTCCCACTAGGCCTCTTACAAGTTCCACCACCTCCCAAGAGTGCCACGCGGGGACCAGGCATTTAGCATGTGGGGTGGGGACATTTGACATCTGAACCACAGCAGGCAGAGAGGGGCTGCGGGAGAGTAGAGGGCAGCGCAGGAGGGAGGGCAGGCTCCAGGAGCAGGCAGGAGAGGCCGCCAGGGCTTGGGGAGGGGCTGGATGGAGCAGGAGCAGGCAGGGGGAGTAAGGGTGGTCCAGGGCGATCCCTGGTTTCTGCCGCAAGTGCCTCAGACCAAGACAGAAAAGGAAGGAGAAGTGGCCCTTAGGGCGGATCATGAGGGCTGACGTGTGTGTCCAGCTTAGCTCTGGGTAACCAAGTGGAAAGCTCTCGGGGTCCGAGGGAGCATAGAGGTGGAACAGGATCTGGAAAGGCACTTGGTGTGTCAGGTTCTCCGTTGAAGCCCAAAGGCTGAGAACAGAATAGGTACCCAGTCCCCACATCCCAAGCAAAGTGTTAGGTCATTGCACAGGGCCCATCAAGAGACGGGGAAGCCACCCAGGGTGGTGGCACCTGTAATCCCAGCTTCTTGGGAGGCTGAGAGAGCTGAGGATCTTGAGTTCAAGGTCAGCCTGGGGTGACTTAGAGACCCTGTCACAAAATAAAAAATAAAAAGGGATTGGGGTGTGGCTCAGTGGTAGAGCACCTGAGGGTTCCACTCTCAGCATGAGCAAGAAGAGAAGGAGGGCCTGGGGAGGCGGGAGAGGCTGGGACGTCACAGTCAGCTCCCTGAACTCCAGTCTCCAACAGGGAGACCGAGAAGCCAGAAGGACCAGGTCCCTGGAGGAAGCAGTAAGGCTGCTGGCATTTCTCCTTCCTGTGACCCTAGCGGGAGAGAAGGAGGAGACAAATGCTCATGTTTGCCCGTAGCCCAGCTGTGGCCATGTGTGGGAAGGAGCCACCTCCAGCCATCTTGAAAGACAAGTGGCCCAGCAGAGAAGGGGACCAGTGAAGCCTGGGGACGGAGGGTGACCCCTCCTGGAGGGGAAGACTGTGTGCTTCCGGGCTGCTGCTGTCAGAGGACCCAACAGGAGTACACCCAGCAAGTTTAAAGGCCAGCCGTGTGTCTGAGTGTACCTGAGCCAGGCCAGCCTGTCCTTCTGCCCTAGCCTGCTCCTGGAGCCAACTGGCCAGCACCCTCAGAGGTGGGTGCTCCAGCCCCGGCCAAGACCTCAGATGAACACAGCCCCCAAAAGTTTGTGCACTGGAAACTTAATCCCCATATTCATCTCGTAATGAATTGGGAGGTAATTAGGATTCCATGAGGTCCTGAGGGTAGGACCCGCTCTCATGGCATTAGTGGCTTTGTAAGAAAGAGGAGGAAGAGAAGCCCAAGCTAGCTGTTTGCTCGCTGTCACCATGGGATGCCCTGGGCCATGTCATCATCAGCAGGAAGGTTCTCAAAGATGCTGAGCAGATGACAGTACCATGCTATTTGACTTCCCAGTCTCCAGTACTCTGAAGTAAACAAACCTTTAATTCTTTATAAATTACCCAGTTTGTGGTATTCAGTGATAGCAACAGAACACAAAAACAACCCTACATAAACTACTCCCAAACTCCTGTCCTACTGGGACTATGAAAGGTAAGTAGTGTCCTTCTAAGCCACTAAATGATTTGTTATAAAGCAACAGATTCCTGGCTCCACCTCACAACCCCTGAATCAGAATTGGGGAGTTTCCCAGAATCCATTTTCAGTAAGCTGCCTAGATGATTTCTTTGATGACAAACTAAACTCAGAGGAAAGGGAGGACAGAGGCAGCATCTCTGGAAATCGCAACACCTAAACTCACAGCTCCACCAAGTGGACATTTTAAAACTTCTCCTCTGAGTTTCTCCTTTTGTACACTTGCAGCTAAGAGCCTCCACCACCAGCAGCAATATGCTGGTTCCTATCCAAGCCCCTCCACCGTGTCCCAGCCCTGGAGTTCCTAAACCATCAGCCCCTTCACCGTCTCCCAGGAAATCTGGTTTGGAGAGTCAGATAGAAAACTGAACACAGAGCAGACCCTGCAAAGAAGTGCTATCACAAAAGTACCTTCTGCATGCTGGGTCTGTTTCTGCTGTAGAAATACATTTGCTTTTGGCTTTTTTTTTTTTTTTTTTTTTAAGCATTCGACATGAAATTCTTTTTTTGGTTAGGGGTGAACTAGGAATCGAACTCAGGGACACCACCTGACCACTGAGCCACATCCCCAGCTCTATTTTGTATTTTACTTAGAGACAGGATCTCACTGAGTTGTTTAGCACCTCGCTATTGCTGAGGGTGGCTTTGAACACTGGGATTACAGGCATGCGCCACAGCACCCAGCTAAGCAAAAATCCATTCCTCCTTAACAGATGCAATGAATATCTGTTCAAAGAAGCACCAAATTGTTAGCCCTTCTGGGCAACCTGCACATCCCAAGGAGGCTTGTCAGTGCTTTTTAGAGGTGGACATGAGCTTTGGACCATTGAAGGGACATGGGGAAATGTGTTAGGGGGCCACTTGAGTTAGAGGGATAAAAGAATTCAGCATGATGGTTACCAATGCTGATGTCCATGCTGTTTTACTAAAGCAGAGGCCCTACGCCCACTCCTAAGTCACTTCAACTGCAATGTCCAGGCCACATGCAGGGCTGAGCTGCAGTCCACTCAATGGCAGCCTCGTTTAGTCCAAAGCACTATGTTTCTGGGCCACACTGGGTCCAGTCTCTTGAGTCACTCTGCTGCAATCCTAGGGCACAAAGATGACAAGCGGAGCTTGCCCGGGGTCTGAAGCTCCCAGACCATCAGGGAAGCATATGATTCAAAGTCAAGCAGTTCCCACCCCCTCAAGGAGGACCACACCCTCCTTTCCCCTCCAGGGCACTCTGCCCACTCAGACTTCATCATACTACAGGCACCGTGCCTTGTGCTGGAGAGACCAGGGTGAGCTGGGGACAAACAGGCAAGGAGCACTGCTCCCAGCTCCTGCAGCTCACAGGCTGATGGGGGCCGACAGGCCACAGCCACAGGAGCGATGGTAAAACTGCTGTTCTGGAAAGTTCTATGGAAGCTTGGCGTATAGGATCTGACTTAGAGCACCAGGAAAGGCTTTCCCCATAAGTGATGCTCGAGCTGTGGGACGGGAAGGTAACGGGGCAGTGGGACAGAGGGAGGAGGCACGTAGAGCCCCTTTGGCGTGGTGGTGGGTTGGGGGAGACAACAGAAAAGGGCAGCCTCCCAGACCACATTCCTCTCCTGCCTCGTAGTCAAAACTTCAGTGAACGCTCAAGAGGAGGGTTACCTTCTACACCTAGGATTTAGTTGCTTATAGCATTTTACAGGGCAGCAAAGCTACGTAAAATCTCATTTCCCAGAAGCTGGGGGCCACAGAGGCAAAGAAAATGGGGAAGGGGAGGGGAGGGAGCATCCGTCACCCATGGAGCTGTCATGGAGCTTCGGCTGTGCCTGGATCAGAAACTGCTGGTGTAGTTCGCGGTCTGTTTTTTAACATCCAGAGTTAGAGCAGATCAGCATTTCTTTAGTCCAAAGGAAATTTCCAAGTGCAAACTCTGGAAAAGGTGGTAAAGAGATTGGCGTTGTCCTTCCAGGAGGGGGCCCTGGCTCTGCCACTGTTGTACTTTGGATGTGAGGTGGCCCCTAAAAGCTCCTGTGTTCATGGATTGGATTGTGAGCACTGTAACCCAATCCTAGCTTGAATGGACTGACTGGGTGGCAGCTGTAGGCAGGTGGAGTATGGCTGGAGGAGGTGGGTCACTGGGGGTGTGCCCCCTGGAAGGGGGCATCTGCCCTACAGCCCCTTCTCCCTCCTCCTGCTTCCTGACCCCACTGTGAGCTGAGCAGCTTCCCTCCACTGGGCCCTTCCACAACTTCCTGGGCACCACACCCCTGTGTAAGCAGGGTGCCCCAGGGTCTCTTCCCAAAAGAGTTTTCATTTTCACACCTCGGAGCCTGCAAGGAGTATTGTCTTGCTGATTCCTAAAATCCCTCAAGGCATCTTTTCTATTATCTCTGAACAAAATACTTAGTTTTTCTTTAGTGAAGGTAATCTCTTCTGAATCCTATTTTCCTTGGTCCCAGTTTTACATGTGCTTTTCTGACCAAACTTTAAGTTTTTAAAATCTTTCTTCTCTGCCTCTGCTTCCCACTGTCACAGTAAACCTGGCTAAAAGCCAGCAGCAATACCCATGCCACAGTTCGATTGCTGTTCTGCCTGGAAATTTTCTCCACCAAACTAATTAGTCCATCATCTTTAAATGCAGCTGCAGTCTCAAGACATGGGCAAAGCACAGACAAGTTCTTTGTCAGAATGCAATATGAATGGCCTCTAATCCAATTCCCAATAGAGCCCTGGTTCAGGAGCAGTCGTTACTGTCCACATTACTATTGGCATTCTGGTCTTCTGACCTTCCACCAAAATCACCCATAAAGCTATGCTCACAACATTTGAGCGTTTTTCCAGCCTGTATCATCAAATATGTTTTCAAACTCCTCCCACAAATCAGTTGTAAAGGCTTCGGAACCACATGGTCAGGTTAGTCACAGCAACGACCCCACTCCTCCTCACCACCTGTATTTGATGAAGGATGGCTGCTGTGCATATTCAAATTTGTGGTTTCGTGGAAGAGGTAGTACCCAGTTCAGGATGGGCAGGTCAGGTCACGTGGCAACTTGGCATTCAACTTTTCACTAAGCTAGGGGCAGGCCAAGAGCAGTTCTCAAAGGAAGGGAAGTTGTATGCAGTTGACATTTTAGACCTTGCTCCAAAATCCCAATGGCACTTGAGGTATCAGTGGCAGATAGAGATGCTGCCTGGAGCCTTTGGCAGCCCCCACAGGTGAATCACAGCGGATGCCATTGGGATTTAAATTTAGCCTCATAGCCCTGCAGTACTTGCATCTCTTAGTAGGAACACACAGGAAAGTTAACTTCTCCAAGTCTGTCTCTTTGTCCACCCGTTCCACATTCACTGAACACCAAGTGTGTACAGAAGCAAAATGAAAAAATAATGCTTCAAGGAGTAAGGAGAATCTGATCTTCATCTTTTCTCTCCTTTAAGTTCGTAACCAATCCAAAAAGGTTAAGAACCAAGACAAAAAAAAAAGACAAGGAACAATAAATCAGTTCTACAAGGAAAGGGTAGAAAAGCAAGACCCATACAGCCCAAAGCCCATGCAGTGGACTTGCCCCTGGTCAAGTCTGCATTCCCATCGGTCTCCATTTCCACTCACTCCAATCGGAGGAGTCCATTCTCTTCCCCAAGGTGGAAGAGCAAGTGAGGAACTCCTCAAGAGAGGAAGATATTCCTGCAAAAACCTTCCCTTCCTGGAGAATGAAGATGTGAGTATTTTAAGATAGATGAAGAAGAGGCACCAAGAAGAATGTGCATAAAACTCCATGCTCAGAGCAGATGATCTATGCATGTCCCTTGTCATTACCACCCGAGGGACCAAGGTGTGCAATATCATGCCACATGTAATATGTCCCCCGCAAAGCATAGTTTGGAGCAGGGCTAAGGAATCCCACGAACTTTGGTGTAAATTCTGGCTTTCTTCTATTCTAGCTATAGCTTTTGGAGAAATAATAGTGAATTTCTCATGACCTTAACTTCCTCATCAGTCTACCTCATCCAGTGTCTCTGTCTAGGTTCCCTAGAACAGTCATAAGCAAAAGTTTAGGTCCTCAATGAAAATCATTAAATCGTTGATGTTTTGGGGATAGGGTTGTGGCTCAGCGGTAGAGCGCTTGCCTAGGACATGAAAGGCCCTGGGTTCGATCATCAGCACCACATAAAAATAAATAAAATAAAGGTATAAATTTTTTTTTTTTTAAAGTTTATGTTTCAAGAGGCACCACTGAAAAGAGGTGAAAACACAACTTGCAGACTAGGAGAGAATTTTGCATAGCTGAAAAGGGTCTTATGTGGATAATATTTATATAAAAATATTAGGATTCAATAATAGGAAGACAACACCATTAAAAATGGGCAAAGGATCTTGTTATAGTTTGGATACGAGGTGTTCCCCCCAAGAGCTCCTATATTAGGCAATGCAGAAATGTTCAGAAGTGAAATGTTAGATTATAAGAGCTGTAACCTAATCAGTGAGTCAGTCCACTTCGTGGATTAATCATTTAAATGGACTACTGAGCGGTAACTGTAGGCTGATGGGACACTGTTGAAGGAAGGTCGCTGGGGGCATGCCTTGGACTGAATCTTGGCCCCAGCTCCTTGCTGCCGTGAGCAGAGCCGCTTTTCTCCACCATGCTATCCATGTTTTGCCTCACCTTAGGCAAAAAGGCAATGCAGTCAGTCAACCGTGGACTGAACCTCTGAAACCATGAACTCAAATAAACTTTTCCTCCTCTAAGTTGTTCTTGTTAGGTATTTTGATTACAGTGATAAAAAGCTAACACGGATCTCAGCAGACATTTCACCAAAGGAGATATGCAAATGCCAAAAGCACAATCAAAACCACAATGATGTACCACTTTACATCAATTAGCATGGCTACAATAAAAAAGACAGACAACATGTGTAGGTCTGGGGATGTAAAAACTGGAACCCTCATATGCTCCTGGTGGGAGTATTAAATGGTGCTGCTACTTGGGAAACCATTCTAGCACTTGCTAAAATGGTTAAACATCTAATACACAATAATTCTACTACTAGGTATATACCCAAGAGAAATAAACATATGTCCAAACAAGTTAGCAGACATGTGCTCACAGCAGCATAATTCATAATGGCCAAAAGCAAAAAGAATTGTCTCATCAATGGATGGTTGGATAGATATCTGTACAAAGGAATATTGTTTGGCAATAAAACCAAAATATGCTACTACATGGAGGAACTTTATCATTTTTCCATATGTTGATGCAAAGACAAGAAATAATAACCAAAATTTTCTGAGCATTTCCATGCGCAAATCCCTGTACTTGCATTCATTTGCTTCATCCTTGGAGATCACCGACATTATTATCCTCATTTCCCCTTTGAGACAGGCATATACACCAGTTGTCATACAGCAAGTAGGTGGAAAAGCCAAGTTCAAATGCACGTAGTCTTCCACCATCTCTCTATTACTCTGACCTACTCCTAGAATTAGGTTAGACTCAAAGTGAAAGTTTCCAAGAAAAAGTTGCAATTGTTTAATGGAACAGACAACAGTGGCTCCCTCCCAGTCCTCTGCAGCCCCAGGACATGCAACAGCTGTAACTGTTGCCAGAAACTGTGTGCACCCTCAGCTTCTAGGAATGTGCAGGCTGACCACACCAGTGATAGCAGTTGAGGAGATGCAGAAGCCACAATCTGCAATAGGGCACAGGATGAGAACCGAGGGGCAAGTATGCTTCAGGCAAGCTCAGGTGGAGAGAACCTGAAAATTCAAAAGTCAGGCTTAAAATTACATTTCAGATCAGCTACCCAAGAAATGATTTAAGCAAAAAGCAGGTCCAAAACCAGGTAGATTTTTCTAGATTCTGGCCAAGGATAGAGTATCTAACAAAGTATCTAAACTGAGTTAAAGAGTGTCTGCACATAATCCCTCTCCTCCCAGGCCCTCTAAAGCCCACTCAAATCTTTGTCCTCCCACTACCCCTGAAAATGCTCGTCAGGATCATGACCCCCCATGACAAGGACAGTGGTCAGTTTCAGCTTCCATCCTACTTCTCAGCCACATTCAGCCTTGCTGTTCACCATCTTCTCTTAACATACTTTACCCCCTGACACCACATCCTTAGTTTATGCCTTATTGGTTCTTCCTCATCAGTGTCTCCTATGGCTTGGATATGGTTTGGGTATGTCTCTCAAGGGTTCATGTGTTAAAACGTAAGCCCCCATCACCAGATGCAGGTCCTAACCTCAGAACTGTGAGCTAAATCAACCTCTTTTCTTCATACAGTTACCCAGCCCCAGGTATTTCTTTATAGTAGCACAAATGGACTATTACAGCATCCTCTATTAATTTTTCTCTTCTTCCTAATCTTCTAGAGAACTCAGTCCTTGATCTTCTTCTCTTCTCGGCACATATTTAGTGAGTGCATTTCCAGTTACCAGGTTTATTTCCTCTATGCTCCAAAGCCACCCCTCCTTACCTTCTCTGTGATAACTAAGCTGGCCTCTGGAAGCAGTTTCCCTGCATAGCAGACATGATGTTGAGTTTTGCTGATAAAAACACACCTCAATCATTACTTACTAGGTCTAGTTTCTAAGTAGAATAAACACTATCAGCTTTCCTGAACCTAACTGTACCCTGAGCAAGTCACATAGGGGACTGTTTCCTCAACTAAATAATGGAGCCATCCATCCTAGGTATTCATTTGTTTTACTTTTCAGTGCTGGGGATGAAGCCCAGGGTACTGCACACACTAGGGAAGTGCTTCGCCACTGAGCTATACCCCAGCCCCATCCTAGATATTCTGAGGATGAGATGGAGGACTGGACACGTGAGAACCTATGTTACTTATACAGGTGCTGTCAACTGCTGGATCCGAGTTCCAGTTCCAGGTGTGATGCTCTCCAGCTGGGGGACCTTGAACAAGCAGTCCTACCTTTCTGGGAGCTCCCAGATTCTTTCCTGTCATACTTAGATAAAACCACCCTGAAGAATAACAACAAGAATAAAAAAAATTCTAAATTTTTTTTTTAAACTCAAAAAGTTAGGCAAAGAAATTACCATAATACCAAGTAACAGTGTCTGAACACTTGTACATGAATGTTCATGGCAGCAATACTCACAGCAGCCAACAGGACAGACAGCCCAATGACAAAACTGCAGTTCACACAATGCCGTACAATAAGGTCTTCAGAGGAGCTCACGGAGGGCAGTGGAAAGGAACTGCTGAAAGGCCCCGGGATTTTATTTTGGAGATGAATATATTTGGGGCCTAGAGGCAGCAGCTGTACAACCTGTGGGTGTGTGAATGCCACTGGATTGCTCAGCTTGACTTTAATTTAATACGTTTGGTTAATTTTATGAGAATTTCACTTCATTAAAAAGAAGAAAACACAGAGTACGGGCCTTTACCCACAGCAGCCATCTGGTGACAGGGGCTCTGGGCTCAGTCCTGGCACTTACTGGCAACAATGGTAATCGTCTCTCTGGACCAATTTCCTCATCTGCAAAATGACTACATTGGATTACACCATGAGTTCCCAACCAGGTGGGCCCAAGCCAGTCACCTGAAGAGCCACTACTAGAGGCACAAGGCCATGCCCCCACCCTCTGAGTCAGATGTGCCCAAGAGAGACAGCTACTGTGTGGAAAAAACCACTCGTCCCCTTTGAGAACAGCAGATAAAAGCCCTCAGGCAGCCTGTGATTCCAGCACACTGTCTATGACAACTGCATGTGACGCTCAGTTTGGTTAAAGAAGACAACACAGTAAATGAAGTGCATTTATTAGGAGAAAACACTCCAAAGACTCACCAGTAGTTATCTTGCACACTTAGCCCTAGGCCAGGGCACACTTGACAACTGTATAAGTACAGGACACCATGACAGAGTCCAGGGGATTTTGCTGACACCACAAAAGTAGTTTTAAGGCAGTTTAATTCAAGGTCACAAAAACTACATCTATGACATAAAACAATAAGTGACATTCAAAAATAACTCAGCCCTGAAAATGACCCAATATCAAGAAATCACTGATCTAGTGGAGGCAGCAGCCTCTGTCAGGAACAGACGAGTGACTCAAGAGCAATCCAGCAAACGCTGACGTAGACGGGCTGTTCCGAGACCGTCTGTGCAGTCGGCACAGACTGGCAGTGCTATTTGCAGGCCCCGATCACGTGTTATTTCACATACACATATTACACAGTCCAGGGAGAGCAAATGAATGTTAGGTGAGAGGAAAACCAGGACTCGCTATCTCGTACCACACACAGGGTTACAGAAAACACAGGGCCAGACACGGTCACACTGAGACAGGTTAGTGACTTTTATGGCAGGCCCCTCCCAGGCACTAAAGATGAAGATTAAAAATACGCTGGGGTGAGCTCCGTCTTTCCTTCTGTGGTCACCACCTGGATTAGACTTCCTGAGCTGGGTCGGTTTTTCCCCGTGATCCAGTCATGGAAGGTTCTAGAACAAAGAAGAAAAGCTTTACATTTTCAAAACAAAAGTCTGGGCATGCTCATGTTCACATCAGTGGCTGCAGGGAGGGTGACATACAGCAGCAGCTGTGAAAGGGCCCCAGGGAGTTCAGTCTCTGGTTCATTCTAACTTCTGAGTGACAATATTTGATGTGACTTTAACATTCATTTTTGTATTTTTCTGCACTGTTGAAATTTTTTATAAGGGTGATGTTATCTTAAGTGAATAAAAAGGACTTTAGTTAATTTAAGAAAAAGACACATGTACAACAGGGGCATCCTCAGTATCTGCAGGGAACTAGTTCCAGGATTCCTGAGGATACCAAAATCCAAAGAGGCTCAAGCCCTTCATATAAAATGACACAGCATTTGCATGTAACCTACACACATCCTCCCAGGCACTTTAGATCACCTCTAGACACCTAACACAATATAAATCTATGTAAACAATTGTCACACCAAATGGTCAGGGAATAAAGACAAGTTAAAAATCTGCACGTGTTCAGCACAGAAGCAAATATTCCTCCAATATTTTCAACCCAAGGTTGGTTGATTCCAAGTATGCAGAAGCCACAGATACGGAGGGAACCAATTGAATTTTACACCTTGGAAATTAATTCTATTTTTTTAAGCAAATATCGTGAAGCACACCCACAGCTGTGCCAAGCAATGAAAAAAGAGATACAAAACCAGACTATTACAATAAAACGCTGAGAGCCACAACAAGAGCAGGCAACAACTGCACTGGGGAGAGGGGCACCTGAGCCTGCTGCAGCAGCCAGGAGGAACCTCTCTGGGAGACACAACTGCAAGAATTCTATGAATTCACAGGGAATAGCCACAACTAGGTGACATTTTTAAAAACAAAACATTGACACTAGAGTACAGCATCCACTTTGATGGCTCACCAGCTGGTCCTCCAGACCTCCTTAGAAAGCACTGAGAGGTTCTAGGGACACTCTCGTGCCAACCTATAACCTTCTAGACTAGATCTGGTGGTCAGCTATAGGTCATCCGAGCTCCTTCTCTGAGGGCTCAATGAGCCAAGAGAAGTCCAGGCTCAGAAATCAGAGCCTGCAAAACTCCCTAAAAACTACAACGTTGTGGTCCTCTGTCCTGGAGCAGGCAGAGCACAGCCCCACTGGGGAAGACCGGTCACACTGGAGGTGTATAGGTTCCCGTGCTCATTGTACATGTCTCTGATTGTCTGTCTTCTTAATTTGGAGTGGATGAGAGAGAACCTTACCATGGATGCTAAGGAAGCAATGTGCTCACAGACATTTCAAAGCAAATTTCACACCAGCTCATCCAGCGAGTTTTCAAATACTGTAAATGGCTGAATATGATTTCTAGACTAAGGATGCCTGAGACAGCCCTTCCTCTGGGGTCTGTGGCTCAGCACAAATTCACACATGGGAGCCCAGATATTCCATCTAGAGTCAGGGTCCTAGATCAATGTCTCTCTCAAGTGCTGTTGGGAGCCCTGGCTTTAAAAAAAAAAAAAAAAAAAATCAGTCAGCGGGGAATATAGCTCAGTGGTAGAGGGCCCATTTAGCAGGTCTGAGGCCCTACATTTGATCCCCAGCACTGTCAAAAAAAGGAATTCAAATGCAATCATAATTCAAAGCTTGATCTGTTCCGCTACTTTGAACTTTTTTCTTTTTATAAACAAAGCATTAAGCATGATTCCCAGCACAGGCAGAAACAACTGTCAACATACCATTTATTAAGACTACAGGTTTGGGGGCCACACTGCCTGGGTCTTATTTCTGGCTCTGTTCTGTGACCTCAGGCAAGTTACTCACTCCCACAATGTCCCCAAGTCCCCAAGCCTTAAATGAGGAAAGAGTCTGCCGTGAGCGTTAAGTAATTGCAATGCAGTGTTCAGAGGGCTGTTTGGCACATAACCAGTGCAATGTAGGTTCTTGTTGCAAACATAAAATGCAAACCCCAAATGTATTCCAATTTAATTTAAATGAGCCTGAAACATTAGGCCAGAAGCACATTCACACTGTGCAAACATCTCTACAACCACCGGAGCATCTAATATGCCAGCTCTGCTGGGCGAGGTCTCAGCCTCCACCTGCTGGGCCCACCGGCTCCATGAGAGAGGGGATTAGATCCCCCTGCGCCCAGGGCTGAGCACGGTACCTGACCCTAGTTAGGGCTCAGTGAATACAGGATTATGAAACAGCGGGGTCTGAGAAACTGAGATGGGAAAAGCAAGAAGAGCAAATCAACCCCTTCTCTAGTGAGCTCTCAAATGCCACCACGTTCACAAACAGGTGGACAGATTTCAGCTTTCTGCAGGTCTATGGCTCGACAGACTGAGAATGTCATCCCAGACCTTCCACCCAGAGTCTCACTGCTACACAGCTGTCCCTGGTCACATCGGCAATGACAGTACAGGAGCTAAGGTCTATTTGCTAAGGGTCCAACACTGTGCCAGGGGCTCAGCACACACCACCACGTTTCATCCTCTGAACCATCAACATGGGCCTCGCCACACAGCCAGACAAACTGAGGCCCAATGCATTAACTCACATTTTCAGCTTAGCGGAAAGTGGCTGGGGGATCAGAATTCACTATAAACCCCTCCACTATTGCTCAGCTCCCAACCCACCTACCCTGAGATTTGGGCTGAAGTGTCACATATCCCCAGAGGCCCAGTGACCTCCCAAGACCACCCTTGGATTACTGATGAACTGACAGAGCATGGGCTTATCCTTTAGCACATAAAAGGCAGAGACTGGGGGCTTAGTTAGTGCCATCTCTGAAATACTCACTCGACTAGGAATTCTAAGGGTGTCCAGGAGCTGAAGTCAGCCTCCGGCATTGATTTCCTGTTCATCGGTGTATCCAGGGTGACCCTGTAACACAGAAAGAGAGATAAGCGTGTCATTTGTGCATCACCTTTATAGCAGGTTCCCAGGCCTCCTGGGCAGGAAAAGGCAAACATGCACCATTACCACCCCGAGCCTCTGGCACCAACAGACATCCATGGGAGAGATCAGAGAGACCAGGAAGCTGTCCACTCTAACAAAAGTCACACCTGAGCGTAACTCTTTCAAGCTGTCTGCCACTCACCCTTGGGGCAGACAAGAACAAAATGGGAAGAGCCACATCCTGCCTTCCTTTTAAAGACAGTCCTTATGGGAGTGAATCGCTTTGTGAAGTCTCCACACGCTCCCTGAAGGGTGGCAGACTCATTTCCAAGGATTCAAGTGGAATGACATTCCTTCAAACATGAGAATACTAAAATATTAAAGTATAAGTCTACTCTCCATGAAATCTTTGGATTTTTTTGGCCTCAGGAATCATTCAAAATAGCTGCCAGATGTTCACAGAGTCACAAAACCTCACAACTGAGAGGGAACTGGAAAGGGGGTCCCTGGGCAGCCTCAGTGTCCCTTCCTAGGACCAGAGGAGAAGCAGGCCAGTTGGTGCTGGAATCCCTGCAGGAGAAGGAACATGCCACCGCCAAGGCAGCTGCCACCACATGGGACACTGACTGGGGACCTCCTTCCTGATCACAGCCCACAGCTGCCACATTCCCCCCAACCCTCCTTCACTCTGCCACCCATGCACGGCCCCCAGCTTCACACACACACACACACTCACACACTGACCTCCTGACAACATGAACATGGGGCTACATATGGTAAAACAGAACGTGTAAACTACTTTTAAAGGAAGCAGGAAGCGGAGAAAGATGGGGGGAAAATGAAACCAAGAAAAGAAGAGGACAGACCCGTCCCACCAGCTAATCAACCACTCTGGACACCCTGATCTAATCCATCAGCTGAAGATGTACTGCTACAGGCTGAATGCCACCCCCTGCCTACTGCCACCCAGCCCTGGTTCACAGGTTGAAATACCATCTGCAGGTGGTATTAGGAGACGGGCCCGTCAGTATTGGTGTGTATGGTAAAGAAAGAGAATAAATCCGTGCAAACTATAACAATTGAGGCCAGAAGGAAAAACAGCAGTGCACTTGGCTTAGCCAGAAATAATGGCTTAACTAAATGCTCTGGTGACACTTAGTTGAGTATAGAGAGTGGGAGAAGGGAAAGGGGACCATGGGATAGAGGTGAGTCCAACGAAGTTTTTAAGAAGCTTACTTTTCATTTACCTCAAAAGTTGGTAAGTGATGAACAATTGATAGATCCAGGGGCAGAAAAAAGAGAGAGAGAGAGAGAGACACCCTTCAGGAGACGATCAGGTCATGAGAGCTCCCTCAACATGTATGAGATTAGAGGCTTGAGGGAGCCCTGTTGTCCTTCCACCATGTGACCTCACAGAGAATGCACCATCTATGAGCAATAAGCTCTCACCAGACATCAAACCGGCAGGCAACTTGAGTCTGGTCTTCCCAGCCTCCGGAACTGTGAGCAATAAACTTCTGTTGCTTATAAATCACCCAGCCTAAGATACTTTGTTATAGCAGCAGGAACAGACCAAGACAAGGGTCTCTGGTGAATTTTGGAATCTGAGACAACCATCAGCTCCTGGCACTGGACAGAGGTGGGCAGAAGTAAATGGCAGTCAGGAAACCCCCAAGCACTTACGGGAGTACAGCGATGGCAGCAGCCCCGGGTGGCATGCCGCTATTCTTGCCCGCGAGGCTCTGGCAGAGCTGATGGACAGCACCCTTGGCCATGCCGTAGCCAATCATTCCTGGGAAATGGGGAGAAAAAACGGCTCAGTTTGGCTTCCAGAGTGACCACAGTACACGTGATCTCCTTTGTGCATCTCTGTTTCCTTAAAATTTTATCAATAGCCGCATCTGGCCGCCTCCTTCAGGCAGGGCACCTCACCCACACACTCACACTGCAAACAGACAGCGAGCAAAGAGAAAGAGGGGACAGGTCAGGCTGTAGCCTCTGGCCAGGTTCCAGGAACACAGGCCTCCTAGAGACTCCCAGGTGTCATTGCCAATTCTTCTTCCCCAGCTGTAATAAAAAGCAGTAGGAAGGGTCCTGGACCTGGAATTCAAATAGTGGGGCTCTCACTCCTATTTTACCAACAACTACAACATCACAGACCCCCTGGGCCTGTTTTTCCATCTGTAAATGGAAGTAGCGACTCAGATCTCTATTTATTCACAAGGCTAAGGACCAAAGGAGACCATATCCACAAAAGGCCTCAGGAACCAGAGGGCACATGGTGCCCAGGGACTGCCCATCTGACGGTGGCGGGGAGTGCAACTTCGTGAGGGGGCACCAGCTACCCCCTTGCCTGGGAGATGCTCTGCTGGGGGCCGGGGCAGACAGGATGCCCTCCAGGCCAGCTCTCCACTACTCACATCATCCTGCAGGCACGCATTGGAAGGTATCTACAGCCTGTCTCCTCACCAGAGATGGGACAGCAGCCTGCACTCCTTCTGCGCAACTGTCAATTCTGGTCCCGACGTTATTTCTTTAGTGTCACTGGGCCCACCTGCCATCACTCCACTGCCTACAAAGCCAGAGTCTGGGAAGCAGCTGCCAGGGGCTGCCACTCCCAGACACGGAAACCCCCCTGAACCCATCCCATTACCGAGCCTCTTCTACGTGTGAATTCACAGATCTAGTGTTAGGAACACAAAGAAACTCCCGGCTCCGAGGAGGAGTCCCACAGCCCACGGAAAAGAACCTAGGTCCCAAGTCAGAGCTTGGGACCCAGGTGTGGTTCCTCACCACTGTGACTCAGGTGAGTGTCAGCGGTCCCTTCAGCCTCCAGTTCATCCCCACCAAATGTAATACTAATGCCCACGTCACTAGGCACTTACACAAAAAGGCATCTTACATCTCAAGCAGGTTCCTTCACTCCCAGAGCTCCCAAGGGAGGGATCTTAACTATTTAACAGTGTAGCCCCAATCCAAAGAGTGGCATTCAATAAGGACTGAAATTACTGTAATCAGAAAAGGGCAACAGGTGAGGGTGGAGAACAGGGCTTAATCAAGGGACCAGTCCTCAAAAAAGTGTGTGAAGTTGAACGAAGCTCTGCTTAGGAGCTCTGCTTCATTAAAACTGTGCAAACGTTTCCCACTACCCTTGGTTTCTCAGTATTCCAGACTAACTTTGAAAGAACAATCTATGAGAAAGTGAAAAAAAGCAAGGCACCAAAATGCCTCTATAAAGCCATGGAACTATTGTTTTAAACATGTGAATGCACCTGGCGTTGTGTGGGTGCACACAGAATACGCACAGGATGCTTCCAGAAGGGTGCAGGAGAGGCGCGACTGGCAGAGCCGGGGAGGGAGAGCGGCAGGACCAGGGGCTGCGTGGGAGGGACTCTTCCTGCTCACTGTACTTCTTTCAACTCCATGTGGATGTTTGCTACATGCATTGGTTAGTTTTCCAATTAAAAAGCTGATTAATAAAATTGTTTAAATAAAAACTAAAGCAACTTCTTATCTTTCTCCTTAAGTTCTACATATTTCACTGCATAATTGTCACAGATTTTATGCCAAAATCTTTAGCAAAAAAGTGGTGCGTCCACAATGTGAAGCTTTAAAAGAAAATTGTGCCAGTATTACTCAAAAATCATTTATTACTAAACTACCTTTGGTACAAGTAGGATGCACAGGATCCTCATGAACATAATTAATGCAGAAGTGATGATTATGTGGTAAAATAGGTTCTTTTCAAATTCCTAGATCCTGATCAAATCAGCTCCCTCCCCAAAACCTCCCAGAGCTGGGGTTCCCTTTCCCCTTTGCTCTCCTCAGAGCATTTTGCTTAGACCTCAACTAAGCAAAGCAAAGCAGTGTCCCATGCTCAGCCACCAGCACCCTGACTCTCAATACAAAGACCAAGTCAATGGATCGATGCAGTACCCACACCAATCTGATACTTACTAGCCACTCACTACTTACTGGCTGAGTGGTCTTAGACAAGTCACCTAGCATCACTGAACTTTGGTTTTCTCACCTGCATGCAAGGGATAACAATTGCACCTACTTTAGAGGTACCTCTGCAGACAGCATGACATTAAGTACATGCAGAGCTTGACCCAATAAGCCTAACACTGGAAGATAGATGCCTAAAAAAATTAGACTTTTTTTTCAAACAAATTTACTGAGATGAACTGATGTACCATAAGCTGTACAATGTGAGAGGCACACCACCTGAGCCAATTATGTATTAGCCTATGCATCATGCTACCTTTAAGTCTTTCTTCCCTCCCACTATTTAATGAGGTTTGCTGCCTGAAGCAAGATATGCCTTTTATGAGGGGAGGTCTGTTTGCCCCACAGACATGTGGCAGGAATGTGTGCTCGCCCCTGCACCCAACGGCAGCTGCTCACTGGATCCTGTCACAGCAACAATGAGCACGGGTGATCCCGTCACACCTCCCCCTTCAGAAAGCTACCATTCCTTCCAGACCTCAGCAGCCTCCCTAAAAACCCCAGCACCGCATGTACTGCTAGTGCCACCGCTGAGGGGCAGCCGGGCCCAGGGGGAGGGACACCACAGCCCAGCCAGGAACCAACCACCAACCAGCCTCCACAACCACCAAGAATTGCAAAAGAGGGTCAAGGTCTCAAAAAGTACTCAGAAGCACAAGGAGAGTGTTTCACCATCCTGCGCTTCTCTGTTTAATCAGGGATCAGGAAGCCAACAGTGAATTAAAAACATGACCAACTCAGCAAAGTCCCAAGAGAGGGAATCTGGGGAAGGGAAGAAAGCAACAAGCAACCCTAATGGCTGAGCCCTACAGAACACCACCTTTGGGCACACAAAGTGGGTAAGAGCTCATCTGCAAAATGCAAAAGTGTACCTCACAAAGAAGAAAAACACTGTCTTCCAAATTATACAATCATCAGTGTAATTCCTACGAAGACTCCAATCACTGCACAGTGATCCATCATTTTAGTAGATTTATCCTCCAATAAATAGCCCTCAAATACAACCCTGGAAAGAGGGGGAACACTTACTCAGTATCTCTCCAAAAGAAAAAAAAAATTCATGATTGAACAGATCTTCTTGGGCTTAAGGGACTATTAAGCTTGATTCATCATTTATTTTCAAAGTATAAATAGATTTCCCCAATCTTTTTTTTTTTTTTTTTTTTTTTTGTCGGGGAGATATCTGAACAAAGTTGAAAGACATCATGACTCTCCAGGCATGGATACCCATGACTGTAACACCCGCTACTTGGGAGACTGAAGCAGGAGATCATAAGTCCAAGGCCAACTTGGGAAACTTAGTAAGACTCTCTCTGAAAATAAAAAGAAAAATTAAAAAAGGGCTGGAGACATAGCTTAGCTTGCCTATCATGAATGAGGCCTTCAGTTCCATCCCCAGTACAACAACAACAAAAAGATCTCATGCCTCAAATTAGCTTAACATCTAACCTAAGAGTTTAGAGATAAATTCATGACTGTTGTAAGCAGGAGTCATTGGGCAAAAGTAAGCTTGGAGCGTGCACTAAGAGTTCATTCACACTGTTATGGACTTGCTGCAATACCCTCTGAGCCATTTACCTCCATCAAGACGTATACAAGTCACAACCACCACATACAGGAGAAGCATTACTTATCCTCATTTTACAGATAACAAGGCTCAAAGTGGTCAAGAAACCTGTCAAATATGTAATGGTGAGAAAGTGTGAGAGTCACCACAGAAGACCAGTGTAGATGCTTTCAGGGTTTGGAGGCACATCAAGAAGGATATAGATGTTTCTCAATTTATGATGGGCCACATCCTGATAAACCCAGGCCACATCCTGTTTCAACTGAAACAGCAAGTTGAAAACGCATCTAGCAAAGAGCATGGCTTAGTCTCACCTGCCTTAAATATGTTCAAATATTTCCATGAGCTATAATCAGGCAAAATCATCTAACACAGAGCTTATCTCATGTAAGTTGTTGAATATTGTACTGAAAGTGAACACCTGAATAACAGGTATGCCTTCTCATACTGCAAAGTCAAAAAATTGGAAAACTGAATTACTATTGAAAGTCGGGGACCATCTGAACTTATAAACCAAAGGAAAAGAGAGAGGACTGCTTTGTCCTTTAGAAAAATTAAGTCTTTCAGTCCTAGGGTTTTGTTTCTAAATGTCAAACTATTATTCATTCTGTGTTTACTTTTTAGTACCTCTGGCCTATGTCACCTTTAATAAAATCAGACCTCAACCAAACATCTAACATCTCCACAGATTTAATTATAACAACAGCCATGAACTTGTACCAGTCATATGCTCTGGGAAATGTAATAAGAAAATGAGTGGCAAGCAATCGCTACTTAAGCCTGACATGGTGGCACACTCCCAGCAGCTCGGGAGGCTGAGGCAGGAGGATCATGAGTTCAAAGCCAGCCTCAGCAAAAGCAAGGCACTAAGCAACTCAGTGAGACCCTGTCTCTATTTTAAAAGACAAAATAGGACTGGGGATGTGGCTCCGTGGTCAAGTGCCCCTGAGTTCAATCCCTGGTACCAAAATAAGAAAAAGGAAGAAGAAAAAGAAATCACTAATTAATAAGGGCCTCATTGTTCAGTGAGTTACATTAAAATTGAGAAGGTGCCCCAGGTCTCCATCATTAGATCCAAAAAACTTCCCTTAAAAAAAAAACACAACAACCAGGAGTTTAGGGGGCACTTTCTTCCCCTCTGTGCACTTTAGCCTATTTCAAGGGGAGTGCATCCCCCAAGTTTACATGTTGAGGTCCTAATCAGCCGTCCTCCCCCAGAATGTGACTATACTTGGAAAGAGTCATGAAGGAAGTAATTAAGTTAAAGTGAGGTCATTAGGGTGGGAACCCAGACCAAGGTGACCCTCCTAAGGAGAGGAAATTAGCACAAACTCATGGAAGATGGTGAGCACACAGGTAAAAGGCAGCCACCTGTAAGCCAAGGAGAGGCCTCAGGAGAAACCGACACTACCAACATCTTGACTGCAGACTTCTAGCTCGAGAACGGCAAAAAAAATGAATTTCTATTGTTTAAGCCACCCAGTGTGTGGCAGTCCCAGCAAATGAATACAGGAAATAACAAATGCAAAGAACGCTGGGGTCTGCACAATGGAATGGAAACAGCACACAATTCGGAAAGGGTCCGAGTTTTTGTTCCAAGCAAGTTTGCATCTTTACTGCATAAACCTAGACTTAACTCCCGAACTTATATATTCAAACAGCAAACAGTGATACCTACCCCAAGATTAAATGAGAATATATCTGAAAGGCAAAGAGTAAATATAATAAGCTCTACCATTTGATGTGTACCTAGTAAGACCTTCCGTGTACTGGTCTCACCCATGCTGGACACTATCCACCCTTCAACAGCTCTACAGCTTTACAGTGACTCTTCAAGTTGGATATTACTGTCACTGTAGTACAACTAGGGAAACAACAACAGAAATTTGGTCAGAGAAAACAGAATGGGGAATCTACTCCTAGCCTCTCATTCCAGAGTCCTCACCACTTCTAGCTGCCAAGCTCCTTCTCTGGGACGAGTGACCACGTGCAATGATAATATCATTGCATTATCAACTAGCGAATACCCACCACACCATTCACTCCTGGGTGGACCACCCCTAAATGGACCAGATAGGGGTGCCAGACTAGTATTCCTTAGGCAGTGTGACATGAGGACAAATGCAAATGAAAAGATCAGGACCCCTCCCACTACAGAGTCAGGAATAAAAGGAAGTAAAATCCATCCAACCTTAAAGCACCTGAGAGCATAAAGGGCTTTAGTAGTCCTCATCCCATGAAGTGTTCAGCAGCCCCAGCATGCAATGCCAACATTCCCATTTCACAGCTGGAAAATAAAGGCTTACCCGGAGTCCCATCCAGGGCGGCCTTGGCACCAGCCAAGGTCAAGAGGCCTCCTTCTTTGAGGTGCTTGGTGGCTAGATGGCTGGAGATGGTTGATGTCCACATGCTCTGCTTCCACATCAGGTCGCAGTTTTTAAAGAGAGCTGAGCAGAAAAACATGTGGGCTCAGTTTCCCAGAGAAGAAAGTCAAAGGAGAGCTCAACATACCAAGCCCTAACTCAAGGAGTCCCTACAGCCCCCTGGTCCCCTGTCTGCATCTACAACAGGGTCTAATACCAACAGCACAGGGCTGGGTAGTCAGAGAGGCAGGCACAGGCTCAAACCCGGGCATGTGACCACCAAGTCTCAGCTTCCTCATCTGCTAACCAGGAAAATTTTAGCCATTAAATTTTAGCAAGTTGGGGCTGGGGATGTGACTCAAGCGGTAGCGTGCTCGCCTGGCATGCGTGCAGCCCAGGTTCGATCCTCAGCACCACATACAAACAAAGTTGTTGTGTCCGCCGAGAACTAAAAAATAAATATTAAAATTCTCTCTCTCTCTCTCTCTCTCTCTCTCTCTCTCTCTCTCTCTATTAAAAAAAAAAATTAGCAAGTAAATCTGGAGTCACCAGACTGCCACACTGGCATTAATTCAAAGATTGTTTTATTTTACAAAAGGCATTAGATTTAAAACAAGAACCTATATGACTATGTGGGCTTTTATCCATGATGAAAATCCGAGGGATGTTACCATATGGCCATAAAGAGGGCTTTGGCAGAGCTACATTGTTTGTGGCTGAAAGGTTACTGTCAGCTAAAGCTCCCAAAGGGAACTGAAATGACAACCCTGTCACACATGTTTTAGCCTCCTGCCAGATAGGCAGGAGGGACAAGTGGTAACGTGTCACCCCACCAAGGGGCAACTAACAGGACACATGGAACCCCATGATCCAGAAAGAATGCCCTCCTCATAGAGGGATCGGCAGGTGCAAACCAGGTGTTGCATTTTCCTACTAAAAAACACTAGGAAAAAATGTGCTGGACCCATATTTATTATTTCTTGCTTCCAAAATACACCCAAGGTCATCAGGCTATGTTGCCAACCTAACTATCCCAAAAAACACAAAATCTCACATTTAAATGTGGCTCACAGAATTTCAATTCCTCTTTAAATGACTTTAGCTAATACGTTTAAAGGGGATGTTAAAATTAGTAAACTACCACTTTCCAGTTGCCAACATATGGCTTTAGGCAGGGATCACCAACGGGTGCTTAAAATCACGGGAGACGCAGTTCTATATATAATTTGATGGGTCATGTACTCTTTGCAAACATGAAAACGTGGAAGTCAGGCACTTACCCCCTTAACCAAGCATTAAATCTGGCATTGACAGGGGCAGGGCCACCTGACACATTGGGCTTTCGTGTGATGTAATACTCAGTGCACGACATCATTCAAGAACTCCCACCTCAAAAATGTTTAACCTGAATCTTATCAAGTCTCTAGATCTAACTTCCAGTTCACAAGGAAACAGCAGGGACAGAGGAACACGTCAAATGATATCGTGGAGGAAACAACAGAGTTCAGAACATGGGACATTCTATTTCTGAAAACTGCCTGCGACTCGACAAAAAGTCTCATGGGAGTAGGGGAAGAATTCTGCATGAAGAGACTAAAAACAGCAACAGTTTGCAACTTGACATCATTAACTATAGAATTACTGTCAATCTTCATAGGTACAATGGTGCTGGGATAATGTAGGAAAACAGGCTCACCGTTGGAAAAGGTGCCTGCTGAGGTGAGGTGACATGTACTTTCCCTCCAATGGTTAACAAAAAAGCCATACACAAAGTGCAGGCATGCAAGAAAGCAGGAGAGCGTTAAGTTTGGCAAACATTAACAACTGCTGAGTCTACTTGGAGGGCGTAATGACTATTCCATGAAGCAATTTAGAGCCTCTTTATAACACTAAGGAGCTCCCTCAAAAGCAGCAATTAATAAAGAAAAAGGAAGTTTCCTAATTTTACCATCTCTTTTATACTAAACAAAGCCATTTAAAGAGGAATTGAAGTTCTGTGAGCCACATTTAAACATGAGACTGGTATTTTGTGCAGTAATCGGGTTGGTGAAATAGCCTTGTGTGCATTTTCTGTGTGTGTGTGAAAAATGTTCCTAATAAAAAGTTGAAAAATGTAATCGAATGCAGCAAAAGATCAAATCTGAGTTCTTTGGACCTGCAGAAAAATCTCTCAAGTTCATGCACATCCCCCAATTCCTGAATAGAATCAACTCTGAGAATTTGGGCAGAAACAGCTTATTTCATTCTGCCTCTATTTTGAGTTTCAAACTCAATGTCTACCTTCCCTCTCTCCCTCTGTGGGACATTTTCTCTTCATCTCTAAAAGACAGGTGTTAATCACTACCTGAGAGTGCTGTGGTCTGAATGTGTCCCCAAAAAGTTTACCTGTTGGAAACTTTGACCTCAGTGCAAAAGTAAAGAGGGTTGAGACATTTAAAAGTGATGATGTCCTCATGAGCGGATTAATGTCATTATTGCAGGAGTTTATTTACTGATAAAGGGATGAACTCCTGTCCCCCCACCCCCCTCCCTCCTGCTCCCTTGCCTATTGCCTTCCACCATGGGATCATGCATCAAGAAGGCCCTCACCAGATACCAAGTCTCAGCTTTGGACCTTCCATCCTCCAGAACCGTAAGAAATAAATTTCTGATCTTTATAACTGACCCACTCTCAGGCATTCTTGTTGTAGCAGCACGAAATGGACTAAGTCACAGAGCTACTGTAAAGATTCTGGGAGACACACAGAAAAACAGCTGGTCTGGCATCTCGCCAACACCTGATCCACATCAGCTGGACAAAGAGCAGAGTGGTATGAATGATTAACTCGGAAAAGAACTCACACTTGGATTTGGCGTTGCCCCCAGCCCATCCTCCAGCAACACAGAGAATGGCGTCTACCTTGTCTTCACCCAGGAGCTTTCCAACCTCAGCAGTCACCTTGAGCAAGGGAACAAGCAGATACATGAGCTATAGGGCAGCCTGAGATAGTCTGTATCCTGACAGTTGTCTTGGTTTCTCTTCCTCTTCCTTTTAAGCTAGTTTATAGTGCTGGCTATCAACACAGGACACCAGACAGAAAGACTCACCTCTGAGGGGTGTTTTGAATAGAGAAGCCCAATTACATTTCAGTGGGATTTTCATTAAGCAATCTAGAGCCTCCATATAATATTTAAAAAGGTAGGGACAGCTTCCCCCAAACAAAACAATGAAAAAAGAAAAGGAGAACAAGGTTTCTCCCTAGGTTTCATGGCCCATAGCTAACATTCTGGCGAACTCCTCTCCAGACTTTCTTTGCAAATCATGGAATCATAATCTGAGAAGAAAATCAATTCTACTCTGTTCCCAGTTAATAAGCCCTTTAACTGCAACTCACAGAAAATGTTAAAGAAAAATTAAGCACAAGAAAAAAAGACAGTCAAGGTAAAATGTTGGTAAATACTGATTACATGGGGTTCATTTTAATGATCCACATTTGTTTGAAATTCGAAAGCACAAAAAATATATTCATGCCCCCTTGTTTCAATTTATTAAAAGAACAGTCTGGCAAGACAGGCCACTCTGGCCAGGAACCATGACTCTTCCTGAGTTCTCTAGAATGGCTGAGGGGATGCCTCCCGAGTGCTCATTAACGTCAATCTTCTGAGGATTTACATCAGGACCCAGGGTTTCTCCAGCATCACCTCCGTCTATTACCTCTTCCCAGGCAATTTCTGTGGGCTCAACTGCTCCTTCAATCGCCAGTGGAAACCAATCTTCCCTCCCCTACATGCCTCACCTTTCATTTTTCAGAAGTTTCCCAAATCTCCCTTGGCCTCCACCTAACCTGATGCATCTTTTGTTGACCTTCCTCCTGTGGCTCTGAGTTGCCCCTTGGCCCCTCTCTCCTCTCTGAAGCTGTGTCCAGAGCTCAGAGTCCATCTGCTTGCCAGAAACTGGATCAGCTCCCTGACATCTGCACATGCACAGACCCCATACCTAACCCAGCACAGTCTACATTTTAGGGACACATGGAGCCAGCAATCATGACCTGTATGACTTCTTTTCCTTTTTAAAGCATCTACATTTCACGTTTACAATAAAATTTAAATGAGACTATTTTAAATTCCCTCCACTTAAATTTTGGCTCTGTGCCCAAGAATCTTCTATACACTTACTGTCTTTTAAATCTTGTCACTAGTTGAATTTCCTACCCATTAGCCAATTTTACATGTCTCAGGATTGAATTTCTTCTTGTGGAGCTTTAAAACCAAAAACTGACTATCATGCTGTTGATCCAGAAATAAATAATTTTAAAAGCTGAGCCATAAAAATTAAGGCATTCCTCAGTCTCTTACAGATGCATTCTATAGTCAAGTTTCAGGTGGGGACAACAGCCACATTCAAAAACCCACAGGGACTTCAGAACCTGCAGATAGCAGGAACTGACTGCAGAGACCCACACCCAAAAGACCCTCTGTCTGCCAAGCCCTGGCACTGCCCTTCCATTTTGTTTTTTAATTACTTTGTTCATATGAAGTAGTTTGCTCTGGGGAAACTCAGCACAATGGCTAAAAACACAGTCATTAAACTAATCCCATTTCCCAGGTTCAAATTCTGACTATGCCACCTCCTACCTGTTTGACCTTGAGCAAATACCAAAGGTCCTTCTGTGCCTCATTTCCCCATTTCTAAAAGGGAGATAAAATTAGAAACTTTGTTTTGAGGGTATTATGGAGACTAGATGTATTAAAGTAAATAATGCACTTAGAATAGTGCCTAGCAACTAAAGAAGCCAGGTCAACTTTATTATTATACTCATTAAGTTCAATTTGTAACATATAAGTAGAGCAAACATTAGGACCATATTAAGAAAAATAAGAACAATGAAAACACAGTCCACCATCCATCCATGGGCTACACATCTGATTCAACAAACCTTGGAAAGAAAATTTTCAAAGGGAAAAACTACATCTGTAATAAACACATATAGACTTTTTTCTTATCATTATAACCTAAACAATACAGTACAACACATATTAACATAGCACCAGCATTGTATTAGTTCTCATAAGTAGTCTAGAGAGGGTACAAAGTATACAGGAAGCATGTAGGTTACTAAAAATGCTATACTACTCTATATAAAGGACTTGAGCATCCGAACATTTTAATAACCACAGAAAGTTCAGGAACCACCTCCCCATAGGTATCAAGAGATGACTATGTTCCACAGTAAGTCATCCGGCTTTTAATTCTATCCTACATCAATTTGATACACTAGAAAGAGCAAATGAGCTGCAAGTTATGCTCAATTTTACTCTTAAATATTTTAGAATTACATGTTTGGAGAAACGGATTGGTGGTGAACTTAAAAATATATTAACTACATTGTGAAACTATCAACAATTTCTTCTTTTTGCTTATCTGTATTTTTTGCATCAAATACACATCACCTTAAAAATTCTTTAAATTTTTTGTCAAAATGGCCAAGAATCAGAAAACATCCATCAGTTGTAAGACCATCAAGGAGAGCACAACTACATGAAAAGGAAAGATGGGAGCTGAGGTTGTGGCTCAGTGGTAGAGCACTTGCCTGGCATGTGTGAGGCACTGGGTTCTATTCTCAGCACCGCATATGAATAAATAAAATAAAGTCCATTGACAACTAAAAAATATTTTTAAAAAAAGGAAAAGGTGACCCACTTAGAAGCCACATTAGTGTCAGGACCCATGTCCCTGATTCCACCAGGAACTAGCTTGTTGACCACGGCACTTAGTGTCTGAAACCCAGTGTTCCCAGCAATAACATGATCCTCTCACCTGCCTCATGAGTGGTTGTGAAAACACAGTACACCGCACAGGATGACCTGGAGATTTCCTGAGGCATCAGGGCTGACCACCAGCATGAGACATTAAACAGAGTCCTCCAGGCAGCTCGAAAGGGCTCCTCCAGAAAGGAAGAGCTGCCTAAGAGCATCTAAGACATTTATACCAAGACATCCCTGCAGTTAACAGTGCTGTCTTACTAAAACTAAATTGAGGAGAAAAGGGAGCATTTTACAGTTTACCTATATACTTATATAACTGTGTTCAGTTTGTTTTATGATATGTATATAGTTTTTTAATTTAACATATCCTATGTTAACATTCATGCTTTGAACTAGATAACTTCACATTGTAGAATGTATACCAAAAATCAGCTTTGTAGACAAAGATATTCACCACACCATTCTTGATAAATAATAAGAAACAAAATGAAAATCTGCAAAAAACTGAAGTGTACAATAAATAGAAATAAGTAAACTGGGGCCAATCAACAATATGAAAAAGTTCACATACCAAAGGTTTTTTTTTTAAGTGCTGAGGAATTTAAATTACAGAAGAAATTTGAAAGAAAAATTAAAAAGCTGATCCTAGTACAAAAAAATACAAAACTACCCCAACTTTCATAAGTAATACTATGGTTTGCATAGGAAAGACAAGAAAACAGGCCACAATGAGCCACTCAGACATGGATTATATAATTAACTTCGTATTTTATCACTTTGTTCAAATTTTCCTCCATAAGCACAAATGGCTTTCTTTCATAATTATAGAAATAATGATTATAAAAAAAAAAAATATACACAGTAAGGGGCTTCCCTGGGGATGTTTCTGGAGTTACCTGGGCAGCCTGCTCGGTAAAGGAGTCCGTCATCCTAACAACGACACTAGCACTGGCCTCCTCATTCTCCACCACATCGATGCTGGCAACCCACTAGGGAGAAGAAAATAGTTTTGATTAGAGACACCAAGTTACTCCCTTAAAGATCCACATCCACACCCAGAAATGAGGGGAGACAAAAAAAAAAAAAAAAAAAGAGGCTCACAGGATGAGGATCCCTGATCTAAAATTCTTGTTTCAGATTTTGGAGATTTTCAGATTTTAGAATATTAGCACACACATAATATATCTTGGGATGGCCCAAGTCAAAATATAAATGTACTTACATTTCATACATACCTTACACCCAAAGCCTCCAGGTAATCTTACATAATATATTTAATAATTTTGTACATGCCGCAAAGTTTCATGGTGTGGTATTTTTCAGCTGGGGTATCACGCTGACCCTCAAAAAGTTTTGGATTTGGGAGCATTTCAGATTTTTTGCTATAAGGATGCTCAACACTTAAATGAAAACCCAGTAGAGAAGCAACTGACCTCTCCCAGGGACTTGTGACTTTGGCCCCAGATTTCACCTCCTCCGTGTGCATTTTCCCTCCAAACACTTCCCCTCCTTCTCTATACTTCTAGAGACACCAGGAGTCAGCAAATCTTCTGTAAAGGCCAGATAGTAATCATTTCAGGCTTTGCTGGCATATGGTCTCTGTCACAAGCACTCAAATCTGTTATGATAGCAGCAGAACACAGCCGGCTACAGACAATAGGGACATGAAGGAGCATGGCTGTGTTCCAATGAATCTTCAGATGCTGAAATATGAATTTCATATAATTTCCACATCACAAAATATTGTTCTTATGATTTTTTTTAACCATTTGAAAATGTAAAACCCTTTCTAGCTCTCAGACTGTACAACAGCATGTGGCTGACCAGATTTCTCCCGTGGAGGCCACTAGTTTGGAGGATGCATGTCTATGGCAGAGAGGTTTGGGAGTTGGACAGATCACGGTGGATGCTGGTTCTGCCACTGAGAGGCTTTTTCAGCCTCAAACACCACAGCCATTCCTCACCCACACAAAGTGGGACGTATGACTGACAAGGTTAGTGTAAGAATTACATAAAATGGAGGATGCTAAGTCTCCAGGCACAGGTGACACAGGTTTCTTACTCAGAAAGCTCCAGGATCCTTCAGTCTGAAGGCCCCAGAATTCAGTGTCTCTACCTTAAGCTGTGACCACAGAATCATTCAACAATTCTCATTACTTGTACTCCAAAAGCCACGGGGAATACTGAGACAAAAAAGACTCCCTCCCAGCCCTCTCTAAGAGCCAACAAGGAAAGGGGAAAAAGACAGAGTCAGAGGCAAATTAGTTGGTCAGACTCCAACAGAGGGGGAGGTAAACTAAAGTGTCCCCTGCCAAGTGAAAGCACAACCCTCCCAGTCTGCAACAACAAGACACTAATAGGATCCACCTCACTAAAGTTACAGGGAGGACTAAAGGAAATTAGCAATCTGGGAGCTCTGATGTGTAGGGCACAGTGTCTAACCCCCAGCAGACATTCCTTCAATGCTGCCATCTAAACCTCCATCTCCGCAGACCTAGGAAGACACCCTAACCAGTCTTCCCAGGTTCTGAGCAGGTGGGTGACAGGAGGGAAAGGTGTGTTTGGAATCCTTTAGAAGCTTATTCCAAGTTTTGAGAGAGAAGAAAACCCTGGGACCCTCCCTCTGATCCAAGGGACTCCCTTACCCAGGCTATTGCCTCTGCTAACTAAACTCCGGGAAGGTGCCCCACAACTTCAGGACAGACTTTTGAGCATGTGGCAGCTGCAGAGAAGACCCATGTGCTGAGCAGATGGCTCAAAAGTCCCTGCCCCTCCCACCATTAGCCCTGTTGCATCTGCCACTCTCTGAGACAGGATACTTGACTACGAAAAGTAGTTGAAATATTCTTTGTTAAAAAGCTAGCTGTAGCTGCGGGCTGTCTTCAAATTGGCAGGTCCAAAGGAGCTAAAGGAACAGGGGTGGTAATAGTAACATCAAAAATAACTGGCATTTAAATAGCTTTTGGCAGTGTGTCAGATAAGTTACCTGCAACAACACCAATTATCTCATTTACTCCTCAAAACTCCCCCGAGGGGTAAACACCATCAGTAATCTCATTTTATTTAAGGGGAAACTGAGGTTGGCAGGCGTTAAGTAATCAATTCACGGTTGTGGGCCTAGTAACCAGAGGCAACAGGCAGTCTAATTCTAGAGGCTTCCTTCTACATTCTCTCACCCCGGCTCCTCTTCCTCCCCCTCTGGAACTGATCTGGACTTTCTGGGCCAGGTGAGAGTCTAAAGGGCAGCCTCACCACCACCTCCTGGCACTGGGGACTGCATGTCTGCAAGACAGAGACCTGCAGACCTGTGTGCGCACGTGCAGGCACCCGCGTCCCAGGTGCACAGGGGTCCTGGCTTCCTCCTGGCTGCCCTCTCTGCTGCACAAGCAGCCCTGGGCCCGGTCCCCACAGTGCCCGGCCGGCCACATTACCCAGTTGCGGGCCCGGAAGGCCTGCACGCATCGCGAGCCCAGCGCGCCCCTGCCGCCGTACACCAGCACCCGGCGCGCCTCGCCCGCCGCCGCCGCCATGCCGCTGCTCCCCGCCGGCGCCGCTGTTCCCTAGGCCCGGACTGAGCGCCGCGCGGGGTACCGCCGCCTAGCCCTCCACCAAGGCAGGCGAGCTCGGCCGCCCGGGACCTGCGCCTGCGGCCACGCCCACATCCACCACGCCCCGGGGGCGGAGACACCGGCAAAGCCCCGCCTTCCGGCCGTCTGTCACTCAGGAGGGTCCAGCCCCGGACAGTGGAGCACAGCGTGGAGGATCTAGAGCGCGCGTGGCGGCAGATCGCTGTTGCACGAGGAGCTGGAAATCCATTGCAAAACAAACCTCTTAAAATACATTATTTATCTAAGTAAGAGTGCGGACTCTGCCTGCCCCACTGTTCCAAAGCTGTGTGGCCTAAGCGACTTCCTTTCTGACTCCATGCCTCAGTTTCCTCGGGAGTGAATTGGGAAGAATATTCTGTTTCCCCGGGGTTTGGGGAAGGATTGCAAAAGGTAATGCTGTTAGCAAACCCAGGTTGGGAAGCACATCCTTGGAAAAAACAGGAGAGGAAGGAAGAAAGGTTTTATTCGGTGACCAAAGGAAAAAAGAAGGAGCTGTCTCGCTGACAAATCAACTTCTCAACTCTAGAGGGTGGAGGACTTGTAGGGTACAAATAATAAGATCGAGAAGCTAACACGGCGAGGAATATTCACGTCTTTTCTGGGAATAGGTGGAGCTCTCCCAGGAACCCAGGGCCCACGGTTTTCCGTTCCTTTCATGGTTTAGTGTTTCTGGCCCTGGTGGCAGGTAGCTGTATTTAGCCCTCAAGCCGGGATAAAGACTGGGGAGTCCATGTCAAGTAAACCCTGTATTATAGTTTTGATCAAAACAGTTCTCAAAATGATCAACATGTCTCCATACAGTGCTGAGTGGAATCTGTCCCAAAGGCAAAGAAGGCAAGGAAGGAGACAGGTGCCTAGTCTTTTCATCCAGTTCCAGTGCCTGTCCGACTCTGCAGGCCCGAGGGAAGAGTTGTTTTCCGCACAAGTGGCCTTCAGTCTCTGAAGAGTAACCCAAGTAGTTGCTGTCATCATAACCCACAGTCAGAGGTGTCATCTGCAATAAAGCTAGTGAGAAACTATTAATATTTTGTCCAGCCATGCAGTCTGCAAAATTAATCATTTTCAAGCCAGCTAAGAGAGGTGTCATTTACATTTTTCTCCATGACAATACTATAGTACTTAGAGGAATATATGGTATAGTTAAGTGGTAGGAGCTCAATAAATGTCAATGCCAGTAAGTGACTCCTGTGTGATGGTTCATTTTATTCCGCCAAACAATCCCATGACCCAGGAGAAAATTTGAACCCAGATCTTCAACAGCCAGGATTTGCTTAAGTACACCTCCAATCAGCACACCATGGGCTCCTTGGGCATCCTGTGTTATCCATAGAAATGATGATCCATTTCCTGGAAATGATTGCTTAATCCCTAAAGCACCAAAAGTTAAGAAGTTCACTATTTAGGGGAAAAAAAAAGTGATACCACATTGGAATATTACTCAGCATTAAAAGAGAATAAAATCATGGCATTTGCAGATAAATGGATGGAGTTGGAGAATATCATGCTAAGCGAAGTAAGCCAATCCCCCCAAAAAAAAACAAAGGCCAAATGTTCTCTCTGCTAAGTGGATGCTGCTCCGGATGGGCCGGTGGAGGAGAGCGTGGGGAAAATGGAGGAACTTTGACTGGGCAAAGGGGATGGAGGGGAGGGGAGGGGTATGAGGGCAGGAAAGATGGTGGAATGAGATGGACATTATTACCCAAGGTACACGTATGACTGCACATATGGTGTGACACTACATCATGTACAAAGAAATGAAAAGTTTGGCTGCAATTGTGTATAATGAATCAAAATGCATTCTGTTGTCATATATACCTAATTAAAATAAATAAATAATTTCAAGGTATTTATTTTTTAGTTGTATTTGGACACAATACCTTTATTTCACTTATTTATTTTTATGTGGTGCTGAGGATCAAATCCAGTTCTCACACGTGCAAGGCAATTGCTCTACCGCTGAGCCACAACCCCAGCCCAATAAATAATTTTTTAAAAGTGATACAAGGGTGTTACGCATATCCTGCTTTCTGAAAGCATATTTAATATTAAAATAATAATGTTAGCTAACATTGTGAATCATTTATTAAAGTTCCAAGAAGTCTTCTTTTTTATTTTTTATTTGTTCTTTTTAGTTATACATGACAGTAGAATTATTTTGACAGATTATACATACATAGAGTACAACTTTCCATTCTTAGGGATGTATGTGATATGGGATTACTTTTGTCTTGTATTCATAGATGATCATAGGAAAGTAATGTCAGATTCATTCTACTGTTTTTCCTATTTCCATTCCCTTCCCTTCCCCTCATTCCCCTTTGTCTAATCCTATGAACTTCTATTCTATCTTCCCACCCCACCCCCCACTCCTTATTGTGAGTTAGCATCACACATCAGAGAGAATATTTGGCCTTTGGTTTTTTGGTATTGGCTTATTTCACTTAGTGTGATATTCTCCATTTCCAACCATTTGCCAGCAAATGCCATAATTTCATTTTCTCTTTATGGCTGAGTAATATTCCATTGCCAAGCAGTCTTCTTAAACCTTTTTTATGTACTATGTCATTTATTACCAGAAACATGTTTGTTATTTCAAGGTCATTGTGTTGTAGATGAGCTGTTATATTTCAAAGACCTGAATTACAATCCCAGTGCTCACGACCAGTTTGCCTATGATGGAAATGACTAAAACAGCATCCTCTCCTCCCTAACACAAAGGGTTATTGGAGCTTCACAGATGATGGAACGTGTGGTAAAGCCACATGCAAGCTTCTGAAATGTTCTTCTTTACATTCATTGTAGAGCAGCCACTGATGTGAGTCCCCAATACGAAGAAGCAAGCTGTTACTTCTATAGCACATCCCTCTGCCACCCCCTCACTCCATGGGGTGCACCTTCCTGAGGCCCCTCCAGGTTTTTGTGACCAAATAAGAAAATTTGCTGTGCCATTTATGCCCTATTTTGTTCCCTGAGGTATTGATAGAGTGGCTGTTGCCAGTCACATGTGACATTAAGTTGACATTCACAGTACCATAAAAGTCAAAATTTTAAAAGCCCAGATGCCCTTTAATAGATGAATGGATAAAAAAAAAATGTGGCATTGATACACAATGGAGAATTACACAGCACTAAAAAATGACACAATCATGGAATTTGCAGGGAAATGGATGGCATTAGAGGAGATTATGCTAAGTGAAGCTAGCCAATCCCTAAAAAACAAATTCCAAATGTTTTCTTTGATATAATGAGAGCAACTAAGAACAGAGCAGGGAGGAAGAGCAGGAGGAAAAGATTAACATTAAACAGAGACATGAGGTGGGAGGGAAAGGGAGAGAAAAGGGAAATTGCATGGAAATGGAAGGAGACCCTCATTGTTATACAAAATTACATATAAGAGGTTGTGAGGAGAATGGGGAAAACAAACAAGGGAGAGAATTAAATTACAGCAGATGGGGTAGAGAGAGAAGATGGGAGGGGAGGGGAGGGGGATAGTAGAGGATAGGAAAGGTAGCAGAATACAACAGACACTAGTTTGGCATTATGAAAAAATGTGGATGTGTAACCGATGTGATTCTGCAATCTGTATTTGGGGTAAAAATGGGAGTTCATAATCCACTTGAATCTAATGTATGAAATATGATATGTCAAGAGCTTTGTAATGTTTTGAACAACCAATAAAAAAATAAAAAATAAAACAACTGGAATTGAGTGCAAAAAATAAAAAATAAAAAGCAACAGAAGACAGGAAGTAAATAATAATTCATTCCTAGTGTCTACAGGTTAAAAGAAAAAGAGAGATCTCCATTTTTAAATACCCCAGTAGTATAACCACTACTTGCTGACATATTAAACACACACACATACACACTTCTCTGTCACATTTCATATGACATGGAGGAAGGAGAGAGGAATGTGAAGTATCAGGGTCCACAAATAGATTCATGTTGCAATTTTACCCTTTTCAGTTTCACCCAGGGATAAATCTGTAACGCCCCAATTTACACATTTTAGTTAAAGCCTCAAGAAACCGGTCGTTTGCTGATGTTTTTAACGGTTCTGGGGATCTGACAGCAGTGACATTTTAGAGAAAGAAATGCCAGGGCACACATCAAAGAGATCGACATTTGATACCGTGCCCTGTTGGCAACGGGCAAGTGCTCATTCTTCCATTTTTGTTTTTCTTCTACCGAATGCATTTTTTGAGACTGGTGAGCATCTCTTCATGGTCAAGTCTGCCTGGTTTTGCTGGTTATTAACTTCTCCCGTCACTAGGAAGTCCAAACGAGGGTTGTTTAAATACTTGAACGGAGGAACAATTAAACCCTGTGCTGAAATACTAGTCTGGTGGAGAGATAGGGTTACTCCCCTCAGTAACACACTCCACTGCACCCAGAAGACGTCTGCATGTGGTTGTAACAGCACCGGCTGTGGAGGCCGGCACTGAGGAGGACGAAGGGATGGACTCAAAATCTTGAAATGGTGTCCAGAAGATGTCAACAACCCCAGATGTCACCGGGAGGCCCTGGGGATGACCTGCACCCTCCAGCATGCCTGGATGGTTCAAAAAGGCATGGTACGGGCTGGCCTCTTTCCTCAGCTTCTCCTCCTTCCTGCTGATCATCGTCGGCCTAGCGGTGCCCCACTGGCTGAGTGGGAAAATCCTGTGTCAAACTGGAGTGGATCTGGTCAACGCCACGGATCCAGAGCTCGTCAAATTCATTGGGGACATTTACTACGGGCTCTTCCGAGGGTGTAAGGTGCGGCAGTGCGGTCTCGGGGGCCGCCGGTCCCAATTCACCAGTGAGTATATTGGGGGCATAAAAACTGACTAAGATGCTTATTATTTCTTTTCATTTGTGAGGGTGCTCATGTGTGCATGTGGAATTTGACTGATGTCTCAGTCTCGGGGGTAATGTCAAAGCCTGCAGTGCGCCAGAAGTTTCATTCAATACCAGAAAGAGACTCGCTTTCTTCCTTTAAAAAAAAAACATAGAGGCATAGAGAAACATTACAAATAGGAATTTGCATATTTTTGTAGTTTATCTCTACTAATAATGCTAATTAAATTTTTAATATTCAATATTAAAATATTGGGTCAAAAACATGGGTCAAACATTCCATCAAAGGCTTCGCCTGGCTTGTCTTTTTTAAGCCTTACAACCAACTTATAAAGAAAGAATCATTAATATTTCTATTCTGCGGAGGAGTATTCTGAGGCTTGGAGAGTTACATACCTGGCCTGAAGTCATTCAGCCAGGAAACAGCAGAACCAGGGGCCAGAAGCATGTCACATGACTCTGGTGCCCTCGACAATTACTTGCGGGTGTAGACCATCTGCAGAAATGAGCCTTGAGGAAATGTGGCAACTGCTTCCACATCAGTGTATATCCAAGCTTCCCAGCCTCAGGAAAAAGCAAGGGGCCTCTGCACATGGATTATGGGATCAGACTCCCCGGGGTTTGTGGCACAGTGGCTGTTTACTGGTGGGGACACCTAGGCAGGGCGCTTGACGGCTCACAGGGAACGTGAGCAGACGCTGGCACTGGCCTGAGTTCAGCCTGGGATCAGAGCCACCCAGGATGTCAACAAAGCAGTCCTCTAAGTCATGAAGCCAGGAATCTAATCTGGCTTAAGAACCGTCCTCCAGGAAGGAAAACCAAAAAAAGACAATATTCTACAAACCTTTAGAATCCAAAAATTAGATTGCCGATGAGAATGGCGGCCCGCAAAACCATCACTAATCGGCCCTGTGCTGGTGCACGAGCATCAGGAACTTTATTTAGTGCTTGATTTTTGTATTTCAGGATTGTCACAGTGTTTAGAAACCTGGCCAGGGCACATATCCTACCCTGTGTAAAGAGGAAAAGCTGGCAACACTGACAATTATAATACAAATTGCTGTCCTTTATATACACGAAGAAAAGACATGTTTCTTATGTTTAGTTAGGAAACATCTCTGAGCATATTTTTATTAACTCAGCAATTAAATTGGACCCGCACATGGGAAAAAGAGATGCATTAAAAATATAACCTAAAACCAGATAGGGCAGTGCACACCTATAATCCCAGCTACTTGACAGACTGAGGCAGGAGAATTGCAAGTTCAAGGCCAGCCTTGGCAACTTAGTGAGACCCACTCTCTAAGTAAAATAAAAATGGCTGTGAACATGGCTCAGTGATAGAGCACTAGCCTAGTATGCTCAAGACCTTGGATTCAGCCCCAGTATTAATGAATCGTAACCTAAAAGGTTTACAAATACAAAGAAATTAGAATAAAGGAAGTGTTAAAAGGGGACCATGAAGATTTTATGCTGTGCTTGATTCTGAACTGCATCCCCTGGCTGCAAAGGATGCCATTGGGACCATCAGTGAAACTGGAATAGATGTGACCAACCGGGCCTCACGTGCCACTGGGGTCTTAAAGATAAGGCCCCACCGTTCCAGGCCACAGAAATTCAAACTGCCAAAGTTATAAGCCATAGTGCTCACTTATGAGCACTTGCTGTTTGCTCTCTGGAGGAACTCAAATCAATGTTCCCTTCCGTGCTGTCTCTTCCTTCTCAGAGAGACAGACACCCTTGGGCCTCAGGCCTCTGGGTTCCTCTAACAGGGTCTGGTCCCTCAGGCATCCAAACTGAGTGAGATGCACAAGGGATGCTGTTTATCTCTGGCTGTGAGTATCCTGAGTGTGCAGCTATTGAGAATGTCTGGTTTCCTGCTGCCCTCCCCCCTCCTCCCAGAGGAGGGGGCTTTCAAGGTTGGAAGTGATTCTCTTTGAAATCTTTCATGGGAACCTGGGGCAGGCTCCTCCTGTGATTAGCTGACTTTACCTCTGCACTTCAGGGACCCTGCGTACATTATCATGTCCTCTGGCGCAAATCTAGTTTCCTTTAGATTTACAGCCCTTTATCCCAGCACAATGTAGCCCCGAGGCAGCTGCGGGGTGTATTAGACTCACTCTCCCACCTCTGACTTGAAGTCAGGATTTACCAACCTCTGCCACTCCATGTTGATCTGTGGAAAAATATCCCTGTTTGCAAGGCCTTGCACAAATCAGGGAAGAGGAGTCTGGGAAAGCGCTCTGTAAGCTGTGATCAGGGAGTTTTTACTGGGTCTCATTTACAAACAGCGTCCTTTCTCACCATCACAGAGGTCTCCCAGGGACCGCCCAAGAGAAACACTTCCCTATCCAGCACAGGGAAAACCCAATTACTATTCATCACAAAAGGTGAAGGTCTCCTTTTATACCTAGACCTTCTGAAACCCAAACAAGTTAGCCTGCTCTTGGGTGGCTAGGGAAAGAAAGAGAGAAACATTAACAGTGTCCACACATTCAACTGTGTTAAGGATTTCCTGACCAGATGCTGCTAGGAAGCCAGGGACAAGTCAATCGGACAAGTGCTTCCCCTCCAGGATCTGGACAAGTGCCCCCCGTCCAGGACCTCGCAGAGGAAGTGTGAATGAGGCACAGGGCACCCTGGGATCTCAGGCTTTTTTCTGAGGTTCATTTCCTTCCATCTTGGTGCACTAGAAGAAAGACTTTAGCACGCTCATTTTGTGAAGAGAATTAATTGAGGATCAAAGAAATCGATACATGAAATAATTTCTGTAAAAGCACTTAACATAATAGGTGTGCTGTGGTTTTTAGTTCTTGGGTTACCTCCCTTCTTCCTACCCCTGAAGTGTTTCTCCAGCAGCCAAGACCTGCTTATTTGTCTTGCTGGGACTAAATAGGCTGTCACACTTCACCGGGATCAGGAGCAGACAAATTATCTAAACTTCAGGTACTGATAGAATGATTAATTGATTCTGGCATTCAAGCGAGCCAACTCTAATATGTACAAAATAAGAACATTTATTCCAATGCAAAATAAAACCTCTCGAATTCAAGCTACGCTATTATTAACATTGTCAACCTTTATTTACCCAAGTTTCCTGACTTTTCAGTGATGAGCTCTACAGCAGAATGATTTAGGCAGCCCTTGCTGGCTGTGTGCGTGCCCTTGGCAAAGCTGCTTAACTTCCTTGAGTTTCAATTTCCTTATCTGTAAGAGTGAGAGAGAGGGTAGCTGTGCACAGTAAAAAGAAAATGTGTATTCAGTGCCTGCACCGTTTGCACCTGATCGAGGTAGCTGTTGTCATTTGTGACTGTGGATCATCTGTGTTTATGTCACGCATTGCAGGCTGGAAAGCTAAATTTCAGAGACACCCAAAACTCTTAGAAATGGGACAGACATGAAGGCAAGTGAGCAGCAGCTTTGGGGGGCAGCACTTGTGACAGGAACACAGGTCGAGTCACCCTCAAAGACAGACGGAAAGAACGGATGCCCTGAAACTCCAGAGGAGAGACTCAGTTTCCACCTAGTGAGTGACACGTGGAAAATAAGTAAGCTTTCAAGACACCGGGACATCTGAGCCCAGGCATGTGTCACGTGAATGTGGGCATTAGATGAGATTCACCCTTTGCCAATGAAGAACTGTTTTTAAATATAATTAATACACTTCCTACGATGGAGGCCTAAGTTCAGGCTCTCTCCCTCCCTCTCCCCGTCCCTCCATATGTCCAAAATCCCCTCCCTCATCATCTAATATGCTTACTTCTCAGTTTTTTAGTAAATTAATATGGATATGGGCTGGGATCATCGTGTGTATGATTAGTTTTGTTTTTTTTTTTTTAAGCTATATTGCATGGTTGTTCCTTAATTTATTAAACCAGTCTCCCGTGGATTCACACGTTGGTTTCTCTCCCGTCTTTTGCTGTTGTGATGAACATCCCACCTTCGCTGCTTTAAGCACCTGTAGAAATGTGCCTGGAAAATAGATTCCTGGAAGTGAAATTGCTTTAACAGATGCTGCCAAATTGCCCTCTTACCGGGATGGAAAATCAACATCCCTACAGCATTTGAGAGTAGGGAGAATTAGCAAATATTTTATACGTGGCCATCTGACAGGTGACTCTTCTCTGTGGGAAGGATTCGGTGAGGATTGATTACTAAGCAGGTCGTGTGTCCTAAGGATTGCATGATCAAGAAAGGGGACAACAGAACAATTAGGTAATCAAGGGTGAGCGACCATTTTAGGAATACAAAGATCCTGAGGAGTTGAAAGGGTGAAAAAAATAAAATCTAAAGGAAGGGAGGTGGAGGGAAGGAAGGTGCCTTAGAAGACCAACTCCCTGAAAGGAGCTCAGCTTCCCAGGTCGAGTTCCCCAGGTCAGTGAGACAACAATACACGGAAACACAAAACGGAAAGAAAGTTCAATCAGAACTAGGGATGCAAGCTTGGAGTATAGACCAAGGGGGTAGAAAGGAGAGCACAAAGCTGGGTTCTCAGGCTTGGCTAATGGCAGCCTTGGTGAATAAGGGGAGGCAGGCGGCCAGCAAGGGTGGAAGGAGTGAGAGTAGAACCAGGAAGGCCTTGGGTCTTGGTCCCTGGAGGGATAGGGCTGGGGAGGGCTGGCCAGTTGAATCAGAGGCTCCCTGCTGGGCCCAGGCTCCCCCAGGAGGTACTCAGCTGAACCCTGGAATGGTTGCAGAGAAATAGGCATGCTCAGGCGTCCTTTCATTGTCCTTTATAATTAGTAAAAACTGACTTGGATTTCTTTATATCATATAGTACTCAGTCTAAAACCCTGTGTAGATTTTAGAGGCGCATTGCCCCAAGACAAGAACCTTCGTGTCTCTGACCCTGTGGGTAAAGGACTTGGTAAGATGATCCTCATTTCATTACCACAAGGACTGAATGAGGTGATGGGTACAAAACGCTCAGCCCGTGACTTTGCTCAGCCAAAGCTGATCACCCTCAACTCATAGTCAATCATCACTCTCTCTTGTACTGATGAAGAAACTGAGGTTCTGAGAGGCCACGTGACCCTCCCAAGTCAGAGGGTAAAAGTGACAACAGCGCCCACTGCTGCCATTGTTGGGAAGCTGTCCTCCCAGGCAACCTTTGAAGAGCTCCTGGCGGTAAGTACGGGTGGCACATAGACAGGAAACAAATAGAAAGGAATCTCTCACTAAACCATCCTGCCACACTCACACGGAGAATTCATATTTTCATAAAATATTGTGCAACTGCAAGGATTAAGTGTCCTTCGTCCTTGGGGGCAATGAGATCCACCTTGCCCTGGGGTGGGCTCCTGTGCCTCAGGGCACAGCAGGTCTCAGAGCTGCAAGGTCAGGGATGTTGTGGTCACTCCAAGGAAGAGAAGATTGCTGGTCACCTGACAACTGGGGACTTGGGGGCCAGGGTTTCACCCAGGAAGCCCCTGTTCTGGAAAACCCAGCGCGGGCCGTCTTCTCCGTCAAAGCCAGGTGGGAGGCAGCTTGGGCTTTCTGAAAGGCACCAAGCTCCGACTGAAATACCAGCTGTGTCCTCTCCCCGCAGTCTTCCCGCACCTGGTGAAGGAGCTCAACACGGGCCTCCACGTGACGGTTCTGCTGCTCCTCTTCCTGGCCTTGGCCCTGGCTCTGGTCAGCATGGGCTTTGCTGTCCTCAACATGGTCCAGGTCCCCTACCGGGCGGTCAACGGCCCTGGAGGCATCTGCCTGTGGAATGTCCTGGCAGGTAAGATGCCCCATGGGGACAGAAATTCAGGTCCACACCATCACCAGGCGGGCTCCACACGGCTGGGCGAAAAGAGTGGAGGAATTTAAATGTCTACCTTCAACCTTCAGCTGTCACTCGGTGGCCAGGAAATGCCCTTTTTACTAAAAGTCCCTGAGGCTTTCAAAATAAAGAACCGTGTTGTTAGAATAGTCTTCACTTAGAGCAGCGAGGGGAGGTCAGGGTGAAGGGGAAGGTAGAGGATGGAGAGCTGGGGCCAGGAGAGGTGGGCATGGTGAGGGGTCAGAAGGTGGCCACCGCTGCAGCTGGGCCTGCAAGGAGCCAGCACAAATGACAGCAGAGAGGGCCAGGGGAGCACCAGAGCCATCTGTGAAAGGCTGTTCCTTCCAGGGTCCAGCAGAGAAAGGAGCAGTAAGTGCCAGTGTCTAGGGCACCCGCCCCCAGGACACCCCCCTCTCCTCCTCAGACACCGTCTCCGTTCCACGCCCTGATGCTAGATGCCAATCGCGGAGCGTCCACTAAGTGCCAGGCATGGGCCTGGGGATTTCCCACACCTTATTCAAGTCTCAGAATCCCTGTGAGGAGGTTTGTCAGACCCGTATTTACCAATGAAGAGCCTGTAAATTACACTCAGAGAAGCTAAAACCCACACAGCGATGAGTAGGAGGAGTGGCATTGCAACCCAAGATGACTGATTCTAAGTCCTTTGACTTTTCGTTGATCAGTGGTCTTATTCCCAAACCAAAAACTTTTCCAAGACAACAGCGTGTGTGTTTGTGGGAGTGTGTGTGAATCTATTGATACACAGAAGTGGATCCACATTTAATTATGCCCTTAACAAATCATCTGTAATGAAAGTAACAAAGTCCCTCAAAACAAGGGCTAATAAAACCATTATGGCAATAACCCCTCACCACCTTTACTTAAGACAAAGTGACCGTCAAGTATAATGTGTTATTTTATCAAATATTATAATGTAGTATCAAGAATCAATTATTAGGGCTGGGGATATAGCTCAGTTGGTACAGTGCTTGATTCACATGTACAAGGTCCTGGGTTCAGTCCCCAGCACCACACACACAAAAAAAAAAATCAGTAATTTTGTATTTTCCTATCCTTCAGGTGCTGACTCCCTGTAGAATTATCTGTGCACATGCTTACCCACGTCTAGACCTAAGGTATCCTGTTCCTCTCTGTATGCACATGGCTGGCATATAAAAAGTTCTCAATCCTGCTTAGTAAATAAATGATTATCTCTGTCAATTTCCCTCCTCAAAGAGACGGGACTCTCAAAATCTACTGATGAGAGTATAAAAAGCAACCAGTTGGACAAAACTGTAGCGTCCAAAGCCATAAAAACATGAACAACTCCACATAAGGTTTTGTGCTAAGGAAATAACAGAACAAGAGCATAGGATGTACATAAAATAATGTTTACTGCAACAACTTATAATATCAAAACTGGAAGCCATCTGGATTTCCAGAAATAAGGTCATACTTAAACATATTAAAGTGTGTGTCCAGAATAAAATACTCTGCACCTATTTCAAAATTGTGCTGCAACAGGACATTTAACAATATGGAAAAATGTTCAAGTGAAGGGAAAAAATTCAAATTTAAAATCCAAGTAAGAGCACCATAATACCAATTGTATGAAGGGGAAAGAAACATGGCCAAATATACTAATGTGTTCAAAGTGTTTATTCCTGGCTTTTAGGATAAAAGTAAACCTGTGTTTTCCATGACCACAGATGTCACTGGTGTCCAGATTCTCTCCTTGGTGCGGATGTAATAACCTCATAAAAGCAGAATAAATGCATTTTTGAAAATATTAATTTAAATCAGAACAGGGAAGGAGATACCCAGTGAGAGAAAGAGAGGAAAAGACAGAGACCCAAGAACATCAAAGTTTCAAGCAAGTGATAAGGAGGTAAATGAGGTTGGGAATTTTGGATTTTTCCCTCCCTACTTTCCCCATTCTATGGCCTTCAGCAGCTGAGAACCTAACAGTTCAGACCCGGGAAAAACCCACCTGCAGAATCCCCTCCCCAGCTCCTCCCACCAGCCCTCAGCTCCATACAGAAATCCAGATGTTCAGAGGCCGAACTTCTCCAGATGTGATCCCTGAGAAAGAATGCTCCTTCTCACATGGGCCACCTGTCACCTTAAGCTGGGTGGGTTTGCTGCCGCTTTGTTAAAACAAATTAAAATTTGTGTTGCTCTAATAGTCTTTTAGACCCAAAGCAAGTTTGTTACCCACGGCACAGAAATGCCACTTCACACAGAGTCTTTAGGACTGCGAGGAGCCGTGGTGACTGATGACTCAGGGCGGGTTTTGGGTTTCAGGTGGAGTGGTGGCCTTGGCCATCGCCAGCTTCATGGCCGCGGTGAGATTTCACCACCTGACCGAGCGAGTCGCCAACTTCCAGGAGAAGCTCTTCCAGTTTGTCGTGGTGGAGGAGCGGTACGAAGAGTCCTTCTGGATCTGCGTGGCCAGTGCGTCAGCCCATGCGGCCAACTTGGTTGTGGTGGCCATCAGTCAAATTCCCCTCCCCGAGATCAAGACCAAAATTGAAGAGGCCACAGTCACTGCTGAGGACATCTTGTACTGAAGGCCCCTCCTGCTCACGCCCTTCCTAAATCGGTCCCCCAGTGGGAGGGGGACCTCAGGTTTTGCAGACTTCCCATACTGTAGTGTCCCTGTTCTTGGTGGTAGGAAGGGTGTGGAAGGAGTAACCTGGGGTGGAGGGCTCTGGTTCTGGGAAGTAAGGCTTCCTGGCAATGTTTCCCCCAAACACTGAGTCTCTTTCAGGCCTCTGGAGTTGGGCTTGGAGACATGACCACTTGCCGTCTGTGTGTGACATTGGACAATTCACTTAGTGTCTATTTTTCAATTTCCTCATCTGTAAAACTTCATAAGTTTGTTATGAGTTTTATATGAATGATGGTGTAGGGGGCAGAGCACTCTAGAAATCCAGGGTACCATATACTCTAGTAAGTGTCCATAGACCCTTGGTCCATCCCACACAGTATTTGGGGGGTGTCTGAAGAGGAATATAATAATAACGTCCTGGTCTTTGAGAAACACCTAATCTTCCTACATGACAGTAATTAGCAATGATAACACTAAGAATGAAAATTTCTAATTTTTGAGTGGCTACTATGTTCTGGACATTGTTCTAAGAGTTTTGCACACATTAACTTGTTAGATCCTCTGCAAACTCAGGTGGTAGGTGCTATTGTAGCCCATTTGACAGATAAAAGAACTAAGATGTGGAGAAGCTGGGTGACTTGTTGAGGTCAGAATTAAGTCCAGGAGGCCTGGAACCAGGATCTGTACTTTTTTTTTTTTTTTAGAAAGAACAAGAGATGGGGGCCCTGGCAGGAGAGAGTTTTTTTTTTTTTTTTTTTTTTAAGAGAGAGTGAGGGGGAGAGAGAGAGAATTTTCTAATATTTATTTTTCAGTTTTTCGGCGGACACAACATCTTTGTTTTGTATGTGGTGCTGAGGATCGAACCCGGGCCGCACGCATGCCAGGCGAGCTCGCTACCACTTGAGCCACATCCCCAGCCCAGGATCTGTACTTTTAACCACTTTGCTAACCTGTTATGGATAGAGGAGCAATCGCAATGCACTATGATAAGTGCTGAAATCAGACAGGTATAAAGGACCCAGCAAGGCATGTGGCATGAAGAAAGTGTCACAGAGCCAACATCTGATCTGCACTGTGAAAGATGAGTGGACTGCTTCCAGTGGTAAAGAAGCAAGGTTGGCGAGGGGCACTGCAGCTTGCGTCAGTACAGAGGATCCGAGGCACAGGCATGAAATTCCAAGAAGGGCACAGAGGCACGTGAATGCTCAGTGGGATGAGAACGCTGCTCTAATTGGAGAAACTCGGTTGCTTTGTGTTGGGCTTTCCTAAGAAATGCTGTGATGATTTATTTCATGTGTCCACTTGGCCAGAACATGGTCCCTGGATATTTGGTCATACACTATCATCGATATTTTTCTGAAGATATCTTCTGATGAGATTCACATTTAAATCTTACCTTCCATAATGTGGGTGAGCCTCATCCAATCAGTAGAAGGCCTTAATGGAAGAAAGACTGACCTCTGGGTGGGGCGGGGAGGACTCTGCTAGCACACTACCTCAGCACTTGAACTGTAACTCTTCCCCAAGTCCCCAGCCTATCTGCACACCCTGCAGATTCTGGACTTGCCAGCTTCCACAACCATTGAACCAACTCCTAACCACCACCCCTTTTCCCTCTCTTTCCCCATTTCTCCCTCCACCCATCCCTCTCTCCCTGTCCAGTTCCTTGGTATCTTCTAGGGATTAATTCTAAGATCTCTGTCAGATACCAAAATGCACGGATGATCAAATCCCCTGTATAAAATGGCATAGTGTCTGCATGTAACCTATATAATCCTCTTATGTAAAAAATCATTTCTTGATCACCCGTAAAAAATGCATAAAACAATGTAAATGCTATGTAAATACTTGTTATATTATTAAGGGAATCATGACAAGAAAAAATTGACCTGATAATGGTACATGTTAATTATCCTAGGCCTAACCATATTATTGATCCTCCGTTGGTTGAATCTGTGTATGCAGAACATGGACATGGAGGGCCATCTGCACATGTGCACATACACACGCACACACATACACACATACAGTCATCCTATATGGCTCCATTTCTCTGGAGAACCCTAGCTAATACAGGTACCCAACCCACCCATTGTTCTGTGACACCAGTTGGGTTGAATCCTTTCCCAGGCCCCCTGTCTTCATGCCAAATAAACATCACCTAAACCTGCCTCCAAATAACCAATCTAAAAGGACACCTGATTTGGTGGCTTCAGGAAGTTTCCTTAGCACCTCTCTGTGCTAAATGCTTATAATTCCCTGCTGGGCCCATCTGTCCCGGTCCCAGCACAGCTTCAGTATTTTTTGTGGACTAATTCAGATGGCATGTGGTTAGAAGGAAGTTAATGTGATAGGAGAGCAACAAAGGATAGCAACAGCACCATGCTGCCTGAAAACATAAAGAAATGTCAGCATCATATTCCAGTTGAACACAAAGTACAGCTGATGGGTTTTAAAAAAACATAAGTACACAAGAATCTCACAATAGTTTACATTCTAAGGATGTAAGGATCTTGGCACATTTATTCCTTCAACAAGTGTTGACACAATTCACAAGAGCTAAACTGTGGAACCAGTCTAGATGCCCTTCAATGGATGAATGGATAAAAAAATTGTGACATATATACACAATGGAATATTACTCAGCAATAAAAGAGAATAAAATCATGGCATTTGCAGGTAAATGGATGGAGTTAGAGAAGATCATGCTAAGTGAAGTTAGTCAATCCCAAAAAACCAAATGCTGAATCTTTTCTGTGATATAAGGAGGCTGATTCAGAGTGGGATAGGGAGGGGGAGCATGGGAGGAATAGACAAACTCTAGATAGGGCAGAGGGGTTGGAAGGGAAGGGAGGGGACATGGGGTTAGAAATGATGGTGGAATGTGATAATCATTATTATCCAAAGTACAGGTATAAAGATACGAATTGGTGTGAATATACAATGTATATAATCAAAGATATGAAAAATTGTGCTCTAGGGGCTGGGGTTGTGGCTCAGAGATAAAGCGCATGTGAGGCCCGGGGTTTGATTCTCAGCACCACATTAAAAAAAATAAAGGTATTGACAACTACAACTAATATATATATATAAAAATTGTGCTCTATATGTGTAATAAGAATGGTAATGCATTCGACTATAATATCTAAATAAAAAATAACAATGACAACAACAACAAAAAAAACAAGTGTTGAGCCAGGAGAAGTGGCACATGCCTGCAATGCCAATTACTTGGAAGGCGGAGGCCAGAGAATCTCAACTTTGAGGCCAGCCTCAGCAACTTAGTGAAATCTTGTCTCAAAATTTAAAAATAAGAAGGGCTAGGGATGTAGCTCAGTGATATAGCACTTGTCTAGCATGTGTGAGAAGCTGGGTTTAATTCCCCATATTGCACACACACACACACAGAGTCTCATAATTGATCCAAGAGCTCAGAGTAGAGCAGTTAACAAATAACAAATCCTTGTCCTTCGGAGAGTCATGCTCTGAGCAGCTGGGTTGGCTCACGCAGAGGTAGCTTGTGATGAAGCTGCTGAGAAAATGAGCAGGGCTGTAGGCTTGGACCTGTCACTGCCCTGAGCTGTGTGCAGACTGTCACTGAGAAAAGGAGGCCTGGTAAACTCAATTTTGCTTCTAAGAGTGGAGTTGGCGACGTGTGCCAAGGAGTCAAAGCACAGGCCTTTGTACCTGTGGGTGTGTCTCTAGTGACAAAGTCCACAGCCTTTGAAAGGGTTTCATCAGCGTCAGTGACACCTTGAAGTCTCAAACCATGATCCATCAGGTAGCAACCACAATGTCCCTGGAGAGACTCAGGTTCCGTCTGGAAGCCCATCTCTCGGGGACACCATGGAACCGATTCCTAAATAGAATTTAGCAGAGAGTGAGGGAGAAGGGAGATTAAACATCTGGGTCACAGAAATCACTTGCATTATTAGTCAAGTGCACAGAGAAAATGTAGCCCCTTGTTTTGACCATGATTAATTCGGTCACTTTACGAGTAAATAAATGCCCAATCCAGTTTAAATGTAACCCAACCTAGCCACACACGGTGCATATGCCTGTAATCCCAGAGTTCAAAACCAGCCTCAGCAATGGTGAGAGGCTTAGCAAATCAGTGAGTCCCTGTCTCTAAATAAAATACAAAATAGGGCTGGGAATGTGGCTTAGTGGTTGAGTGCCCCTGAGTTCAAAAAAAAAAAAAAAAAAATTAACCCAACCTTATCATTGACACCATCCCTCCAGTGATGGTCAGTCTCTCTGGGATAAAATGGCTGCTCCTCAGATGACCTCCCTGGCCTACCTTCTCTTGAAAATTGTTCTAGTCCTGTAGAGGAGGGAGACCCACATGTGTCCTGATTTCCCATAAGGGTCCCCAGGCCTCCTGCTGGTTCTGGGAGGCACACACACTGGCTCTTTGGTTCTCCATCCACCTGACTGCTCCCAGTCTTGCCAGCCTTGCAGGAACAGTCTGAGGTTGGAATCATTTGTGAAATGTTCTTTTGAAATTGGTCAGAGCCCAGTCATGGCCTGGATCCCATTGGCTGGAAGCCCTGGAGTGACCACCAGGTCCTGTCCAGCTCACCTGTCCATCATTCTACCCCCAGCTCTGTTGCAGGGTCACCTCACCCCTGCCTCGCAGCCTAGGAGACCCTCCCAGTCCCGGTCTTAACGCAGCATCCTGCTCCATGGAGTGGGGGCCGCCTCTCCATTTCCTCTTAGCAAGTGATTCACACCTCTTATTCCTTCCCCCAATTCCTTTCCGCTAAGAGAAAATAATCCAGATATGACATAAATTCCATTTTAAAAGTGGGAGGCTGCCCCAAGGCCTTTTGCAAATGACTGTGAAAGTGACACCCCACCCAGAGTGGATGCAAATATGGGTATAATCTAGGCAATAGTCTCCCAGCTTATGTGAACTGTGCCCTCAAGGATGCCCCCACATAGAGGTGGCACCTGCCTGATGCTCACAGACGCATCTCATGACCCAACAGTGCCCCAACCCTTCCAGCCCACTAGTCTGTGTAGAGTTCAAATGCTAAATTTAGGATTATTTTATGACATTGATTGATTTTCACATGTCCTTTGTTTCTTTGCCTTTTCCAGCTTCTAGGGGCCACTACTGCTCAGGGTCCCTTCTGACAATCAGAGGACTCCAGCTTCTCTTTCTGTCATGCAGATACTATCTCTGATGCTCCTGTCAGCCTCTTACAAGGGCCTGTGGTTTTGTTCCACCCACCCACACCATCTAGGATATTTTGGAGGGACATTCTTCCCACCTGCCACAATAGAGCTACTCAAACCAGTATTTCTTTTCCTAACAATATTCCTAAAAAGCAGATAACATTTAGATATAAAACTAATAAACAAAAATTTGTATTAATCGCTAATCATTAATAATAGATTAACATTGCAATTTAAAAAATACTTGCTAGGATTGGAATGCTCATCTACTTCAGATACTGGTATATTATGCCAGGAGCTTCCTTGGAAGCTATAGAGGGAGACTAGGAGAGGCCCAGGGAGTCTCAGAGGAGGAGCAGAGACCTGATGTCAGGTTGTGACAAGGGACAAATCCACATGGGGGACAGAGCCACCAGGAACATCCCAGATGGCCTTTCTACACATGAAAGATTCCTCTCCATCCTCGTCACTCTTCTTTTAGTTGTGGTTGTTCAACTAAGAAACCCGTGTAACTCTGACATAGCTGAAATTCTTGCCCAATAAATGGGGTGTTCTGCTCTGCCTTGCTCACAGGATGTCATCCCCTCTGCCGCAGTGTCAACAGTGTGGACAAACACAGCCACCAGGTGACAGAGGTAAGGCTCCACCCTTGCTGAGAGCCTGCATGTGCCGGTTTGCACCAGGTGTTCCACGTGTGTGTCTCCCTTCATCCTTTTAAAAACCCTGTTAAGAGCTCCTCCTCTTGTTCTCCATTTTTTGTGAGTTAAAAAAATGGGAAACAACGTGTTCCCCTTTGTAAAATAAAGAAATTGCATGAGGTGGCCTCTAATTTTCCTTCCCACTCTAACATTTTAGGATGCTTGAACACTACATAAAATATCCCATTTATAATGAATAGAGCACCTACTGTATGCCAGGCACTAAGCCAGGGGTTTCCATCTATGCCACTGGGTAGTGTGCGATCACCCATGTGATTGGTGATGCTAAGTTCATATTGAAAATTCAACATTGTGAGGATTCCAAGCATCCATCCCCCTACATTTTGACTATACATGCATTCTGTGATAGTCATGGCAGAGTTCTTGGTTTATGTTAGTTTAGATGCAAAGTGTCCCCCTAAAGCTCACATGTGAGACAATGCAAGAGGTTCCAGAGGAGAAATGGGTTGTGAGTGGGTTGTGTCTTAACCCAATCAGTGATTAATCCCCTGCTAGGGATTAACTGAGTGGTAATCGAAGTGGTAGGGTGTGGCTGGAGGAGGTAGGGGGGGTGTGACTTTGGAGTACATATTTTTATCAGGCAAATGGAGACATCTCTCTCTGCTTTCTGATCATCATGTGAGCTGCTTCCCTCTGCCATAGTCTTCCACCATCATGTTCTGCCTCATCTGGAGCCCCAAAGAATGGAGCCGACCTTCTACGGACTAAGACCTCTGAAACTGTGAGCCCCTCAAATAAACTTTTCTTCCCTAAAATTATACCGGTCAGATCATTTAGTCACAGCAGTGAAAAAGCTGACTAAAACAGTTTAATAAAACAAATATTTTTAAAATATATAGCATGTAATTATTTGTTCTAGTGTTTTTTGTTTGGGGAAAAATAATAAGTAACAGTGACAAATGACCATGGGACATTAGCAATTTTTCTTTTGCCATTTGCTCTTGGGGAAGAGCACGCTGGATGTACTACATTCCTTTTTCTTCTCTCATAACAATCTCTCAACCAGGGAGATCTCACCAGGGTAGAGGCAGGCAGGAGCCCAAAGGATACGTTCTGCTAGAAAGGAGAGGGTGGCAGGTTGGCCTTCGAGAACACCCTCAACCCTGCTGTGCTCACCTGGGTTCCACCTGGATTGGCCCACCTGAGAGATGGCTCCCTAGGTGCCTGCTCTTTCTTGGATGTATTGTCAGGAGTCGTTTTTGTTTCCCAAACGAACTACTCAATGTCTTACATTTTTATTATTATTATTATTTCGTAGTTGTAGATGGACAGAATGTCTTTATTTTATTCGTTTATCTTTAGGTGGTTTTGAGGATCAAACCCAGTGTCTCAAGCATGCTAGGCAGGTGCCCTGCCACTGAGTCACAACCCCAGCCCTTACATTTAAAAGTAAAGTTCCTTGTGCTGAATAATCAGCTGAGCCACTTAAAACACCTGCTTTTAAGGGTCCTGCCATGCTAGTACTTTCTTATGATGGGGGCGGGGGGAGGAATCCTTGAAAATGGAGGGATCGCGAGCCTTCACTTGTCTTCTAAGTGGGCTGCCTCTTCACCAAGAAGGCCTCACCTCTTTTTCTGTTGTCACTCTGGTGACATCAGTAAGGCACTTGGAATTTGTTAAACTGTCAAAAATACTGTTCTGTAGCTTAGAAAGGAAAAGTAGAAACGCTCTTATCCCAATACTCCAACGTTTTCAATAGCTTTAGTAAGATACGATTTCCACACCATAAACCTGGGCCATTTAAAAGGTGCAGCTCAGCAGTTTTCGGCATATTTACAGGGGTGCACAACATCATCAGTTTCAGAACACGTTCATCACCCCCACAGGACACCCGGGGCCCATCGGCAGTTTGCTGTTCTCCTCACTGCTCAGGCAGCAACGAGCCCACTTTCTGTCTCTGAAGATGTGTCTGGATACTTTGTAGAAACAGAATCGTGCACTATGTGGCATTTATGACTGTTTTCATTCAGCCTAACGTTTTCGAGGTTCATCCAGGCTGTGATATGATAGAGCAACACTTCAACATATTTTCTATGCCATCCTTGGTGTTCCTTGACCCAGATGGATTCCAATTTTATTTGAAGAATTCTGCATTCTTCAAATAAAAATATCAAGCCTATTTATGTCATGTCGTTGGTGGCTCTATCAGTATGGAGTCCCATGACATCCCCCTGCAGTGGAAATTTCCAGTCTTGTCATTTCAGACAATGCCTGAGCCTCTCTGTTTTCTTCTCATGCCATTGTGAGAGATGATTCTGTTTACAAAATCTGAGCCAAAGGATGACATGTGACAATGACTGCTTTATTACTCCAACGTTCCCTCTTGCAGCTAAATGAAGGTTTTATCCTGGAGAATCTGTGAGCCCCACCTGCAGAGCTGACCAGCCACAGCAGTTGACCTCCTCATCTGGTTCTCCCTAGAAGAGGTGGAAGTCATCACCATTGTTCTCCACAAAGGGCAGCTGTGACAAGACAAAGCAGACCAGCTTCAAGGGCAGCCTAGTTCATTACCATCAGCACTTCCTCCTCACATCCTCCATGGTAAACAAACACGGGTCTGTTTTTGCTTTAGTTTTCATTGGGAAACATGTGGAATGTATTTAAAAGCAGAGGGACTCCAAGAATGCAGCCATGGACTTGATACCAGCACCCACGATGGCTGACTCAGCCAGACTTGCTTCACCTGTTCCTCCGCCTCCGCTCAACTGCCTCCTCCAACAAAAGTCTCTTCATGGACATATTCCCAGATATTTGTTTGCTTGCCCCCTGCCCTGTCCTCCCATAGATAGGACTGTTTCCATTTTCAACAGATATTTTTGGGAGCATTACTCAACGTCCAGCATGACCCTGAGTCCTGGGGATACAAAGATGAATATGACATTGTTTGGAGCCAGAAACACAAAACATCCCATTGGATTATGACAAAAGGTTGGCGGCTGGACAAAGCCAGTCCTGACACAGCCTCGCTCAGGCGGTGGAGGGCTTCTAAATAAATTTATTAATAGAAATCATGTGTTGGGGTGAGCATACGTTTCAAGCAGGGAACATGGGAGTGCTCAGGTGATATTGTTTTCAAGGTCAGACGGGGCTACTACAGTGAGCTTAGCATTGCCAAAATGTGAAAGCAGGGCTAAGCCTCCGCCCTGGATCAGATGTACTGGCTCCAGCCATTACTGTAATACTGCAAAGTCACCAAGATAGCTGTTCTGTTTCCACATAGCCACTCTTCTCCCCTGAGGCCAGGCCCACAACCTGCTTGGAAGGGGAAGGAGGAAGGTGGGTGCAGGATTGTAAACTGGCATCTCTATAAGTTACTGCCAGCTTCACGTATGAGTTACATACAAATATGTAAGTGCATGATAACCAGCCATGAATGGGAAGAGCCTTACCCCAGCCCTGGTCAGTTGGGGCAGCGAGTTCCTAACATCAGACCTGGATCAGCATCTTCTTAACAGACTGCTCTCACAGTAGCTCCTCACAATCTTCCCACCAACTTGCTGGTCCTCCTGGCTGGGAGCCAGAGCCTGATCTGCCTGAAAGACAAAGGACCCCATTCACTGTGCATTTTGAAGAATGAGGAAAAGGTGAGTGAGCAGGTGAGGGCAAAGGTCTCTGGGAAGGCAGGAGTGTAGGTGGGGCCTCCAGGCAGGAACAGTAGGTGTGAAGGCTTCCTTTGTCCTGATAAGGAATTTGGGCTTCACTGAGATAAGACACCTGGGGTTCCTGGACCGTGAGAAATAACAGGATAATAATACCCTCCTGTCTACTAGAAGGCTTGTTGAGAAAGCAAATGAAAATAATGCTGTTGGTGGGAAACTCCTTGAAAACTATATAAAAGCAACATTCTTAAAAGAAAAATGTATAATTATTTATAAACTGTTCCTGAATACCAATTTGTCTCAAAAAGGGAAAATTTTTTTCTCTAGGTTTGATCTGTTTATAAAATTCTGGATATGGTAATAAAATGTATCCAAATCTTTCTTTTTGTTTTATTCTGCTTGTTACTAAAGTTTGTGACTATTTGGTGGCAGTTTTCCATTTCTGGAAATTTAATCACACTGGCTTATAATCTTGTCTTGTGTGAAAAGGGACCACTATTTGTTTAAGATTTCTTAACAGTAGGAATCTAAGTTGTTTCATTTCAAATAATTAGAAATTAGAAAAGTAATGAGCTTTGAGTTCTTTGGATAGTGTTGTTTTTATTGTTAGGATAGTTAGAGAGTAGCTTCAGGACTACATTATGTAACAGTATCACAAATGTGTTATAACAATCAAAGCCCTGATGCAAAATACTTTGTGAAGGAGGCTTCCAGGGTCAACACTACTGAAAACTGAAGTCGCACCACCACCTTTGCCCACTAGGGGGCAGCCGTCTACCGGCCAAACCTCACTGAGTCCCAAGGGCTGGGGGGACGCTGGTTGGATCAGGGACTTACAACTCAAGTCTTTTCATGATTTTCTATTGCGTTGTCTCTCTGTAATTGATTTATTTTTTATATTTTTTTAATATTTTATTTTTTATTTGTAGTTGGACACAATACCTTTATTTTTATTTATTTATTTTTTTAGAGAGAGTGAGGGAGAGAGAGAGAGAGAATTTTAATATTTATTTTTTAGTTTTCGGCGGACACAACATCTTTGTTTGTATGTGGTGCTGAGGCTCGAACCAGGGCCGCACGCATGCCAGGCGAGCGCGCTACCGCTTGAGCCACATCCCCAGCCCCTCTGTAATTGATTTATACAACATTTCTTTATTCTGGATACGAGTCTGTCGCTGATTAAATGGATTATAAATTTTCCTACATTTTGACTCTTAATGTCTTTTTTTTTTTAATAGAAATTCTTAGTTAAATTGGATTCATCAATCTTTATGGTTAGTAGTGTTGGTTGGGTTTAATATTTTTGTACCCTATTTAAGAAATTTTTGCCCAATTTCATCAAAATCTGCCCCAAGTTCATAAAAATAGCCCCCTTTGTTACCTTCTTGAAGTTTTGTTGTCTTACCTTTCACATTGAGCTGGAAGTTATTTTTGTGGGATTAAGTCTCACTTTTCCCGCACAGATGTCCAGCTCACCACAGCCCATGATTTCAGATCATTGGACTTTTTTTTTTTTTAACATCCTTTTAGTATAATTAGTACATCAACCATACTGGAATATATTTGAAATATTAGGAGATTTTACTAGAATTCTAGCCACGATTCCCTGAGTCCACACACATTTAAATTTGAATTCTGCCTCTAGTGGAGAAGGGGAAATTCACCGATGTTCCACCACAGAGCTTTCCAAACTGGTGTCAAGAGAAATTTGTTAGTGGGGAAGGCGAAGTTCAGAAATAAATATGGAAATTAAAATAATAAATTGCCACACAAATGCATTTATTCAAACCGGGAAGTGTTCTTTCTTTCCTTAGGAGTCTGCTAACCCTTTAATTTTCTAACACGTCCTGCAGCAGCATGCAGCTGGCTGGTGGCAGGGCCCTTTCCTCTAACATGTCCTATGGTCCTTCTCTTATTAGTAGAGGGGAGAAGCCCTGGGGTTCCTCTCACTGCCCCTATAAAGCCACCTGCTTGGCCTCACTGTGTGCCTCTTCCGGTTCCTGGATGCATCCTCCGCCCAGGGTGACCCTTCACTAACCTTGACCCCTCCCTGCTTCCTGTGGAGCTGGACTCCAGTGAATCTTGCCCCTTCCCTACGACATTTGAACGTGTGTCACATCCATGTGTCACATCGCCCCCACCTTTCAACAAGGCCACAGGGATCATAAAATTGTACAGCCCCTCTGGAAAAGGGTTTCAGAGTTTCTTAAAAAGCTAAGTATATAATATTTATCTGTCAGTCTAGACGCCTGGGCATTCATCTTAGAGAAGTGAAAACTCAGGTCCACACAAAGCCACCCACAAATGTTGATAGAGACTCTATTGGGAGAAGCCAAAACCCCAAAACAAGTAAAATGTCCTTTAATGGGTGAATGGCTAAAAAGAAAAAAGAAACCCATGATGATTTACCCAAACCATGGAATACAACTCCATGGTAAGAAGGGATGAGCTACTACTGGTGCATACGACAGCGGGGTGGAGCTCAACTACCTGTGCAAGTGGGAAAGGTCAGTCTCAAAAAGTGGCATAGCGCACAATCCCATTTATGTCACTTTCTAGAAAAGACAGCACTGGAAATGGAGAGCAAATTAGTAGTTGCCAGATGTCGGGACAGGGGATGAGCTACAGCTGCCAGGGTAGTGCCAGGAGGTCTCTGGGGAGGGAGCAGACCGGCACTGGTTTATAGTGTGACAACACAAACCTGCACTTGATAAAATAACTAAGAGCCACAGAACACACTAGTCAGTGTCCTCCCCCTGGTTTTGCTTTTTATCACTGTTATCCGCATGTACAAGCAACGTGGGAAACTCTGTGAAGGGTAAAAGGAAACTGTCTTTTCTTTCCAACTTCTGTGAACTGATAATTTTTTCAAATTATTATTTGTGTACAATGAACAAAACACACCATCTTTCCTAGATCTCACATTCCACTGCAAGTACAACATCTTCCATCACTTTTTTTTAGTGAAATATATTGAAAATATTTTCTTTTCTCCGTTTCCCCCTTATCTGCCAACTTTTCTGTGCCTTCATTTATTCATCAAATATTTATTAAGTGCCTTTGTGTTGTAGGCATTATTCTAGGTTCTTAGGACACAACCACGAGCAAAAATCTTTCCCCCTAGTGTAGCTTACACGTGAGAAAAGGTAGGAAGGACGGACAACAAACAAAGTAAATAAATAAAACAGTAATGTTAAACAGTGACCCATTACATAAATTACAAAAAATGGGAAATAAGGGCAGAGCTTGCGTGGGGCGTGTGACTTAAAGTATCAGCTAACGCCTCCCCAAAAGGTGAGGTTGAGCAAAGATCTGAGGGAAGCAAAGAAGTGCATTTGGCAAGAAATCTGAGAGCCTAGTTCCTGGCACAGCAAATAGCAAGTGCAAAGGCCCCGTGGCGAGAAATTTCTTGGCTTTTCCAAGAAACAGCAAGGTGAGCAGTGTTTTAGGAGCAGAGAGAGTAGTAGGTGAAGCCCAGTAGGTAACTGGTTGTACATTAGAGAAACCAGATTGCCCCAGAACCTTGTCGGACACTGGAAACCTGCACAGTGAGTTGGGAAGGCCTTGGTGACTTTTGAACAGAGGAGTGACATGATGTAACCCACGTCTTTTACAGAGTCTGTTGAGGATGGAGTAGACCTTTGGACTTGCTCTTGGCAAGGCAAACAATAACTTCCACGTGGCACAGTCTGTGGGCTCTTCTCCGTCTCTCTTGCCGCTGCTGGGCCTTTTGGCAGCCTGGGTCCTGGTTGACACACTTTCTTCCCCTCCTTGTTGCATAAGAGCTGCACTTTCTCAAGGTCACACAGGTGTTCAAGTCCTCCAAGCACAAGACTCCTCTTGGGTAATCTTTTCCTGTTCCCTGGTTTCACTCCAGCCATGTGCAAATGCTTCCAAAATCAGCATCGTGGTGGGGGTGATTCGTCCCAGCTGCGGACACAGCAGCTGTGCAGTGCATATTTCCCTCAGGTGCCCAGGGTGCCTCAAACTCCACTGGTGCAGATGGAGCCATCTTCCCTGCTGCCTCGTTCCTAACCAAGGCATGGATTTTCTCCTCCTGGGGCCTCCTCTCTGTTAACAGCAGAACCTCCACCGTGTCACTTGAGCTGGAAGTCTAGAGGCATCTTTGAATCTTCCCTTTCCTTCGTTCCTCAAATCCAGTCCATCACCAAGTCTACTTTCCGACTCTCTTGGGTGATTTTCCACGTCTCTTCTTTGCTCCTGCCACCATCTAGTTCGAGCCACCAACAGCTCTCCCCCACATGTCCCAAGCCCTCAACCACTAGACCCTGCTTACCTGTCCAGTCCACTGTGCCCTGGCTGCCCACCTGCAGGGCGAACATCCACCCTCTCTCAGTTCTTGAAAGCCCAGCCACCTTCTTGGCCTGTTCACCAGCCCTCACCCCTGCTCACCGTTGGGTCCAGCCTCAGTGTGAGTCCTCGGGAGAGCTTTCGAAGCCATGAGCCAAAATGAATCTTTACTCCTTTTAAGTTGATTATCTCAGGTATTTTTTGGTCACAGTGATAGAAAACTGATGAGTACGGGAAACCTGCAGAGTATTTATTAAAGGAATGGGATCATGTAACTCAGGACACTTTTCCCTGTCTCTTTCACTGCTGTATCCCCTGAATCGAGATCCATGCCAGACGCAAAGCAGACATTCAGTAAATCCTTGTTGAATAAATAAATGGGCCCACATGGTGGAATTCCACACCAGGGGCCTGAGGAGTAATAAGTATTTGGTGTCTGACACAGTCACATAGATAACCAGACTCTTAATTCTTAATAGAGCAATCATGAGACCATATTGCACAGGAATGAAAAATTATAATCACAGGAAAATATCTCAATAGATCTTTACATTTGTAAAGATCTATGGGTAAATCCATCTTCCCCACCCTCTTCTTTCTAAAGGGTGAAAAATTGGAGATGTTCCAGATTTGGGGTCCCTGAGCCCAGCTGGGGTAGGAAGAGGCACCTAACTGAGAACAGGGAAATTAGGTGAAAAGCTATCCACTGGATCAAAGCACATTCCTCATGACCTGCTCCAAAAAAACAAGCAGGCTACTGAGGGACAAACAAGACAAGTTGATCCTCTGGCGCTTAGGAAGGCAGCCTCAGAAAAAGGCTGTGGGTTCTGACGTCTAGGGATGCACTAGTGAAATGACTGTGTTCCACCGAGTCATTGTAGGTGGACAGCTGCTAATTGTCAGGCTCTTCCCATGAGCCAAGAAGGTCTCCTTAGTCTGGGGATCCAGCTCAGAGGTGGAGCACCCCCCAGCATGCAGGAGCCCCTGGAGGTTCAACCCATAGTATGGAAAAAAAGTCAATGGTAGAAATCTATGTGAAACTGATATGCAGCCTGCATTTTGTGCATAGTAGATTCTTAATATATTACAGCTATTTCCGTCCCACTCAGAAGACAAATTGGTGAGTGATTTTGCAAGTGAGATTTCTTCTAACTGGAATATATCTGCTAGGACTGCTTTATGAAAAAACAAATTTCAAAGCTTCACACATTATTTTAGAACATTGAGCTCAAATTTGCACATAGCAGTGAATTTACTCAGAATGTGTAACATAGAGTGCAATTACATTGATTTAAATAACATTAACTGTCGGAGACCAGCTCCAACAGGGGGTCTCAGGAGAGGAACGAATGGTGAGGAGTTGGCGAAAGGGGGTGGAGAAACAACCCAGACACCAAAGTGAAGGTGCTGAATCCCCATCTTTACTTGTGAAGTTCATCATATATACTTTTCATTTTGGCAGGTTCATAGTACTTTGTGGTTACAAAACAAGAATCATTATTCAAAGAAACAAAATATTACCTAGCTACAATTAGATAAGAAGAATGTCTCTTGGCTTAGACATAAGCAAGCATTTTTACTTTCAGTTCGCGTTTTGCTTTGAGCTGTTTCTGCTTAGTTAACTTTTAATAATAGTTCGAAATGTCCCAAACTATTGGCCTATACCTTGTCTATTCTTTCTTGACTTACTGACTGGAACCGGTGCCATGGTTACGGCAAGTGGTTGACTTGTTATTAATTTTAATCAAACAAGAGCAAGAGCACAAACCATTGTGCACAGGAACAAGAACAAGTTGCCCAGTACTAAGCACTAATCTGTCTTCTTAACATTAATTCTTCTTCTCTAGATTTTAATTTAATTTCTCAAAAACTTCCTTGACTGTTTTTCCTACAGAGGGTTTTTCATTAAACATTAACAATTTACGTTCCACAGCTGAATCATTGCATTTAGAGCAAACAGATCTATTCTTTAGAAGTAGTTGCATTAATCGGGAAAGTCACGTTTTTTTCCCTCATACTTAATGGTCATATGAGAAGTCGCAACTATACTTATTAAAGGAATACAGAAACAAACCAGCCCATTCCCAGAAACATACTGCGCTCCTCCAGAGGATGGACGCCTTGCGCCATCCACCTCAGTAGGGCCTTGCCATTGCCTGAGTCAGGGGAGGGGCGCAGCAAAATAACAACTACTGTTTCCAGCCCCTCCTGAAAAACTCAAAGGTGCATCAAAATAAGCTACTTTTTCTTACCTTATTTATTTATTTTTATGTGGTGCTGAGGTTCAAACCCAGTGCCTCATATATGTGAGGCAAGCGCTCTGCCACTGAACCACAATCCCAGTTCCAGTAAGCTACTTTTAACACCTAAAAATTATACCAGCCATAGGTTACATGTAAGCATGAAGTTTCTACAAGTGTTCAGAATGTATTTCTTCAGTGTTACATACACCTAAAACGACCTCATACACAAAAGCAAAGATAAAATTCAAATTACAAACAAACACGCTAACTTTCACCATATAGAGTAGAAAAATGCAAAGTTTAATATACTCCTTTTTTTAAAAAATATTTATTTATTTTTTTAGTTAAAGGCAGACACAACATCTTTGTTGGTATGTGGTGCTGAGGATCGAACCCGGGCCGCACGCATGCCAGACGAGCGCACTACCGCTTGAGCCACATCCCCAGCCCTACTATACTCCTTGAATTCCTTTTCACTTCCAGATTCACTCTGCTGACGGTAAGATAAAAAATTAGATTTTCATGTTTAAGTAAGAAAAATCTTCACAGAATTCATCAAACATTAGATCAAGCACATATGGGTTTCCAGACAATTTAATTCTCCAAGAATTGATATTTCTCCTTTGGAGACCTTTCTCTTCTCCAATCATTGTTCTGCAAAAGAGTAGATCAGTTGTTCTAATAGCCCCAGAAACTGTTCCAAATTCACTCTACTTGCTTTGTTAGGGTTTAGAATGACCTAATGTAAGAACTAATATTCTAATGCAAGATTAAAACTCAGAATAAAAAAGGCAGTTATTAGAAAACACATATGCTCAGGTGTTTCTCTTCTACTGGCGGAGGGGTTAGAGCTGGGAAATCCATCCTTTATCGATATGGAGGCTGACACTGTACCAGGCTCCAATAATAACATGAAAAAACTGTGAGATGGAAAAAGAGCTGACAGGCGAGCTGCTGTGATATGGGGCTATGCAGAACCTCATATTGGTCGACAGGATTAAAAGAGCATGAACGAGAGTTCTCTTCTGAGTCTTGAGATGAAGTAGTGAAGACAAGTAAATTGTATCATTTGTACCATTCATGACAAGGACAAAGTCCAATTTGCTGCTTTAATGTCAACACAGATTTTCAGATTTCTTTGCCTTATGCTTTCCTGAGATTTCTGAAAATTCTGTGATTTAGGAATTAAAACTACTAACTCTAGGGCTCAATAGGCCAGGCTCCAAATCCCTCCTCCAAGAGTTAGAGCTGGGCCTTGGGCAGGGTGCTTGAATCTCCAAGATACACAAATTTATTAAGATTAGATGTGAAGCTGAGCATGGTGCCCCACACCTGTAATCCCAGCAATTTGGGAGGCTGAGACAGGAGGATCACAAGTCCCAGGCCAGACTAAGCAATCTAATGAGACCCTCAGCAACTGAGTGAGAAACTATCTCACAATAAAAAATAAACAGGGCTTGAGATGCAGCTCAATGGCAAAGTTTCCCTGGGTTCAATCCCAAGTATAAAAAAAAAAAGAAAGGAAAAAAGGAGAAGATTAGATTTGACAGCATGCGATAGTAACTGAGATGTACCAGGACTCATGCTCCCATATTAAAGAAGGGTAGAGGTTGATGTCTAGGACTCTCTGGCACATCTATGGAGCTGCTCTCTCACCCCTAGGGTGTAGCTATGGACGCTCCATTCATTATATCTACACTCCACTTGGCAGAATGATGGAAAAGCCCAAAATGTTGGTTTCTGGCTTCTTCCTGGCGGGAAAAGTCCAGGAAGATGGTCTACTTCTGTGTTTGTGTGTATGGTCTGGGGATGAAACTCAGGTCCTCACACATGTTAGGCAAGTGCTCTACCACTGAACTACTTCCCAGCCATGTTTTTTTTTTTTTCTTTTTTTTTTTTTTTTGCGGAGCAGGGGTGATACTGGGGGTTGAACTCAGGGGCACTTGATCACCAAGCCACATCCCCAGCCCTATTTTGTATTTTATTTAGAGACAGGGTCTCACTGAGTTGCTTAGCGCCTCGCCATTGCTGAGGCTGGCTTTGAACTCACGATTCTCCTGTCTCAGCCTCCTGGGCTGCTGGGATTAAAAGTGTGCTTCACCACGCCTGGCCAGCCTCTTTTTTAAAATTTTATTTTTTGCAGGTTCTCCCTAAGTTGCCCAGGTTGACCTTGAACTTGGAATCATCCTGCTTCTCACCCTCCTGGGGAGCTGGGATCCTAGGCATGTGCCACTGGGTGGGCCTCTACCCTTTCTGTGATTTGCACATTCATTCATTTGTTAAATAACATTTATTGGAGGTCATTGATTTGGACTAAGGTCCTACACTAGTCCCAACAGACCAAACCAAAGAGGGGTCACTTATACAAAAGTTCTGTCACCAGTTCAGTGGGTCCTTTAGCTCATAAAGGATAGAAATCAAACATGACTAACAAAGAGAGGGCTAAGGAGAATTATTTACCACGTTGATTCGCCCAGCAAGGTGGCTACCCCATGGGCAGAATGGCAAGGACACCAAGGGGTGAGCAGCACAGATACATTTTGCATCAAAGATTAACATACTCATAAACTACATCCTGCCTGTGCCAGTTTGCACACAATCAAAAATGCTTTAGATCTCCTCACTGGGCGTGACTTTTAACATGTAAATGCATTTAAATAAGGGTTTTGGTTTCTTTCCAGCAAGCAGTCCTGGTCCCATCTGCCCCACACTGGTTGGATTTCTCCTGTTGTCCTGAACCACGATGTGGTGGGAGGAGGTCCTCCTGCCATTATCTCAAGAACAGAACATGCCACGCTTCTCGGTTCAACTGTCACAACTTAAACTTAGCCCTTTAGCCTCATATTCCTCCTCCCCAAGCCACTTCCGAGAAATCAGGATAGAGAGAGAAAATAGCAAATCCTCCAGCAGGCCCATTTTAGCCAGCATGATAAGCAAGTCCCCTCCGCTTTGACCTAGTTTCAAAGCAACTTTGAAACAACCAATCTACTCCTGTTTCTGCTCTCCTCAGTCCTTTGCTGTGTACAAAATCAACTTCCTTTGTTCAGCTCATTGGAAAACTCATACTATATTACAGAATGAGGCTGTGTCCAATTCTAGAATTACAAATAAGAACCCATTAAGATCTTTAAGTGGGACATGGCAGAGCACACCTGTAACCCCAGTGATTGAGGAGGCTGAGGCAGGAGGATGACAAGTTCAAGGCCAGCCTCAGCAATTTAGCAAGACTCTCAGTAACTAACTAAGAATCTGTCTCAAAGTAAAATATAAAAATAAAAAATAAAGGACTGGGGATGTAACTTAGTGGTAAAGTACCCCTGGGTTCAATCCCTAGTATGCCAAAAAAAAAAAATTTTTTTTTTTTTTAGAAATATACAACATTAAGTTAAATTTGCTGTGAATTTGTCTTTTGATACATTCAACAAAAATTTTTTGAGCACATACTCTGTATCAGTTGTAAGACGCCGCACCGCACTTCGAATAGGAGACACCACACGACACAGATCACCGGAGAGGTTCCGCTTTTTTACCAAAGGCTGTGTGTTTATATAGGTCTAAGGAGAGGTCGCAGGGCTGAGGTAGATAACGGGTCGCCCGTTTATTGGCAAGCTCTTCCGTATGTCAGTTCTGGAGCCCAAGAAGTTAATTCTTATTGGGGCCAAGGCTTCCCACCCGCAGAATTTGAACATTAGCGCCGGCGGGAATGTTTCGCACCAGTGAAAGAAAAAAAAGAGGAGAAAGAGGGTCGTTAGGCGCCATGTTGGGGTTTTTCTCTGGGGTGCTGCTGCCGTTATATGTTTTCCCAATATCAGTAAATGTAACAGAAACTGGAAATACAATCATGTCCTCTTGGTCCATAGAATGTCAAAAGAACCCTAAGAATAATTTTTTTTAAGAAATTATCTCTTTTTTTTTTTTTAAGAGAGAGAGAGAGAGAGAGGACAGAGAATTTTAATATTTATTTTTTAGTTTTCGGCGGACACAACATCTTTGTTTGTGGTGCTGAGGATCGAACCCGGGCCGCACCCATGCCAAGCGAGCGCGCTACCGCTTGAGCCACATCCCCAGCCCTAAGAATAATTTAAATGCCATAGTAATAAGCCTTGTAAGAGATAAATGTAAGGTGTTAAAAATCATTGGCAAAGAGGACCTGATCTGGGGGCACTGGGAAATAAAATTTCTCTGGGAAATTAAATCTGGGCAGGGACCTGAAAGATGAGTAGTAATTACTCTGGGCAGAAATTGCTTGGTGTTTAAGTATACAATCTCCCTTTCTTTGTTAATTTTATTTATTTACTTTTAAAAGACACATTTATTCAGCACCATGATCACACTATTACATTTAGCAATCAACAGCATGGGTGCAAAAGAAAAAGTCTACCCTAAAACCCTTTGTTGGAATGCTTCATACTTTCCACAGAACAGAAACTAAAATAAACTGTTATTCAATTAGTCACAGATACAGGCCTCAAGGCTTTTCTGCCCATACTCTGTGCATTGTCTAAACCATGACTCTTTGTAGCAGCTTGGTTCTGCCACCCCTGTGCGTGGCTGAGTTCACAAATGTGTTGAAACCTGCAGCTTCCCTGGCTCTCCTCTCCTGCTAAGCTTTGTTTCCTGGCCGTTTAGTTAAAACCTTCCACCATGCCATAGCCACTGTTGCTGCTGGAACCGCCAAGCCACCTTGGTTTCATGGTTTGGCCAAGTATTGATCTCCCCACCTTCAGGTCCAGAGCTTCTGACTCCAAAGTTTCCGCCCTTCATGGGTCTGAAATTTGATGTCTGATTGTTGTAGTTGCCAAAACCATTGTAGCTTCCACCACCTCCAAAATTGCTTCCGCCATTACCAAAGCCATTGTAGCCCTCCCTGCTGCCACCAAAGCCACCGCGACCACTGAAGTTCCCTCCAAGACCAAAATTGTCATTTTCACCAAAACCACCTTCATGACCACCACCAAAGTTTCCAGAACTGCTTCGACCTTTGGCTAGATGGAGCACTGGCCGTCTCCTGCTTTGACAGGGCTTTCCTCACTTCACAGCTGTGGCCGTTCACACTGTGGTGTTTCTGAATGACAATCTTATCCACAGAGTCCTGGGCGTCAAAAGTTACAAAAGCAAAGCCTCTCTTCTTTCCATTGCCTCAGTCAGTCATGATTTCAGTAACTTCAATTTTCTCATGCTTGAAGGTGATGTTCTTCAGAGACTTCCTTAATGCCACCAGCAAAGATCTTTTTCTCGGTTAAGTGGGCCCCTGGTCTTTGGGAATCCTCTCTGGAGACAGCTCTTTGGTTCCACATCTCTTCCATCCACCTCGTGTGGTCTTGCATTCATGGCTCATCCACTTCTCCACAGTGACATAAGTGACAGGCCCAAAGCCCCTGGAGCGCTTGGTGTTTGGGTCTGTCATTCCCACACAGTGCAGTCCATCTTGCTGCCTCCTCTCTAGGAACAAAGTGCTGTTCCTCCCAGGGCCCTGCTGCCTGGTCTTCCCTGGTGACTCCCATGGCAAGGCTCAGTGGGCAGAAGAGCTCAGACTCTGCTCCCGGTAGTCACAACAGGTGCTGCTTGCTGGACAGTTTGGTGTGGCGGACAGGTCTCCAAGGACACATACCATGGCATGGTGATAAAAAGTGCTGTCCATCCTGTTGCCCCAGGTTGGTACTGACTATTCCCCTGGGGAGGGGAAAATGGCCTGTCTGAGATGCTGGCCTCCCTCTGGCCATTCTGAGGACAGGCCTGTGATGTCCCTGGTGTCCCAGGGCTCCCTGACAATGGCAGGGAGGTGTGCAGGGAGGATCACCGGGTCCAGATCCCTTTCAGACCTCAAATAAGCTCTTTTTTCACTCCATGGCAACCATCAGTGGCGTTGCTGAAAAACAAAACTGCTGGATTTTTTTTTTTTTCCGACAATGAAACACAAAGGTTCAGGGAAAAATATGGAAAACAGTGTTGTGTGCCCTGGTTGGCGGCACCTCTGTTTGAAAGTGCAATGTTGCAGACCCAAATGACTCGGGCTGAATGGCACAGTTAAGGTTGAGGCAGGTTTGCAAGGTCCTCTGTAGCAGCCATCTGGGAAGCCAAGCAGCAAGCCGCAGCTCAGGAACTGCCTTGGGGACATTTGAACCCTGCAAACCCAATGGAACTGCAAGGGTCTGAAAGTCCCCTGCAGCTTATTGGAGTCTGAGGCACGTAGAATCTGCCACTGGGGTGCACTGACTGTTGGGTTTGGAACACGTACATTGCCAGAGATGCCCCTTTTTAATAATGATTCCTGCCCACCATCAGGAACTGGTAGAGGCAGGGCATCTTATATCCAGAGCACCACATAGAATGCTGTGACCTAACCTGCCCATCCTCACTCTAGTACTTATGAATCTTACCAGAAAAATTAAACAGGTTTAAGAGAGCTTGATCTTCAAGTGGAAATAAATGGTCCATCTAAGATGAGGCCTGGTCAGGACCCCAGGAACCAGCAGGCTCCACAGACAAATAGTTACCTTATCAGAAGGGACCAAGAGACTCACAGAGGATGCTGTATTCCTCTGGTGACTACCCGGGGTTCAAGATTCAAAGATGTGCCTGCTGACAGTATGGCCAGGTTTATGGATGATTCTGTGAAACTAAAAGCAGACAGGTCCCCTGGACTATGGCTACCCTCTGGCCACCAGGTACCTATCTTTTGATGGAGACTGGATATGAACAACCCATCCAATGGGACAAATTGCAGGCCTGATGAAGGCCACCCTGGCCAATCCTCCCACCATGCCTTGCTACATCCTGCCAATTCATGGCCCAAAGTCCCCCCATCTGGTCAGAAGAATGGCGAAGGAATGACTGGGCTATTAAGGGACCCCCGATGTTGGGACAAAGACTACAGGAGAAGCTCGCTGCCTGGGAAGAACGAGTATATGTCACCCACCTGGGTGTTCACAAAAAAGGAAACTCTGAAATAGAACATGAACAGAACTCTGATGCCAAGCAGGCCTGTGCCCATGAGGATCCACAGTCACTCACTTGACACACCAGTGGACCAGACAAGGACGTCTACTTCAGATGTGACCAGGGGCCACGGGCTGTGGGGTGATCCTAGAAGATGTCAAGACATAGGGTGCTGTACAACCATGCTATATTTGCCCACGGACCCAAATTATCCCCAGAGGAGCCCTGAGTCACAATACGAGGACACGCCCAGTCTGGCAGATGGACCACCCTGGGCCCCTGACCCCAGCCAGGGGGCTATCAGTGGTGCCTCTCTGCCATTTCCCCTGCCCGGGCTAGAGCATTGCCATTCCAGCCCGTCATGGGCGTGGGAACTGTCAGAGCCGCCCTTGGACAGGGCCTATGTCATGATTTTGGATGTCTCAGGAGACTGCACTCTGACCTTAGAGGTCTTCACTGCCCAAGTAGCATGACAGCGGGGGCGCTTCCCCGGAGGAAGCTGGACGTTCCACACCCTGTCAGGAGCAGGCCAGCAGAGCCACTGAATGGTGGATGTCCAACCCACATGACACGGGGGGCCCACTGGACATTCAGCACTGACCCCAGTAAAGGGAAATGTGGCACCACAGCACCTAGGGGGACATGCTGAGGCGGGTGGGATGAGGCGTGCCGGCAGCCACCTCCTAGGCTGCACCTGCTACATCCCAGTCTCAGGTAACGACCATCCACTTTCTTCTTCCCCATTAGAGCACGGCCTTGGGGGGGCCTGTGGTTCAGGCCACCAACCACAGTACCCCAGACAGGGTCCCCAACCCGAATCTGGAGGCCAGGTTTACCCTGAGCGCCTCCTTTAATGGGGTTTTATGGGAGTGAAGAACCGGGACCAAGAAGCACCTTTAATGGCTCTGGGGCATCTGGTTATCCCATTTGTGTGGACAATGTTATCGGACACATCAAGGTTGTACAGGATGCAGCCTCCCTTCCTGGACTGCATGTGAGTGAGGTCAAAAGGTCAGGGCCAAACAACAAGGGCAATGGGTGTCCTGAGGAGACCTGGATAGCCTGGGTTGTGGTACCTGGGCAGCTGGCACCCAAGATAAAGACAGAACACCTCTGGCCACAGGAGGGGTACAGGCATCTAATCTCTCCTCTTGTTCCTTCAAAACACCCAGTGGTGCCTGGATTGAGAAAGGTGGGGGTGGGGGTGAGCACAGCCGCCTGGCAGGGAGAGAGTTAAAGCGTGCTGTATTCAGAGCCTGCACCCCAGACCCAGGAAGTCCTCAAGTGGCCAGTCATCTGGCAGCCACTGACAATTCTGATTGAAGGGTGAGCCCCTCAGTATGGGTTCACACACACAGGATGCCTAATAGCCCATGCGAGAGGCTTACCTTGAAAACAGACATAAAACTTTTAAAAACAGTCATAAAATCAGAGATGTACTCCCAACACTGACATGGATGTGGCTGTTTCCTAACCCGTGGTTAGAGCAGACACAAGCTGGGTACAATCAGACTCCTAGCAAGTCTCTCTGACCAGAGTGACCTTTGTGGGGAGTACTGGCCTGCAGAGTGCCTGTCACCCTCAGGTGGGGCGTGCTGTTTGGGATTCTTGGGTCCTCAGGTATTTGACTCTCAGGGACCACGCTCTAAATTGGAAAGGCCACTCACTCTGACACATCACAGGGTTGCCTGAGGCACCCTGCCAGGGTGGGGAGAGCTGACCTCTGGCTCTACTCTGACAGTCTATGCTGTCCTCCCACCCAGCATAGGTGCACATGACATGGGGGAAAAAAATGGCGCACCACTTGACCTTGACTAAGCAGAGATACCTACTATTACTGCCCCAGGTATTCAAGATGAAGAGGACTCAGTAACTATCCTCGGTGGTGGTGGATCTCTCAGTTGTCCTTGATGACCTGCTGGCAGTAGGGGCAGTGTCTGGGTCACTGTCAACACCTTGACTGTGTACATCAATAATTCAGGAAAGGTAGGAATCAGCCTGGAGGAGCTCCAGCTCCAACAGGATGATGGTCAGCTGTCCACCTGCACTTCCCTGACCTGATCACTCTTTACCTCTTTAGCTGGCTCAACTCTGGTAGTTAGGGTTCCTGGAGGAGGATTATCCTCCAAGCAGGACTGACCATCCCCCAGGATCTGGTCTTCCTAGTAATCCTGATGAAGTGCTGTCTCTAAATGACTGAGAGATTCTTGGAGCAAGCCATATCCAGAGGGGTGGCTCCAGGGCCTCCATTAGGCCCCCTGCTGCCTGCAAGTTCTGGGTGGGCCATGGTCCTGCCAGACTGGGTAGATTCTATCTGCTGTTTCAGCAGCAAGGTGAGGTTGGGGTGGGCTGTTGGGAAAGTGTGTGAAGCCTTTTGACTCTCAGGGACCACATAGGAATGGGCCTTGGGCCTGGAACACTTTCTAATCAAGAGATAAAAGAGCCACACCCTGGGCCCGGTTTGGCCTTGGGTGGGAACACCAGCTCCCTTGCAGGCTCAGGGTGTGCTTTGTCCTAGTTAAGCATATGCATCAGTGGCCCTCAGGCATGATCCTACTCTCAGAGTTTCAGACTCAGGGCCTGGGGAGGAGATTAGATAAGGTCATTCTGCTATAGCAGGAGGAGGGTGCATGGAAGCCAATTGACCAGTTGCTGCAGGGGGTTTTCCTTGGCAAATCTAACTCCAAGATGCAGCTGGCAGAAGTGCTTCTGGTGATAGGCTGCAGATGCCCCCTGCTCAACACTACGTATGCTAGAACAGAAATAGAGAAGTCCGAGCTCTGACAACTTTGTGGAGTGGCAGTACCTGCCTTAATCTTCTTTCTACTAGAGAAGATAGTCTCTAATGTGTTTAAGACTGTTTAAGAATTTCTTAAACAATGCACAAAAGACTATATAATAGTAAAAAAAAAAAAAATATATATATATATATATATATATATATATATATATATATATAGTACTGAACTGTATTAAAATGCACTTTTTTAACACAAAAACATACAGATAGACACACACACACATACACACACACATGCATGCATGTATGCACATGCCACTAACTGGAAGTATGTTATATATAAATATACTAGACTGGCAAACTTATTTAGTATATGTAAGAAACTATAAACCAATTTTAAGAGATAAATTACTTGTATTACTCATGATTCTTTAGAAAAACCAAAACAACAGGATAGATACAGATCTACAGAAAAAAAAAATAAGGAAATTTATTATGAGAAATTAGCTCATGAGACTATAGGGACTGAGAAGTCACAGAGTCTGTCTACTGCAAGCCGGAGACCCAGGAAAGCTGGCCTAGTCTAATCTTCTTTACTAAGTCCACTGATTCAACTGCTAATCTCTTCCAGACACATCTTCACAGTCACACTCAGAAATAAGGTTTCATGAGCTATCGGATATACCTTAGCCCAGTCAAGTTGACACATACAATTAACCATCGCAATACCAAAAGATGAATAGGTAAAAGGCATTAGCTAGCAGACATTACCAAAGAATAAGTAGAAATTATGAATAATCTATGAGAAGATGCACAGCCTCCCTAGTTAAAATTGCAATTGTTATGCTCGAATTAAGGACCCCCAAAAGACCACCAGAGACCAAGATCCATGTAAACAGCAAAAAGGTGTTTATTGTGAGCTAGCTCCATCCTCCGCGTGTGCACACAGCAACTGGTGACGCTGAGAGGCCCCGAGCCCAGGGTTTGCAGCAGTTTTATACATTCTTTGGAGAAAGCAGGGACTCCCACATACATCATAGCATCTCTTAGCAAATCATCACACACCTCGGGAAAATCAAATAACAACTCTAAAACATGATTAGCACATTCACTGGTGGAAACAAGTTGGGTAGGGGTGATTGGTTAGTACAAGAGGGGGATTCATTTGAACTGATTGGTTTAAGCCAAGAGGGGTGTTCATGCTGAACTACTTGGTTTCCCAACACCATAAACTACTGGGAGGGTCATCTGGCATCCCAGGTATTTCCCTGTCTCATGCTGATTGGTGGCTGCTAGGGGATGGCTATGGATCCCCACCTAGCCTGACTGAGTCAGGGACACCTGGCCCAGCAGATCTCTCCAATTATTTGTATATAAACCACTTAGCAGGGTGGGAATGTGCCTAGGAGTGCTCTGTGGGTCTTTCTAAGGACAAAGGTCATGTCCCTTCCTTGGACAGGCTTTGCTCTGAGGTAGAGGCTGGTTTTTCACAATGGAATACCACTTCACATCCACTAGATTGGAAAGATAAAGTCTAACAAAGTCAAGGAATGAGACAAATGTGGTAAAATGGGAATGCCTACAGGTGCAGGGAAAGCATCTCAGTACTGTCTCATAAGGTCAAGGACCCATACCCTACCTCCCAGCAATTGACTCTTACTTTTCCTTCTACAAGTATTTTTGAACTTGTGAATCAGGACACATGTTTAATTAATTTTTTTAAATTTTTATTGTTGGTTGTTCAAAATATTACATAGTTCTTGATATATCATATTTCACACTTTGATTCAAGTGGGTTATTAACTCCCATTTTTACCCTGTATACAGATTGCAGAATCACATTGGTTACACATCCATTGATTTACCTATTGCCATACTAGTGTCTGTTGTATTCTGGTGCCTTTCCTATTAATTAATTAATTTATTTATTTTTGGCGATGTCATAGTGAAACTGGATTTTCTGCTCCCTCTGATTTCCTCGGCAGGCCAGAACTGCTAGTGCTACCACCCAGCGGCAGCTCCACCAGCCTTTTCTTCCTGGGTTCCTGTCTCTCCAAGAATGAAATCCATGGAGATCAGAGAGTGAATGTGAAAGTAATATTTATTTGAGCTCTCACCAAGCAAGAGGTGCCATGAGAGCAGGCTGTCACTTAATGCTAGTCTAGAGGTTTTTGTGGCTACTCTTGGGGACGTGGTTTGATATTTATGCTAATCAGGTATTGGGAAATGCTAAGGCCATTGGTCTGGCCTGCAACATCCTGATTGATTTGCCCTTTTAGTTGTTGTGTTTGAGTTTTCTGTAGCCATTGCTCAGGTCCACCCCATTGTCTCTTTTCCCACCTCTCTGGGACAAAGAAGTAGGTGGAAATATTTGGAATGTGTCTGCAGGGCAATCCGATTCTGTGGAGCAACCTGTACCTTCTGTCCTACTGAGAGAAGCCTTTTGGGATGTCCATTGCCTTAACTGCCTGACTATGTTTTACTATCTGACTATCCTGTCTATTGAATTATTTGGAATTAAAAGTAGAAGCCATCCAAATGTCCATTGACAGAAAATGGAGCCACACAAAACTACACACAACAGAATATTACACATAGGTGAAAATGATCCACCTAAACTTGCGTGGGGGCTGGGGATTGGCTCAAGCGGTAGCGCGCTCGCCTGGCATGCGTGCGGCCCGGGTTCGATCCTCAACACCACATGAAAAACCAGCCTCTACCTCGAGCAAAGCCTGTCCAAGGAAGGGACATGACCTTAGTCCTTGGAAAAACCCACAGAGCACTCCTAAGCACATTCCCACCCTGCTAAGTTGTTTATCTACAAATAACAGGAGAGATCTGTGGCGCCAAGTGTCCCTGACTCAGTCAGGCTAGGTGGGGATCCATAGCAGCCCCCTAGCAGCCACCAATCAGCATGAGACAGGGAAATACCTAGGATGCCAGATAACCCTCCCAGTGGTTTATGGTGGTTGATAACATGTTGGGAAACCATGTAGTTCAGCACATACACCCCTCTTGGCTTAAACCAATCAGTTCAAATGAATACCCCTTTTGTACTGACCAATCACCCCTACCCAACTTGTTCCCACCAGTGAATGTGCTAATCATGTTTTAGAGTTGTTATTTGATTTTCCCGCGGTGTGTGATGATTTGCTATGATGTATGGGAAGTCCCTGCCCTCTCCAAAGAATGTATAAAACTGCTGCAAACCCTGGGCTCGGGGCCTCTCAGCGTCACCAGTTGCTGTGTGTGCGTGCGGAGGACCGAGCTAGCTCGCAATAAACACCTCTTTGCTGCTTGCATCAATCTTGGGTCTCTGGTGGTCTTTGGGGGTCCCGAATTCGAGCATAACACACATACAAACAAAGATGTTGTGTCCGCCGATAACTATAAAATAAATATTAAAAAATTCTCTCTCTCTTAAAAAAAAATTCTTTGAACTTGCGTAGAATAACATGGATGAATCTTAGGAATAAAATACTAAGGGAAAAATGTCACCGAAAAACTATATCCAGTATAAATGCCCTTTAATAAAGCTCAGAAACATGATGAGAAAGCAATGATTGGTGACTTCAGTGGTAATGGTAATTTCTAGTCTGGGTTTAAGTAGTGGTTTCACGGGTATCTGATTTACTAATATGCTTTAGAAGTAGCATACACATGATAATTATTCTTCTGATCTATGAAACAACATCTTTCAAAATAGTTTCTAACCATTTACCCCCTAAACCATTTACCCCTCTGGCTGTTTTTCAGCTGCCTTCCCATTTGTTTTCTATGTGTGGCTATCAAATTCCTCATCGGGAAATAAAGGACTGTGGTCCTCTTTCAGATGTGATGGCTTCCCAGCACCTCTTGCACACTCTCTTACATTTAGGAGATGTTCCAACTTGGGAGCCCCAGGGCCCTGGTAGAAAACTGAAGACTCATTTCCCAGTGGGTTGCCCAGCCCAAGGCTCCATGGATCCTTGGGGAGATTTTGATTAGGGGAGAGCAATCTGAGGAGGGAGATTCTTGTGGGATCAGAGCTCCTAGTGGGGTAGAAGCAGAGGCTCCTGTTATTCAGAGGTGGCAGTGGCCTTGACACAGAATTTGTAGGGCAGAAATGCTGGGGCGTCAGCTGTGGCAAAGGAAGCCAGAGTGGAGGAGAGCAAGGCTCCCATCAGATCAGTCCTGAAGCCCTCTAGCCAGTTGCTGGACGCTCTGCCTCAAGTCTTCCCTCTGATCCTCAAAACACCCTTTCAGAAAACTCCATCCCTGCTGAACCAACAAGGGGTGGCATCTGCAAGCTGCTGTCTCCTCCAACTACCTTGGACAGACTTTCCTGCTGTTGTAACAGCCACAAAGACTGCCACCCTGTTCCAGATTAGCTTTACTTTGTGAAATTGTCCATTGTAAAGGGACAATTCATTTCCCCCAACATTGTAACTTCTTTTGAAAGAGCACAAAACAAAACCACTCTTTAAATGGCTGAGATATACCACTATTGTCAACTATTCTAGGAAAAGGGGACAAAAACCAAAATGAAACAAAACAAAAATTTGTCCCAGACCCTCGAATCAGTAGATGTCTTTTAGTTTTTTTTAGAACCCAGAAGAGCTGGTGGTTTTCAAATAACATCAAAATATAGGCCAAGGACTTGCTAATCCTGTTCTCTAATTAAAAGAATAATGTTTAACTTGCATGAATATAATGTGTTTATCTAAAGGATCTTAGGAGAAGAGAGGAAGGTCCTTTGTAATGGCAAGAATGTTCTGACAGGGGCTGGGGATGTGGCTCAAGTGGTAGCGCGCTCACCTGGCATGCGTGCGGCCCGGGTTCGATCCTCAGCACCACATACAAACAAAGATGTTGTGTCCGCCGAAAACTAAAAAATAAATATTAAAAAATTCTCTCTCTCTCTCACTCTCTCTCTAAAAAAAAAAAAAAAATGTTCTGACTGAAGAGAAAGAAAAACATTCCCTGAAGACAGCTGTACAGCAAGAGGCCAGATTTAGCAAAGCACTCTCCCATAACTAACCACTCTCCTCTTTTCCTCCTCATGTCAACCTTTCCAGTTACCTGAATTCTTTGAAAATTGTCACCAGGATGAAAACCCAGCCATTTTCCTGATCAGCTAGTTGATCATAACAAAACATGATTTCCTTCCCACCAACCCAGTCTGTCAATACTGGCTGTCATGCAGTGAACAGAACTAACATTGGATCATTTTTGAACAATCGTTCTGCATTTCACAAACTGAGATCCAACCTGTTCCTGGTATTAGGGATACAAAATATAAAATTATATACATACACATATGAACACACACACACCAACACATTTCACACCCTCAAGGACCACCACGTGTCATCAGAAAGGTGGTGCTGGAGACCACTCTTGGTTAATGGGACATCCACTCATGTCCCTTTCCCTCCTCGCCTGCTTCTGTTACAGGAGCCAAGAAAGGTCAACACCCATCCCACGCAGCAAAGTGCAGCCATGTGACCCAGTTCTGGCCAACAAGAAATGGGTGGAAGTCTGCTGGTCGGGGCTTTATAGAAATTTTTTGCTCTTTTCACCAAAGACAGATGAGGGTGGGAGCCATGACTTCCTCCATCCTGCTGCCTTGGGTGTGACTGTGATCCCTGCACCCTCATGCTACCAAGGAGCACAGGCCAGCCAAGAGCTGGGACAGCTGGCGCTGCACAAGCAGTTGAACGAATCAACTGGGGGTGGACAAAGCCCGTCTCTGGACTTGCTGCCTTGTGAGAAATGGAGGCTGCTATTAGTTTACATCACTGTTAATCAAAACGTTCTGCTACTTGCAGTTGAAAACATTCATAACTTAGAGAAAAATTACAAAGAGCAGTAGGTGTTGTAAACATGTTAAGGAAGGGCCTCTGTCTTGACCAACACAGTAGAAACTTCCATGTCCGTGTGCGCCTTACTCTGGGGAGCACTGGAAACTCTTGAGCACCCAATCACAGCAAAATTCTTTCCTCTGCTGGCGCCATTAATGTTACAAAGCTGAGATCAATGGCCAAGTGCCTAATGCCAGAGCTGTGTGAAGGAACTGTCCACACAGGTACCTCCCAGCACACTCATTCATATTATAAGGGCAGGGCCAGCCTCACGGGCAGGCGGCTCATGTAGCTCCACAGGTTCCCGCACCTACAAGTGTTCTGTGCTTGGTTTAATACTCTGCTATTAGCACCTGAAATTCTTAGTTTTAAACACAGGGCCTCATGTTTGTTTGTTTTTTTTTAAAAAAACAATGGATCTTTTTCTTTCTTTCTTTTTTTTTTTTTTTGAGAGAGAGAGAGAGAATTTTTTAATATTTATTTTTTAGTTTTCGGCGGACACAACATCTTTGTTTGCATGTGGTGCTGAGGATCGAACCCGGGCCACATGCATGCCAGGCGAGCATGCTACCGCTTGATACACATCCCCAGCCCAGGGCCTCATGTTTTTGTTCCAGCCTCTGCAAATTACATAACCGGATCTGTAAAGAGATGCTAAAATATGAGTACAATAGTATCCATGATTTCACTTTCATGGTTTTAGCTAACCAAGATCTGAAAATATTAAATAGAAACTTCCAGAAATAAACAGTTCATAACTTTTAAATGACTTTTATTATGGTATATTGTTATAATTATTCTACTTATTATGTAATATTGCTAATCTCTTACTGTGCCTAATTCATATATCAAAGTTTATCATAGGTATGTTTGGATAGGGGAAAAAAACAGTATATATAGGGTTTGCTGCTAACCTGCCCTCTGTTTCAGACATATACTGGGGGTCTTGAAATGTATTTACTGTGGATAAGGGGCACTACTGTAGACCAAATCAGACATGTGGTACCAATTAACTCAATTTCCCTCACCTCCATCCTCATATATTTGTTGAAATATAAATTGACTTCTTCCTACTGAAGCACATACATGGTACCCTCACATGAAAACCACACTCTCCTCATGATGCTGACTTGGCCCTGGGGGTGGTTTTTTATTATGAATGTACAAGGATAAAGAAGCAGCTCCCTATCTTAAAAACAGCCTGTTTGACAGTTTCTTGGTCTGTAGCCTCCCTGGGAAAAAAAAACAAATAATGCTGCTACATGACGTACCTTATTATCTAATCTCTAACTCTCTACGCTTCACAAGAGTTTGCTCAGTCTGGTAAGGAAAAATTAAACCCAAGTGAGAAAAAGAAACATACAAATTATGAAATGTATTACTAGCTTGAAACCATGGCAAAGGAGTGAAGAGCATATTTTGAGCAAAACCGCGTAAAGTCATCTGTGTATATTAGTTAGAATTCAAGTTCAGCTACTGTACCAAAGATCAAAAATAGTGGCCCAATAAGAGACATGTCTGCTTCTTTAAGTGACAGCTAAGACATAGCTGTTTAGAGGTTAGTCACTGGCCCATTTATGTTACAAAGCTGAGACCCGCTGGTGACTCGGTTCCTTAGTCCATGGTTTAAAATGCTGGGGCTCTGGCTCCCCCCATCATGTCTACCTTCCAGAGAGAGAGAGGAGCAGAGGAGGAGCAAGGCTCACACTCCCATTTTTTGGAAATCTTTAGGTTTCTTCCAAAGCACTCTCAGTTCTCCTCTAGCCGCTGGTTGCTCCTTCTTCCTCCTGGGCTTGTTCTTCCTCCTTGTTCCAGCGTCTTGGTGTGAAAGGCCGTTGAGCTCAATTCTTGGGTCTTTGCCTCTTCTCTCCACTCTGTCTACCCTCTTTCATTTCATGGCTTCAGCGGTCATCTTCATACATGACTCCCAAATTTTTATCTCCATCCCAGAACTTTCTCCTGAACTCCAGACTCATTTATCAAGCTGCTTCCTTCACATTGCCCTAGGTTGACTAGCAGGTGTGGATACCCCGACCTCCCTCTGCAGACCCGCGTGTCCTTGGCCTTCCCCGTCGACACCATCCTGGTCCTCTCCACACTGATGGCAACTTCCTCCTCATGGTCACGAGGGCCAAAAAGTGGAATTGTCTTTAAGTCATCCCTCAAGCCCAACTTCTAGTCTATGAAGAAGGTCCCACAGCTTACCTAGCAGACACCCGGAATCTGATCCGGCTCCCGGCTTCCCTCCGAACACGGCAGTCTGACCCTCATCTAGAGCATCACCGTAGCCTAACTGGTCCTTTCCACCTTGTCCTCCACAGACTATTCTCCACCCAGTGGCCTGAGTAATACTTTCCAAGGCAGATCACGAGTCCCCCTCCGTTCAAAACCCTCTAAGTTGCCAACTGCGCTTAAAGTAAACGTGGAGTCCTCGGAGTGGCTGTGAGTCCTACCTGGTCACCCCTCCCTGTCTCCATTTGTCCATGAATTTACTTCTCCTGCTCCCTTTCATCCCTCGAGGAGCTGTGCAGCCTCCTCCCTGTTCCTCAAGTGTACCGGCAAGCTCCTGCCTCGGGCCTTGGCACCGGCTGTTCCCCAGGCCTGGAAGCTCTTTTCCCAGATCAACTGGGTTTCATGCTCCCCAGATCCCCACTGACTGCTCCCCGCAGCTTCTTGCTCTCTTTTTATCCAGCAATTATCACCTTCTGACATACCATACAGTGTAGCTGTTCTTGTGTGTGTGTGTCCCCCACTTGTGATTCCCCAGAAGCAAGGATCTTGATACCTCTTATTCACTGATGCACCCTGAGTGGCCACAGCCATTCCTGACTTTTAGTAAGTGTTAAACAGATACTTTTAAATGAACTCATGGATGAAGCAGGACCTTGCCTTGAAAGCTGCACATGCGCACTTTACTTCCACTCCTTCCCATTACCTGAAACCTAGTCATTCTAGAAAAAAGTCAGGAAGTATAGTTTTTAATTAAGTAATGATGTGCCTTGCTGAATCTCCCATTGCTAGAGGAATAGGAAGACTCATTTTGGGGTATAGCTCACACTCTCAATATTTTCCTAAGCAAGTGTGACTGAATAACATTTTCTTTTCTTTTCTTTTTTTTAGAAAGAGAGAGAATTTTAATATTTATTTTTTAGTTTTCGGCGGACACAACATCTTTGTATGTGGTGCTGAGGATCGAACCCGGGACGCACGCATGCCAGGCGAGCGCGCTACTGCTTGAGCCATATCCCCAGCCCCTGAATAACATTTTCTACTTATGATTTGGTGGAAAGAGATTGCAAAAGTAAAAGGATGGGGCTGGGGATGCAGCTCAGTGGCAGAGCAGATGCCTAACATGCATAAGGCCCTGGGTTCAATCCTCAGCACTGCAAAAAATAAAAATAAATAAATAAAACTAAAAATAAAATGAGATTTTAGAAAAGTTAAGAGTATACCATAGTTAATACATATACTGACTCCCTTAATCTGAACACAAGAAAGAGATATGTGGGCTGGGGATGTGGCTCAAGCGGTAGCGCGCTCGCCTGGCTTGCGTGTGGCCTGGGTTTGATACTCAGCACCACATACAAACAAAGATGAGTGTCCACCGAAAACTAAAAAATAAATATTAAAATTCTCTTTCTCTCTCTCTCTCTCTCTCTCTCTCTCTCTTTAAAAAAAAAAGTGTTTAGCCTTTCCAGGTGAATTTAAAAAAAAAAAAAGAAAGAGATATGTACAATTTTTGCTACTTGAAAATGTTTCTCCCTGCCTTCTGTAAATAAATGACAACGTTTAATTTTATATATATATATTTATTTATTTATTTTAGGTGTAGATGGAGACAACACAATGCCTTTATTTTTATGTGGTGCTGAGGATCGAACCCGGGTCCTGCCCATGCTAGGCAAGCATTCTACTGCTGAGACACAATCTCAGCCCCCCAACGTTTAATTTTTTTTTAATTAACTAATTTATTCATTTATTTTGGTACCAGGGATTGAACCCAAGGGTGTTTAACAACTGAGCCACATACCCAGCCCTTTTTATTTTTTAATTTTGAGATAGGGTGTCACTAGGTTGCTTATACCTCACTTAGTTGCTAAGGCTGGCTTTGAACCTGCAATCCTCCTGCCACAGTCTCCTGAGCTGCTAGGATTACAGGCATGCACCACCAAGCCTGGTCAACATTTAAAATCTATCTGCTAGAAGCAGCGTTGGATCATTAGCCTGTCCAGGGGTCTGCAATGTGATGTGACTGATATTCATCAATGTTGATGTGACAATTCCCTTCTTTCCTCTCTGATGACTCTCCACTCTGCCTCTCCCTGGGATTCTTCCATTACTTGATGTTAGGTGACTTCTTTAGCTTTTTCCATTCCCTTGCTTATCTTGCTTGTGATGCTCACTTAGGGAAACTATCCCATCTGTTGGCTGTAGAACTCACCCTGTGCAAGTCTGCATCTTCATCTCAAGCCCTCACTGGACATCTTTTTCCCACTTGCTTCCCCTTCAATGTCCCATTCCTGAAGTATGTAATAGCCACTCCCAAATAGCTTGCCTTCACAGCATCTCCCTTCTAAGCAGTAAGGAGGGGTTAGGGCCCTAAACACTGCACTTGGGTATGTCTCCCACACCCACAGGCTTTATCTAGCTGATTCCACCTTTCATTTCTCAAATGGAGTCAGCTATCAAGTTCCATCAGAAAGTCATGCCTCCAGCTAGCTTATTAGAAGATAACCTTTCCAAAAATTTAAAATCCTGACTCTGATAGAGAAATAAAAATGAACACGTCAAAGATTTTATTTCACTCATGAAGGAATTGAGAAACTAACGTGACTCCATTTAAAAAAAATAAAGATTCTCATTACCGAACTCTGTTCTCAGTGAGAGCAAGTGGGTCATCATTGCCAAAAAATAAATAAATAACAGCAGCTTCTATCTCAAGGCCTGTCCTAAGGAAGAGGGCATGACCCTTGTCCTTGGAAAAACCCACAGAGCACTCCTAAGCACATACCCACCCTGCTGAGTTGTTTGTCTGTAAATAACAGGAGTGGTCTGAGGCGCCAGGTGTCCCTGACTCAGTTAGGTGAGGACCCATAGCAACCCCCCTAGCAACTTCCAATCAGCATGAGACAGGGAAAATACCTGGAATGCCAGATGACCCCCCAGTAGTTTATGGTGGTTGATAACATGTTGGGAAACCATGTAGTTTAGCACGTACACCCCTTGTGGCCTAAACCAATCAGTTCAAAGGAATTCCTCTCTTGTATTAACCAATCACCCCTACCCAAATTGTTCCCGCCCGCCGCCATTGAATGTGCTAATCAATGTTAAGAGTTGTTGTTTGATTTTCCTGCAGTATGGAATGATTTGCTGTGTGATGTTGTGACGCATAGAGTATCCCCCCAAACCTATAAAATCTCACTGAACAAAGGACCAGGACTCACTCCCTGGGACCGCTGCATCGCGAAGGGTTGTGAGTCCAGGCTCCAGCTTGCAATAAAGACTCTTGTGTGCTTGCATCGGATTCGGCTCCCGGAGGTCTATTGGGGTCCCACGAATCTGGCATAACAGAATCAAATAGTTGTTATGCTGGGTTCAAAAGAGAATTCTACAATCCCTAAAAAACAAATGCCAAATGTCATCTCTGATATAAGGAGAACAACTAAGAACAGAGCAGGGAGGAAGAGCATGAGAAGAAGATCACCATTAAACAGGGACGAGAAGAGGGAGGGAAAGAGAGAGAGAAGGGAAATTGCATGGTAAAGGAAGGAGTCCCTCATTGTTATACAAAATTACATATAAGAGGAAGTGAGGGGAAAGGGGAAAAAAAACAAGAGAGAGAAATGAATTACAGTAGATGGGGTAGAGAGAGAAGATGGGAGGGGAGGGGAGGGGAGGGGGGATAGTAGAGGATAGGAAGGGCAGCAGAATACAACAGACACTAGTATGGCAGTATGTAAAAAAGTGGATGTGGAACCGATGTGAATCTGCAATATGTATACGGGGTAAAAATGGGAGTTCATAATCTGTTTGAATCAAATGTATGAAATATGATATGTCAAGAGCTTTGTAATGTTTTGAACAACTAATAATTAAAAAAAAAAGAGAATTCTAATAGTGGATATAATCAACTACTGAAATCAACAGGCAAAAGGAGACAAACTGGTTTTTCTCTTCCCTGGACAGAAATGTCCATCAATTGTACATTGTCCCAGCTTCTACAAAGAGCATCACTGGCTCCTTGTTGACTCCCACATCCACAATAAACTTCACTTCCTGCCTTTCAAGATCCTGTTTAACCCAGCATCATCCTGTTTATATCCACCTTTTATTCTAGGCAGTTCTAACATCTCCACCCCAAGCCAAGCCTAAACCTTCCCACATGCTCTTCCTGATATTATGGCCCTCAATCATCTATGTCCTTCTCATTCTGCTGGCTCATTTGGAGCTGTGTGTGTGCATGTTTATTATCTGAAAGCCACAAGCAACACCAATTCTTTAATTACCAACGCTACCTTCACTAGACCTTGATCATGCATTCTTTCAAACATCTTCTGAGCACCTCACATAGCAACTAGGCACAATCTAGACACTAAATCTAGGAACTGAATATCCCAAGATGAAAGCCAAGGCCCCAAGATGCCTGGGGGGAGGGTGGGGCAAAGAGAATAAGGTGACTACACTTTGAGGCAGGCTCCTTTGGGAGCACAGGGAGGCACATAACCTAGTTGTGGAAGGTCAGGAAAGTTTCCTGGAAGATATGGCACTGGTCAAGCAACGCAGTAGACACAGAAAGAACTCGAGCAGATGTGTTAGTCACCTTTCATCTCCATGACAAATACCTGAGATAACCATAGGAGGAAAGACTTATTTTGGCTCATAGTTTCAGGGGTTTCAGGCCATGGTCACTTGGCTCTGTCATTTTAGGCCATACCATGGTAGCAGCAATTAGTTGAAGAGATCTATTCACCTCATGGCAATCAGGACAGAACCAGGGGCCCAATATCCCCTCAAAACCACACACCCAGTGACTAACTTCTTCCCACCAGGCCCCATCTCCTAAAGGGTCCACCAACTCCCAATAGCCCCGAAGGCTAGAGGCCAGGCATTTGACACACAGGTCTTGACACACAGGCCTCGGGGGACACTCCAGGTTCAAGCCATTACATATACCCTCATATAATTGTATAAGTCTTTTTTTAAAAATTTTTTTTAAAGAGAGAGAGAGAATTTTTTTAATATTTATTTTTTAGTTTTCGGTGGACACAACATCTTTTATTTTTATGTGGTACTGAGGATCGAACCCAGCACCCTAAGCATGCCAGGCAAGTGCGCTACCGCTTAAGCCACATCCCCAGCCCAACTGTATATGTCTTATTAAAATTTCTTTCTTAAAACTATCTTATGTTTACTAGATAATTAAGGATAGCAGAATATGACAACCCAAAATACATCACTTTGACATAAAGATTATTTTGAGCCAAAGGCTGTTGAAAAACAACAAATGCAAAAGGGCTCTCTGGCCTCACCTTTTCTTTCTGAAAGTGAGTTAAAACTCACTTGTGAATGATGCTCCCCCCATGCCAGGAGGAAGAGAACACTATGGCCAGAGATAAGGAGTCGAGCAAAGAGAAATCTGCATCATCTAACCTTGTGGAATTAATCCTACGTTCCTTTGGCTTCCATGTATATTTAATTGTTTTTCACAATGATTACTTTGTGCAACCTGCAATATAAGTACTGAATTACTTTTCAGGTCCTCATTTCCCTGTGAGGTCTCCCAGGTATATGCAAATTTTTAAATAAAATTTATATGCTTTTTTCTTGTTTGTCTTATGCCAATTTAATTATAAGGCCCAGTTTAAGACCCTAAAAAAGTAAGTTTTCTTATTTTATAATGAAGTCCTTGGGGATAGGGACACTGTTATAGATACCATTTTACCCCTCGTTTTTTTAACAGAAAAACACAGTAAAAAGCACCTTGAAAACTTGGGGTTTGCTGGATGATCCCACTTTAACTACATAGACGCTGGAAGTTCTAGCCAACAACCAGTCCAATCCTGCCCAGTCTTCCAGATAGGGTGATCAAATCTCCGCTCTGCCTATGTCCAACCCTCAGGCAGTGGAACAGATGTATTTCCTTGTGGCAACAGAGACTTTGGAAGTCTGCTCGCTTTGCTGATGTGTCCCTTCCCTCCACCTGCTCCCAGAGTTGAAATCAAAGATTCAGCTAAAATTATGATCAGATACTAGCTTAATATTAAAGCTGTCTTTTGTATCCCTCTTTGTGCTTTCCTGGGTTCCCAGAGTTGTATGCAGTCGTGTATTTTTTTTTTAAGTGAAATTTTTAAAACGCTTTAAAAAACTAAAGCTATATTAAAACATTAGGTCCTATTTTCAAAAACAGGATTTGGGTTAACTGCCTTACAGTGTTGCATCCTTGGATCAAATGAAAGTTCACAAGCAAGGACAGCAATAAAAATAACTCAGAGCCAGTGTCTTCCCCTTCCAGTTGAGTGTAGTGCAACCGTGACAACCCGCACTTCGCGGGGGTTCCCTAATAGCTTTGCAGCGCTCGCTCCGCCTCCAGGCCGCCTCTCGAGGGACGTCACATGCAGCTCCGCCCCTCTACAGAGGCCTGTCGGGATCCTAAAGCCGGGTCTAGGACCCTCCTGTCTTGGTCCCAGGGACCATGACAATAGTTCAGTGCTCTTTCCAATACTAAGCCGGTCCCCGGTACCGCTCACTGTTCCAGCGCGCTCCCGCCGGGTCCAGGGCGCACCCACTCACCCGGCCCCCCGGCGCGCGCCGGCTCGGCCCAGCCGCAGCCCGGAGGCGCGCACCAGGCCGCGCGCCGAGAGCCCCGCCCCCTTGCACCTGTCCGGCTCCCATGCGCGCGCCCGGCGACCCCGGTGGACCCGCCCCCAGGCGCGCGCCGTCCCTCCCTGCGCCACGTGCTCGCTGGAGGGCGGCGCAAGGGGCAGCGCTGAAAAGATGTTCTTGCTGCCTCTTCCGGCAGCCGGGCGAGTTGCTCTCCGGCGTCTGGGAGTGAGTTGTCTTCGGGGCCGGAGTCTTGCCACCGCCGACATGACGAAGGTGAGAGGCGGCAGTTGCTCCCAGGCCACCGCGGGAGGACTGCCTGCGGGCGACCAGGGTGAGGGGCAGGGCGGGCCCGGGCCGTGGCGTGTGCGGCTTCTGCTCCAAGTTACACAAATCGACTAAAATAAAAAGTTCCCTCCTTTTGCAGGATCGGCCTTGGCAGGGGCTGGGGTGGGGTCGCCGGTGCCCCCTTCCCCGGAGATTTCCCAGTCTGCTGTCTTCTGATGGCGCGATCTTCCTTCTTGTCTGGGGAGTGCCTGGTTCTGAACCCTGGGAAAGAGAATAGCTGAGGCTACCATTTACCGATCGCACTTTACTGAGCCTTCTCCCTCTCACTGAGCTTCAAAAATGACATGCGCTTATTTCATTCATCATCGTTTTTTTTTTTTTTTTTTTAGTTCTGGACGTGACCTAAGAAGGGATGGTGACATTATTGTCCCAAATGTCAGCAGAGGTCCCAGAGTCAGCCAGCCTCAGGGCCTGGGCTGCACACCAAGACCTCCTTGCTGCAGTCAAGGGTCAGAAAACAGGGCCTCTGGGAGCAATTTCCCTGAACTTGTTTCTAGAGGAAACAGAGATCCTCTCTAGGGAAAGGGGCGCTGCAGAGAGACGCGTTATTTCGTGAAATTAAAAGAAAAGCATTTTCCAGAAGAAAAGGCTGCTCCACCTAATTGGGCCCTGAGAAATTAGAGTGAGCCTTTATATTAGGCAATTCAGGTCTGAAACATCTGGAAAGAGGAGTGGCTCAATGGAAGGGGCACAAGCTTGGGAGTTATGCCGGAGGATCAGAAAGAAATGACTCTCCCAGGTGAAGAATTCTCTAGATGGGGCTTGAGACAGGTCTCCTGGAGGTATCAACAGATGACAGAGGGACCACACATTTCCTCAGTGCTCTTTCCAATACTAAGCCTGTAACAGTGACCTGTCTCCTAGGCTCTCCATTTGGTCTGTGGGAGTGTGCAGCCTTAGGAAGGTGAGAACCTGGCAGAGTTATCAATGACAAGGAAAGTGTATTTTCTTTGGTGAGAAAGACAGGGCGGTATTTAATCTAAGTACCTATGTGGCTTTGTGGAAGGACCAAGGACAGGAAGAAGTTATCTGGATTTTCACACGGTTCTACCATCCCGGGGCTAGTGTGTCCCACTAGGTTTCAGTTTCCTTATCTTGTTAAGTGGGAAGTATAGTGCAATAGTGCATGCATGTTCTTTTTACCTCAGAGTGGCCCTAAGGCAAACGAAATTTTTTTTTTTTAATATATATAAAGTCTTTGTAAAAGCGAAAAGCACTGGGTTTACTTCATTCTTTGAGTTTTGGGGCCCAGGGGCTTGTAAAGATGAAGAAATATTGCCACCAAGTGCTTGGCAGAACCCTCTGATCTGCCCCTCCTTTAAGTTGCTTACTTCTTGTCTTTCAGTCTGAGTTGATCAGAGTACCATGAATACAGGTTGAACATCCCTTATTCAAAAGTCTGAAATCTGAAATTTTCCATAATCCCTTCAAGTTATGTGTATATGAAACAAGTGAATGTCAGGTTTAGACTTGGGTCCCATTCTTGAGATGTCTTAAATATTAAAAAACAAACAAAAATAGCAAAAATCTTGTGTGGTAGCTCATGCCTGTTACTCTGCTCTGGAGGCTGAAGCAGGAAATCCCAATTTTGAGGCCAACCTGAGCAATATAGACTGTGTCTTAAAAAATAAAAAGGGATGGGTTATAGCTCAGTGGTAAACGCTTGCTTAGCACGTGGGAGGCCCTGGGTTCCATCCCAGATACTGAAAAAAAGCAAAAGAAATCTGAAGTCAGAAACACTTCTGGTCCCAAGCATTTCAGATAAGGGATGCTCAACCTGTAATGGCAGAATGTCTAAGATTTGCATCTGATGGTTATAGGAGAGGAAAAACAGACTCTCTTCTGCCCTCAGTTCCATGGTTGAGTCTAAGAAAGTAGGCTTGACACTGACCTAAGGTACATGCAATTTAATTTGATATTTTTACATGTACATAGGATCCTGCAGAAGAAAATGAAGACCTGGAGAAGCATTAGGCCCAAAAGCTTTTTATCTTTTCCTTTTTCCTTTTCTGGTACTAAGAATTGAACCCAGGGATGCTTTACCACTGAGCTGCATCTCAATGCCTTTTTACATTTTTATTTTGAAATAGAGTATTGCTCAGTTGCCAGGCTGGCCTTGAACTTGTGATCCTCAGCCTCTAGAATAGCTAGGATTACAGGCTTGGGCCACTGAACCTTGCAGTTTTATACCTTTTTAAACAAAGAAAAATGAAGCGTGGGGGTATGACAAGAGGAAGGAGGTTGGCCTTTGTCTTGTCATTTGGGATAGGCACTGGGAAATATATTGGGGTGCTAATGGAAGATAAGGCGTATTTCAGCAGGTTTGTTTGTATAGATTCATTTTGGCATTAACTTCCAGCCGGTGGTGATGAGAATGCTCTCCCTAGTTTAGTGAGGGCACCTCTCTTATGGGAAATTTTATGCCCTGCTTTTAGGTAAGAAAGGGGGATTTTTGAGAGCCCTGCCTACATTGTCTGTCTCTCAGCTGCCAACAGCTCAAAGTAATTTATATGCCAGGGCAGCATATTATGGAATAACATATTCAGAAGCCCTTCAGGGTCTAACTTGGTGACAACTGGATTTTTTTTTTTTTTAAACCCCTTTCTTTCTGGGGCTGGGGATGTGGCTCAAGCGGCAACGCGCTCGCCTGGCACGCGCGGGGTGCTGGGTTCGATCCTCAGCACCACATAAAAATAAAATAAAGATGTTGTGTCCACCGAAAACTAAAATATTTAAATAAATAAATAAATGAATAAATAAGTAAATAAATAAACCTCTTTCTGCTTTGTGTGAAAGCAGAGTTCTTTCCTGGGGGTGACCATGTAAGACAAGGCATGGGACCCAGAGTCTCTGTAGGAATTTGAATCACTGAGGCAAGTGGAGTGCATATATTGGCCATGGCTGCTGCTTTTTTGGTTTTGTTTTTCCGTCTTCATGGAGGGCACAGTTTTGGTGGAATTATGTGTTCCTTCTGGAATTTCTGGAACTCGGGACTCCTGAACCCCGCTGAGGCATCTACTCCAATTATACTCATCTTTTTTACTTTGTTCTCAGGGCCTTGTTTTAGGAATCTATTCCAGAGACAGAGAAGAGGATGTGCCACAGTTTACGAGTGCAGGAGAGAACTTTGATAAATTGGTGGCTGGAAAGCTGAGAGAGATTTTGAATGTGTAAGTATTACCTGGGGGTCCCAGTTCCTAAAAGTTCCCAAATCAAAGGGGGATATTTTTCTGTGATGTACTGTAGGTAGAAACACCCGGGCCAGGAAATTCTTGGTGGAAGTGAAAGTGCAAGTCTGGAAGCCCTTTGTCACTTTGCCTTTCAGTATGGGTGGGTCTGCAGTTCTGGGAAGTCAGATGGTTTCCAGCCCAATCACAGACCTAGTGTGGAGGACAAATCCTGAAGGATCTGGAAAGTACCAGATTTCCTCAACCCACCTTCTTGGCTCAAATTAACTTTCCTTATTCCCTCCCTTCCCACCAGCCTCTCTGTGTCCTTTAACTAATAGTTAAAAAGCAGCATAAAGGTTCTACCTTTTTATTTTGTGCCTGGAGCTTGAAGGCTTCTCAAAAGTTAAAAGTACAACTGGATTACCCAAAGATGTGGTAAGAATGCAGACTGTAATTCAGTAAGTCTGGGAGGGGCCTGTGATTCCCACCACTCTTAGATTAGCTAGGGTCTGTAGCAACTAGAGAGACATTGGAGCTGCTGGTTCCTTTTGGCAAAAACAGAAGTGTCATTAAAAGCCACTGCAGCTTCATACTATTCAGATTATAGATAAGCCTGTTTGAATCTACTAGATGCAGTCTAATAATTAATTAATGGATGTGTTACAGAATCTGCAGCTCCTCTTAGCTAATTAGTCCTTCACCAGTAGCCAGAACCTTCTCATGTGCTTAAGTCATTAATCCAAAAGCCAACTGCTATAGTACAGATCTCCCGACTGTCAAACCACAGCACTTGTCATGCCCCTGGCTGTACTTGAGTATGCCTTTTATAAGAAACTGCCCTGTCTCCCATCTGTAGATAAGCCCTCACTGACATCCTCTAAACCAGGCATAACTGCTGTCAAGTCAGCCACTCGGGTACCATGGTGTTGTGTTGGTGTGCTGTGTCGTTTAGTAGAAAGGTTGGAGAGTCTTTCAGTCCAGCCATCATCCAGTGCTCAGATCCCCTGTGCAGCGGCGCCAGCATTGCTTCCATTGCTTTAAGTAAATTTGTATTAACTCTAATCTGAAAGTTTGCTATAGTTTTTGAGCTAGAGTTAGAAGTACTGCATCTAGGAAATCCGAGCTGAGAACGTTCTGTAAAAGTACAATGAAACAACGTCCACAAAAGCAGTTAGCAGAATATTATGATAATACTAAAGGTATGCATATATTACTTTCCAGGCAAACAGAGCAAACTGAAAATTTCCAAAACAATTATTTCTTTTTGGTTTAGATCTGGACCACCTCTGAAGGCAGGCAAAACCCGAACCTTTTATGGTCTGCATCAGGTATGAGATGATGATGATGTGCCTTGTGAACCCTCAGTAAGATCACCTCTGGGTGCCTTGTACCGTAGCTGCCCAGTCATGCTAAGAATTTTGTATTGGATTATATAGTTTTATTCCAACGTTAAGCAGAACTATCATTTAAGACTATAAAGAGGCGTATCACTGTCTACTGCCGGTCTTGTGTTCCTCAGTCTGAAGGCTTTGTCCAGCATGGCTCTGTCTTACATAGAATTGTTTGCAGGATTATCCTCACTCTTGTCTATCAGACACACCTTGTAAAAGGTTCCGAACATAAAGTGATAGTGCGGGAGCTCAGTGAGTCTCTCTGCTGGAAATGAGCACTTTCAAGAAACACAGTGGCTGATGGTGTGTTTCTGTGGAACAGGACTTCCCCAGCGTGGTGGTAGTCGGCCTAGGCAAAAGGTCAGCTGGCGTCGATGACCAGGAGAACTGGCATGAAGGCAAAGAAAACATCAGAGTTGCTGTCGCAGGTTACTTTACTTTTTAAGTTTAATACTGGTCAAGGTTCTGGAGTCCGTTCTTTAAGACTGTCTCTTCTCCTTCTTTTGTCCTTTCTCCATCTCTACCCTTATCACATTTGCACAGAAGTAATTCACCTTAACAAACTCAATTTCCATTTTTTGAATGTTTGCCTCTAAGAAGGATATAGAGATTAGCTTATGAAATTTTTGTTTTTAATATTTCTCCATAGTTAACATTTCTCAAATACTTAATATTGGAGGTTTTACTGTGATCTGTTCACTTTGGCCTTAGAACTGTATTTTACCAGAAATTTCGGCATTGGATTTTTTTCCTCTTTGTAATTCTCCCCTGGTGTTGCCCAACTTTTAAGTAACAAGGAGTTAGTTATCTATGTACAACTTGGAGAAAATGGGAGTAGAGTGTGGGGTGCTCATTCATCACTCTCAAAAGCTGTGTGCTGGTCCCAGTTTTTCGGGTGGATGGCTTGAAAGAGTTGAGGTGGACGCTGTTGAGTCACCTCAGCTGAGCAGCAGTGAGAGCCTTCACCTCAGAGACTGTGGCTGAGGTCTTTGAGATCCATGCTGAAGCAGCAGGAATGGGCTTGATTAACACCTGGCCCTGTGTGTATCATAAATGCTTGTTAAACTTACTTTCAAAGTTTATGTTAAGGGTTCTCTCATAATTTTTATATGAGAGTTTTTGCTGACATGATCTTAATAAAATGCTGTGTTAATAATGGACTTTGCTCAGGTGCAATCTCATGGTCATCTTTTCTCTGTCCCTCTTAACTGGGGAAGCCCTGGTGGTTGGGAAGCTTCGTCTGGAAGCACTGATGGTCAGAAATGACCCTGGTACTTGCTGCTTCTCTCTGAGGGGTCTCCCCATGTGAGGAGCCCTGTGGTGATCTGAGGGCCTGTGCCCGGCACTGCCTGTGAGGTGCGCCCCGGCCTCGTTTTAAGAGGAGGAAATGGAGGACTAGAGTTGTCACACTGGGGTTGGAAGCCCGGTGCTTCCTCAGCACACTGCCCACACACTGCCTTCTGCTCCTCCAGTGTCTCTCGCTGACTTCCGTTCTCTGGTTCCTCTGTCCTTCTGCAGCTGGGTGCAGGCAGATTCAGGACCTGGAGCTCTCTTCCGTGGAGGTGGATCCCTGTGGAGATGCTCAGGCGGCCGCAGAAGGAGCGGTGCTCGGTCTCTATGAATACGATGACCTAAAGCAGAAAAAGAAGATGGCAGTGTCCGCGAAGCTCCACGGAAGGTGAGGGGGCAAACCGAGGTACGGTGGTGCTGTCCGGTGTCCGACAGTGTGGTCTTTTGGACGGGAGCCGCCTGCTTCTCAGTGTCCGGCGCTGCTGTGTGCTCTGTCCGTAACCTTCCCACGGCCCCAGCCATTTTAATGTGTGATAACTGTCCCCAGGCTCTGCTCTAGCCTTTGTCATGTGCTCCTGCACGCTTGCTGGACACTGGGAATCTGTAATGCGGAGGAGTAGGGAGGAAGGAACGACATGCAGATGTGTCCCAGTGGGTTTCAGTTCAGATCATTTCCATTGAGTTGGCATCCGCCAGCATTGGACTGATGCCAGAGCTACGTGGGTGTAGGGAACTGGTTTTTGGCCCTGTGGTCTGGCACGGGGGTGGCTCAGTGGATCATTGAACACCTCCTGCATTTCAGTCTTAGAACCTGGGAGACAAGGTCACTGCTGGGAGAGAAGAACAGAGACCTTAGGTATGGGGAGCCGTGAGGGCAGGGGTGACCCTGACACAGCTGGTGCTGGAGAAAAGGGCTCTGTAGTGGTCAGCCTGGTTTGAGTCTTGGCTCTGCCGCTTAACTCACAGTGACCTCGGTTAAGGAGTTGAAATCTCTGGGGAGTTGTACTCTTAACCCAGAGACAAAGTGTGAAGTGTGTCATGTGACGCATGGTGACCCACTGAGCTGTCAACTGTTCTTTTACCCATCTCCACACTGTTAGCTCTTGTGCACAAGAAGAGCTAGGATCATGAACCACGGGCCCACGTGTGTTCTTTTCTAAAGCTGATCCTTACTATCGGGGACTTCGTTGGGATTTAGAGCCCTGACCCAGGTGAAAGAAGGTGGCAGAGCCTCAGTTCCACATCCAGGTGGTTGCTTTGCCTGCTTGGTGATTAGCACTTGGGACTGCGCTATCTGCAATGCAGGGAAGGAGAACAAAACAGAAAGCCCCTCCCTCAGTTTCTCTGGTAGATTTTTAGCTTCAAAGACCCATCTGTGCAGCCCCTTTCTGTTTAGGGAGGATTCTGAAGTGGACTGCCTGGCCAAGTGTCCCCAGGCCCTCACCAGGGCCTGTTCTCTAGCTCTTCACTGTACCGCCAGCTGCCTGGGTCACGTCACAGAGAACAGACCAGGTCCTGTGTGTCAGCCAGTTTCCATCTGTTGTCCTCCTCTTGTTTGATGTGGGATAAGAGCCTCTCCTGGCCACAGGTCAGTGTTGTGGGTCACTGACCAGCAGCTCTGCTTTCTTCTGCAGTGGGGATGAGGAGGCCTGGCAGAAAGGAGTCCTCTTTGCTTCTGGGCAGAACTTGGCCCGCCAGCTGATGGAAACTCCAGCCAATGAGATGACACCAACCAGATTTGCCGAGATTATTGAGAAGAATCTCAGAAGTGCTAGTAGTAAAACAGAGGTCCACATCAGGTAATTCAGGATTACATCGTAGACTTTGGGATGCTACACGCAGGAGCCTTTGAGATCCTAATTCCAGCTCCCTCTCCATTCAGAGCACTAACTGAAGACCATAGAGGCCAGATAACCACCAGCAGCCCCACAAGCTGGGACAGGGCTCATTTGAGATTCCTTGTGTCTGTCTTTCCTTGCCTGTGAGAGACTACTGCGACTTTCTACTCATGTTGAGGTGTCCACGTTTTATATCAGCTTTGTTTAGACAGAATTCACATGCCACATAAAGTGATAGTGATTTGTAGTATATTCAGAGTGGGCTACCATGACTAAGTCAAGAACACTTTTATGACCCCCAGAGGAAACCCTTTACCATTAGCAATCACTCTTCATTTCCCTGTCCCCTGAAGCCATCAGTTGACAGACTTTGGAGGTTATTTCCACCTTTTGGGTAAAATCTGATCATTGTGAACAAGTTTCTGTGTGGACTTGTTTTATTTCTCTTGGGTCTGTAGCAAAAATGTAATCGCTGGACCAAATGGTAACTCTGATCAACTTTTCGAGGAACATACTTATTTACTTTCTTGTTTTGGTGAGTTCTTCCTATCTTTATTTTTTGACACAAGTGAAGAATGTATTATTCCTTACTAGTTATTGAATGAGAATTTGTGCCTCGTGGAGTCCCTTGACTGGACTGCAGGATGGTGCTCCCAGGCCTGCTGAGAGCCGTGATCAGCACTGGGCTATTAACGTCCAGCTCCTCCAGCTTCTGGAATCTCCTGGAATCTCCCCACAGCCCTGTATGCAGCCCAAGTTTGAGTGTTTGGGGATTTATGATTAAAATAAGCTGACAGATATTTGCTTGGTTTAAAGAATTCTTCACTATCAAAGTAGTTTCTCAGGTTTAAAAGAATTCTTCACTAGTTAATTGTGATTAGAATTCATCTTTTTCAAAAAAGTCCCTATGGTCTAGACAGTGAAGAAAACATTGTAGGGCTGAGGTTATGGCTCAATGGTAGAGCAGCTGCCTAGCATGCATGACCTCCTGCCCCGTGTGATACTTTAAGAGCTTATATATTACACTTTTAAACATACTTTTGAGCTTTTCTAAATTATTTTGAAATAAAGGTTCGATCCTCAGCACACATAAAAGCAAAATAAAGGTATTGTGTCCAACTAAAAAAAAATATGTTAAAAAGAAAGAAAACGTTGTATAGAAAGCCCAGGACTTAGAGCTTGCTAGAACAGAAAGGTTCATATAAGTTTAACCTGCCACAGTGCATAGCCTCTGTTGAGGGGTTGTGGCAGACTGTTCCTTGTCTTACAAGAGAAGACACCAGAGGTACTTCATATCAGAAAATACTGGCAATGCTATCACACAACAGTGACAGCACCTCCACCGTGCCAGGAAGTTTGGCAAATGAGTGTACAGTGGTGCTCCTTGTCCTCAAAGAAGGGAGGATCTCATTGGAAGGACCAGGTTGGGGAAGGGAGGATGGGGAGGCCTGCTGAAGAACATGCAGCCTAAGCAGAGCCCTGATGGTTGCTCAGGAGTTAACCAACGAGAATGGGGCTGGGCATTTCAGGTGGGGAAGCAGGTGAACCGTGGCCCCTTGGGAATAGCAAGGCTTATGGATGAGCAAAGGCAAGAGTTGATCAAGATGCGTGTGTGGGTGGCAAATGACTCATTAAACTGAGACATAGCTGCACCACACCTTGTCCAGTGTAGGTGGGTCTCCATTAAAGAAACAAAGACAGACAATTCTTCCAGAAGGGCCGGACTTAATGAAACATCAAGTCCTGAGTTTATGACTAACATGCCTTTATGGTACAGCCTTGTTTCTTTTGACACAAGTTTATTTATTTTTTAAAAATTATTTTTCCTTTGACATTTTTGGCAATCCTAGTTTTATACTTCTGACAAATGGTTGGGCAAGTGCCGGAATATTCCTTGGAAAGGATTGCTGCTGGTTTGTCTGTGGCAGTGGAGGCCTCATTACTGTGGCCAGAAATCAACACAAAGCCCTTTGTACCTTTAGCCTAGAAAGTGGCAATATGGTGTCAATTTTCTAGTTTGCACTGAGAAATGTTTCTTTTCATTAGTCTCATCAATCCTGTGCTAATTAAATAAGAATTAACTTATTTTCCTACTTTAGAGACATCTCAAATGTCAGTTACAGCTGTGAGAAATAGTGTGACATTGTTGAAAAGAGAACTCCAGCATTTCTTTCTTTCTTTTTTTTTTTTTAAGAATTTTAATATTTATTTATTTAGTTATTTTTAGTTTTCGGCGGACACAACATCTTTGTTTTTGTATATGGTGCTGAGGATCGAACCCAGGCCGCACGCATGCCAGACGAGCGCGCTACCGCTTGAGCCACATCCCCAGCCCCCAGCATTTCTAAAAGAGCAAATAAGTAGGTTATTTTACTCCAGGAAGAGTAGTATAGCTTTGTTAGGTTTTTGTTAGTTGGTTGATTTGGGGAGGGGGCATTTTTAGAAATACCAAAAATAATGAGCATCTTAGCTCTTTTTATGCACCCTTGTAGTCTCAGGGCCTTGCTAGTCTCATCTTTTATAAATTAAATCTTTAGAAACATCCGAGTAGGTTGGGGGAGCGTTTTTATTTATTGACTTTACATTATTACCTGAACTGTATTAGTTATCATGTATAAATTCTCCTAAGAATGCTAAAGTCTTTTGATTGAGGAATGCTTAACTTTATGTAGATGAGCAAATTGGCTCAGGATCAAGTGACTTGCCCAAGAATATACAGGAAACAAATGATCAGATGTGATAATCAAAGCCTTACTGTGTGTGATTTGTTTTCCTTGAACTCAGGGCCTCATGCTTGGGAGTGAGTGCTCTATCCCTGAACTATACCTCCTTCCCCATGTGATACTTTAAGAGCTTATATATTACATTTTTAATCATACTTTTGAGCTTTTCTGAATTATTTTGAAATAAAGGTAACCGTATATGTGCTTTTATCCCCTTTCTACCCTATAGACCCAAGTCTTGGATTGAGGAACAGGAAATGGGTTCATTCCTAAGTGTAGCCAAAGGGTCCGAGGAGCCTCCAGTCTTCTTGGAAATCCACTACAAAGGCAGCCCCGACGCGGGGGAGCCGCCCCTGGTGTTCGTTGGGAAGGGAATCACTTTTGACAGGTACTCGAGGAGGGTATCTGAGCTTTGTATTTTGGTGAATGTTTTGTGTGCTCTTTTTAGAGCTTAATTTGATTCATAAGCATGGTATTTGGTCATATTATGCTCCCAGTTATGAAATGCTCATGTGTGTTAGTCATAGGCATTTTACATATATTGGCTCAGTCTTACCCCTATAAGCTGGCTATCATGGCCATTCTATAGTAGCCAGCTTATAGGGGAACCATGACTCAGAGATAGTAAGTATTTGTTCAGAGACCCATAACTAAGAATTAGAGCCAGAGTGAAAATCAGGTCTCTCTTTAAAATATCTTCAAATCTCTGTGTCCCACTCTGATTCTCCCTTGCAAGGCTTACTGCACAGACAGTGCAGCTGCCGCCGCCATCCCCTGCCTTCCCTTGGCTTGCTTCTGTTGCTTCCTGCTGCAGAACAGTCCACTCCCATTAATCTGACTGAACCATAAGTTCCTTAGAAGTGGAAGCCACCTCGGGTTATTCCAGCCAATAAGGGGCTGAATTATTAGAAGTGGAAGCCACCTCGGGTTATTCCAGCCAATAAGGGGCTGAATTGGAGAAGACAGTGTATTTTGGTATTTCCTATGGGAATCATCTGCCACAGAATATGACTGTCAGGGATGCTGGTGACTGTGAAGCATAAAAAGAGTGAGTTGGCCAGAAAACTAGGTTAAATAAACCAAATGAGGTTTGTTTTTGTTTTCTTTAGCTACAGAACTTTTCAGGGCACAGAATGTCACATTTTCTGAATTTTCTTGTGTAAGAATCTTGTTTCTGGAAGTCATGTTCCAGAAATTGGAGAATGCTGCTGAAGAACAACAACAAAAAAACAAATTCCCCAGTACATTTTTGCAACCATTCAGAAACTCCATGTAAAACATGAATGTTCTGTTCTCTCTTTTGTGTTTGTATTTTCATTTCCTTTGGTGCTGAAATCAAACCCAGAACCTCTCATGTGCTAAGCATATACTCTACTACTAACTCACCTCCAGCTTCAACTTCTCTTCTTTAAACATTGATCTCCAAACGCTTTTCATTGTGTAGCCCATCAGAAAAAGATTTCAAGATATGTACATATATTTATGGTGTACGCAAATGCTACACCATTTTATATATACTTAAGTATATATAAAACACGACAGCAAATAAAATTAGGAAAAAACCCTGTCTCAAAATAAAAGTTTTTTAAAAGGCTGGGGATGTAGCTCAGTGGTAAAGCACCCCTGGGTTCAATCCCCAGTACCCCCCCCCAAAAAAAAACTTGCTAATTGTAGTGGTTTTATACTATCAAGTGTTAATGGTTTTAGGGAGATATTTATGTTCAGGGTGAGATTTATTGTTAATTTAAATCCATATTTGTATTTTTTGCTAAAAATATTCAGCAAGATCCTTTGGTTTAGAGAAGTCTTCCTTGCAGAAGCATCAGATTTAACTTAAGATGTGAAAGAGCAGGAGGAATTAGTTCAGTAGGAACTAGGGATGAGTATTAGGGCAGGGGAACATGGGAAGGCTGCAGAGTAGGAAGCTGTGTCAACTCTGGATACTGAAAGAATGTCAGTGTGGCTCTGCACCAGAGCAGGCTGGGAAGATGGGTGAGATGCGCTGGATACTTAGGCAGGATCTATTATTCTGGGCCTCAAAAAGGTTTCTGGCAGAGGGAATGACAGTATATATGCAGTAAAATTCACCCTCTAAGTGTTTGGCTAAGTGAGCTTTAACAGAAGAATCCAACAGGGACCAATACTGAGAAGATAAAACATTCCCTTCACCCCCAAACTCTCTTGTGCTTCTGCAGTTATCCCCCCCCCCCGTCCCCACCGCTCCAGGCTGCCAATTATCTTTCTGTTACTGTAGATTAGTTTTGCCTGTTCCAGAAATTTATATAGATGGCCTCTGTGCTGTCTAAGCCCAATATCTTCAGTATTTATCCATTTCATCAGTCACATCAGTAATTTGTTCCTTTTCATTGCTGTTTAGTACCATTGTATAGAAATACCCAAATTTGCTTATCCATTTATCTGTTGATGGAAATTTGAGTTGTTTCCAGTTTTAGGCTATTGGGAATGAAGCCAAGATCATCTGAAAGCTTTTGTGTAGCCACATGTTTTCCTTTCTCCAGTGAGGTTCAGGTTCAAAGGACATTCTTTCCTATGACCAAAGTGGTCATCCCAGTTTGCATTCCTGTCCTCAGCTGACAGGACTCACATCTTCTGCTCCTTTCCCTTCTTGACATGATCCATCATTCCACTTGTGATGCTGCCACAGGGGATGCAGTGATACTTCTTTGAGGTTTACTTTGCATTTCTGTAATGATTGATGATGTCGAGCATGTCTTTGACTTGTTTTTTTGACCATCAACCTATCTTCTTTAGTGAGGTGTTTAAATCTTTTACCCTTTTTGATAGGGTATTTTCCTTAAAAGTTATAAGTTTTTTTAAAAGTATATATATATATATTCTGAATATAAGTCTTTTATCAGATGTTATTTGGTTAGGAATATTTTTTTCCCAGTGAAATGAACTTTGCATTTTCATTTTTTTAGTAATATCTTATGAAGAACAAGTTTTGATTTGATGAAGTATACGTTCAGTTTTTTGTAGTTCATGCTTTCTTTTGCCCTAAAACAGTATTGCCCATGCCAAAATCTATTTTTTTTGTCAATAAGACATTATAGTTTTGTTTTGTTTTTTTTTTTTTTTAGAGAGAGAGAGAAGAGATGAGAGAGAGAGAGAGAGAGAGAATTTTTTAATATTTATTTTTTAGTTATCGGCGGACACAACATCTTTGTTTGTACGTGGTGCTGAGAATCGAACCCGGGCCGCATGCATGCCAGGCGAGCGCGCTACCACTTGAGCCACATCCCCAGCCCAAGACATTATGGTTTTTAAGTCAATTTTAGCTTTTTAGGCTATGTTCCACTTTGAATTTCTGTATATGGTGAAAAAGGCCTGAGGTTTTCCTCCCCCGCCTGCCTGCCCTCACTATATAGTCATTTATTTCAGCACAGTTAGTTGACAGTACATGAACTACCATTCCATCATAGACATGGGACTACCTTAGCATCTTAGGACAAAATCAGTTAATCATGTAGTTTGAGATCTATCTCTGGACTCTGCATCTAGTCACTGGTACCCTGTGACTAAGCATCTTGATTCCTGTAGCTTTGAGTAGGCTTTAATGAAATCTAGGATGATTTTGAAAAGATAGCAAAGATGAGTCCTGATCCTTGGTTGGTGGCTACTTTGGGACTAGTCGTAGGCATAGGAAGCAAAACTCCCAGAAAACACCTTGGGCTAAGAGTGGCAGGTGGAAGGAAGTATAAATGCAAACCATCTCATTAGCAAGTGTTTCTGAGGTAAGTGAGAATTAGTACCTGATTTCCAAGCAAGCAGACCTCAGAGAAGGGAATAGAAACTTCTCCAGAGTCACCAAGACAAGTCAGTAGATGGCAGAAGTTGAACACCCTGGCTGTGTGCATGGCTTGTGGAACAAGTTGCTTCACAAGATGGGAAGCAGAAGTCACTGGTTGGTTAGGAGGCTGCCTTGCTAATTGCTAATTAAAACTCAGCTCTTATATTTAATGCTGTCTCAGGGGCTTTGTGTAGGTCCCTCCCTGATTCCTGTGCCTCAGGTTGTATTTTGCCATCAGCAGGCTAGAACACACCTGTACAGGTGTCAGATGGCAAGATTATACCTCTGTCATGTGGGTTTGAGAAGAATGCTCCCAGTCCTATCTGAACTTGTTAGCTTTCTTTAATAGCCTGTGAACTTTGGTTTGTTAAGTTGATCCATTCATAAAATCTGCTGAAAAGACAATCTTTGTAGGTATCAGCAGTTAATGAGTGTTAGTCAGGTTTATGTCACCATGATCAATATATCTGACAAGAACAATTTAGAAGAGGAAAAGTTATTTTTGGCTCATGATTTCAGAGGTTAGTCCATGGTCAGTGGACTCCATTACTCTGGGTCCCCTGTAAGGTGGAACATCGTGGCAGAGGGCTGTAGTGGAAGGAAGCTGCTCAGGACATGGTGGCCCAGAAGCAGAGAGAGGGAAGAGAAGGGGCCACTGGAAAGACCTACCTTTCCAGGACACTCCCCAGTGACCCACCTTCTCCAGCAACATCCAACCTGCTTACAATCACTACCCAGTCCATTCAAAGTAGGATGGACTGATTAGGTTACAGCTCTTGCAATCCTGTCATTTTTACCTCTGAATATTCATACATTAACACAGGAACTTTGGGGGGACACCTTCTATTCAAAACATAATAATGAGATGAAACAGACAGCACTGATATTATGACATGGAAACATTTATAGTAGTACTGCTTAAATTTCATTCAAATATAAATTAATTGAGGTATGATACCTATCTAGAATTATTTTGTATCTTTTATAAAGTCTACAACATTAAAATAATTCAACATTGAGATTCTAAGTTGAGAAATATGAGTTTCTTTGGCAGGTGTGTGGTGCTTTTATATGGTTATGTTGCAGCTGTCCTTTTCCTTCACAGTGGTGGCATCTCCATCAAGCCTTCTGCAAGCATGGACCTCATGAGGGCCGACATGGGAGGAGCTGCCACAATTTGTTCAGCCATTGTGTCTGCTGCGAAGCTCAATTTGCCTATTAATATCATAGGTGAGTGGGGCAAGGGATTGTATCTCTGAGATTCTGGAACCCAGCAGATGCTTGAACTGAGACAACAAACATGGCTTTCTCTGATCTGAAAAGATCAAGAGACAATTTTTAAATAGCTTGATGAAAAGCTAAGTGTTTTATATCCAAGCTGATTCAGCTAAATGTGTTTTGCAACTAATAGCTGTAACTGGAATTGATTTTTACTTCTGCAAAAAGTGGTTAGCAGTCAAGGGCATGTATATCAAGTTTGTGGTTTACTCCAGTGGAAACTGCTCAGTAGTCAGGTCAAAGGGCACTCTTGGCTCATTTACAGATGGTCTCATAGGATTGTGGCCAATTAAATGCCTGATACACAGAAATTGCCTGGTACAGAAAAAGCATTTAGTACAATGGCACCTCTTAGCATTACAGAATGCCAGCTTCCACAGCCGGTGATGCTGAGAGTGTGTAGCATTACTAATACCAAGTTTTGAGAAGAAGAGGGGGGAGGCTCAGGTTACCTGACTTAGCCAGTGTCTCATCTATTGCATGGCGAAGGTAGAATGCAAGTGTGTCTGACGTACATGTGTGTGATCTTTTTTTTTTTTTTTTTTTTATGTGCTGAATATTTTAGCATGTCTCATCAGAGCTGGTGACCTAATGCTGGGTTCACAAAATCCAGCTATTCCAATAACTTAAGAAAACATGCAAACACACAGAAGTACCTTTTCAAAATCCAGGAATGGCCCTGTGACCTTAATGGTCCATGGAAAAAGAGAGAGCTACTGAATTCTTTATTCTTATATAGGGGACACACAGGGGAGGTTCCATGGAACATTCCATCCCCAAAAGGGCAGAGGGGTAGGATTACAAAGGAACAGGTGAGCGTAACTCAACCCCATTGGGTAATGCCTCATTATCCAAGAGGAGTTAGGGGGCACAATAATTGTTCAGTATCTCTTGCTCAGGACTTGAGGGTGTGTATTTCCAGAGGGGTTCCCTTTCTTTGAAAAAAATAGGTGATGAGTTGCTATCACGGTCTTGAATTCTTGTTCTGAAGGCATGACATCCTATGATTACAATCAAGACAGAATTAATAGCAAAGAGAACAGTATAATAATATACCATGCAGAATGTTTTAGTATATTTCCAGGATTAAAACCATTTAACTCTAGAAGTATTTGATCAGCTAGAGGTAGGATCCAAAAAAAACACAAAAAACAAAAAACATCAATCTTACTTTTTTGTATATCTTGAATATGATGATATAACTCCAAAAGATCCAAGCGGTTATTATTGTTCGGCCAAATACCTAATAAATGTTTTTTAGGGCTGGGGATGTGGCTCAAGTGGTAGTGCGCTTGCCTGGCATGCATGCGGCCAGGGTTCGATCCTCAGCATCACATACAAACAAAGATGTTATGTCCGCCGATAACTAAAAAATAAAATATTAAAAATTAAAAAATAAATAAAAAAATAAATGTTTTTTAACTTTCTCCTAATCCCATTGAGAAGCATTGTATTTGGCAGCAGTAACACATGCATATTTATAATTGGCATGACATTTTAGCCTTTCCTTGAATTTTAAAGTAGAAAGCTCGGGGCTGGGGATGTGGCTCAAGCGGTAGCGTGCTTGTCTGGCTTGTGTGCGGCCCGGGTTCGATCCTCAGCACCACATACAACAAAGATATTGTGTCCACCGAAAACTAAAAAATAAATAAATATTAAAAAAAAATAAAGTAGAAAGCTCATTTCCAATATTTATGACAGTAGCTTCTAAACATTTAGCTTAATTTCAATTATTTCATCAATATTGATCTGATTATGAAGAGCTTTGGAAGTGTTCTGAGCCAAAATATTAAGAAAATCTGCATGCTGAATATTTTGAGATATGGCCACCCAAGATGTGACCGTGGAAGCAATAAATGAAACTAAGCCAGCCACCCCTAAAATTACAAGTTCAAGAGCTAGCTTAGGTCTAATCAACTGGGCATATATTTGTTGTAAGACTTGAAAACCAGCATCAGCAAACCATGGCCCTGAGATTTTAGCTGGCAATAAGACAGCAGAGGGTTGGTGAAGCATCAGTGTTCCCTTCCTTCTGTTATATCTGATGATACAATTAGTTAAATATCGCTACAAGATATTTATCATCTTTTCTTTCGACTTTCACATCTCTAGTAATTAAAACAAAAAGGGATTGAACAGGCTTGCAAGCCGTAACAAGAACCTTCCTTACAATTTCTGCCTACAAAGTCAGGTAAACGCTTGTTAGTAAAATGTAAAAATTCTGAGGCTGCAATCAAACACCAAACATTTTTCTTGATACCACCTTTGCTGAAGGTCAAGGTGTTACTAACAAATCTTTCAGGGGTCATGGCAGCACCCTTGTGTAATTGTTTTTTGTCAATCCTAGGAGACCAGTCTAAAATACACCACTATTTCTAGATACCTTATGCTGTATTGGCAAGGTATTTATACAATCCATCCATTTAGGGAATGTGCTAATTTCTATTGCAGAACGGTTAGGACAGTGAGGTATATTAGTGGATGTTCTGCTGAAATGATTGGCTTGTTATTAGACAGTCCCATTTTAATAACTGTTCTAATATATGGCTTTGAGTCCCCAAGGCCAGTACGATTAGCTAGTCTAGGCCCTCCAACTGCTGTCTTTTCCTCAAAGACACTTTTAGACAGGCAGCCCGTTTATTGTTCATTGTGGGATCACCACATAGGTAGCTGACCACTATAGCCAGAATAATTAACTCCATTCCCATGGATGGGAGTAATATGGGTGTCTGTAAATCCTCCCATCATGTATGAGTCATTAGTAAATACTGGGATGGATTCTCTAGTACACACCTCTGAGTGTACTAAAGGTGGATCTAGAAATATGTCTATTAAGTTTCTCCCTGTGTCCCAGTTGCCTGGCAGCTCAACAGAGCTAGTATTGCTGCAAGCATCATAGCTGGAGACTTAGTTCTTCCTTGCTGCTGGATCATCCGCTCAGTCTGCAGCCTCAGATTTTTCAACATCTTCCATGAGGGTAGCTTCACTTTTGGGTCTCTCTGGGCCATTTTCTTTCCCCTCATCCTTTGAAGTTTCGTCTTGATGGGAGGAGTCAGGGCTGACATCTCTGGATCGATCCTCAGTTGTTTGAACCTTGGCTTTAGGTCCTTGTCTTAAACAGTAAAAATTACTAGGTAAACAATGACCTTTTTTAATAAAAATAATTCAACTTCAATGTTTCAGTAGGTTTTTATCATGTCAATATATGGGCAAAATTTTGGTTCATATCAGTATAATAAAATCGGGGGGTGGGGGTAAGGCCTGAAACATTGTAAAACTGATCATTTATATATTTATAGTCAATCCAGCTGCATACAAGTCTGTCTTCTGATTACTTTGGCCTTTTATCTCACTTTCTAGATGATCATGTAAAGATTCCTTTATTAAGGAAATCTTTTTTATCATAAAAGTCTTAAACATATAATGATTCTTTTATTTTATCCAAACATGATTTCTTTTTTCCTCCAAACTCTTTCCTTTCTGTTGAAGCATCTTCTATTCCTTTTCTAGAATTCTTTGGTTATACCTTGGAACAATTTCTATAAATCTTAGTAAACAAATTATTGTACATTCATGAGAAGAAATATCTCAATGAAAATATAGTTAAAGCCCTTGGACATTTCTGTTGACAGAATTATATCTGTTTATCATCTTATAAAAGTTTGTACAATAATTTGAGAATTAGAGATTACTTGATGGTTGTATTATCGCTATCTGTAACTATAAACGGCAGAGTATCAGATAAATGCATGTATAAAAGATATACGTTATGTGTTTTCTATTGAAAAACATTTGGAAGCAAATGGACACATATTAAACAAATAGACATTTTAATTATCCTATGGATTAAAGAGTATAGATTATTTAAGTAACTGGAAAAATATATTAAGAATAAAATGTTTAGTTTATAATTATCTTATGAAACCATATAGTTCTTAAAAATATTTGGATCCATTTTAAATTATTTTTAACTAGGAGTGTACTCTTACATGTGACATCACGTGATGTAGTGAAATAAGATCCTTGCGTATATTTTACTTATTTTTGTAATTACATAGTTAGAATTGAAAAGGAAGGATTTCTTGGCCATCACAGGAACATTGTGAGAAAATTGTCTTAAGTTGCCGCCTTGTTACTGTGATGAGCAAAATGCATCCTCACAGTGTCCAAAAGTAAAACATAAGCAAGCATGTATCTCTTATCTCTTATAAGTGTTACATTATTTCTGCAATTTTCTTTAATAATATAACCATAAAGAATTTCTAAGGGGGGCTGGGGTTGTGGCTCAAGCGGTAGCGTGCTTGCCTGGCATGCATGCGGCCCAGGTTCGATTCTCAGCACCACAAACAAAGATGTTGTGTCCGCCGAAAACTAAAAAAAAATAAATATTAAAAAAAATTAAAAAAAAAAAAAGAATTTCTAAGGGAACATGGGATAAAAATCAAGATTATTTAACTTTGAGAACACATTAGGATTAGGGCAGCAACATAGAAACCTGTTGAACTATATTTTGCCTGAAAAAGAAATCTTTCGTTAGTATTGACAAGTGGACATTTTTAAGTAACATGCAGGCTCTGCAGCCCCGTTCACTAGCCTGCAGAAAGTTAGCAATTATAGGTTAGTTAGAAACTACAGGTTAATAATTGGGAGGCTGGCCCAGAAGTCCTGCTTGCCTGACAGTGGAAGGACAAATGGGAAACCTATGAAAAATGTGGGAGGTGGGACTTATCCGCCATGTTATCCTGGCCTTGTGGCTGGAGAGTTTAGTTTGCCTGAAATTTGGGGGGTTTTATTTCATGCATTGTTTTTCTGACCCCAGCAGTCCTGGTTGTATTTCTCCATGCTGGGCAGCACGTGCGCATAGCCTTGCGTGGTGCACAAGGCCTTCCCGTGAGCGGTCGCCTTAGTAACCAGGGAAGCTAGAGTTGGTCGGGTTTGTGGGAAGTAATGAAGGCCCACTTTGGTTGTCCGCATCTTTGCCTGTCCCGTGGCCGCATCTCCTCCCGCGGTGAAAGTCGCTGGAGATGGGCTGGCCCCGCGTTCAGCCGCTGCCATGCCTGCGCCCCAGGCCAATTAGCATTTGACCGTTGCCGCGCCAGTGTCCCCCGCTTGAGTTCCCCCCGCTGGAGCGGGTTTGCGCCTGGGAGAAGGCGCATGCATGGCTGCGCCCGCGGGCGGGCAAGCCTAGGAAGCCAGCGCCAGACCTTCCGAGTAGGTTGCACTCTGTCGGATCTCTAAAGTGGGGTCACAAACCAGTAATGTGTCCCTTCCCTGCCATCAACTCCACCGGGAAGCCACGTGTTGCTCCCAGCATTTCCCCAGGTGTTTGGATTTTGACCGATCTGTTTGTGTTTTCCCGCTTGGAATCTCTCCAGGGCAGCGCCACGTGGGGGCTCCTGAGGATGTTCCTACAGAACCCAGGATTCCTGGGAGAGCCGGCAGCTTGTTGGGCAGCAGTAGTGGTGTCCTCATCTCCTTGAACCCTTGTTGCAGCACGGTCAGCATTTTGTCCCTTCAGGCCGTGTTGCACTGGGCTGCTCTGCTTGTACCTCGTCATTGCAAATGTCCTTGCAGCCGCCTGGGCATCCCGCCAATCCCGCTGCAGAGTCCCAGGCGGACTCCCAGGCGGCAGCAATTGGGATCCCGCCTCTGGGAATCGCGCCAGCTTTAGCGCTCTCCGGAGAGGCGGAGAGCTATGGGTGGTTCCCGTCCTGTAGCTCTTCCTTGTAGGTGCGAGCACTCCAAAAATAAAAAATTTTTAAACCCCCAAACTGGGTCCCAGTGGTAGATGCCGGTGCCAGCGGGCCCCAGGGCAGCCTGCATTTGGCTAGACCAGGCCCCCAAAGGGGCAGAACTAGCTGGTGGCTCCACAGGGAACAGTAGCCAGAGCCCTGTATCTGCTGAACAGCTGGGCCATAGCTCACCTGATTTGATCCTTGGTAAGGATGTAATGAGAGAGGCTCAGCAGATCCACTAGTTCAATTTAAATTGCCCAAACAATTCCAGAAAGTAATAATAAAACAAAAATTTAAAAAAAAACAAAAAACACTTTTGCTCTTTTAGAAGTGGAAAACTTCTAGAATTTTAATGTCCCATAGTGAAAACAATTTTATTTTCTCTCCCTCCATTTTCTAAATATTAATTCCCAGTACATAAATCCAAAAATTCTTATCTAAAACGTTTCAAAACACAAAAATTCCACAATAGTTTCACAGTCATAAAAAAACCTGCTTACGAGAGAGGGCTACCCTTTAACCCTATACATCTTATCAACTACCCTAAAACAATCCAAGCTGTGCCTCCATTTATTACAGTCTATCAGAGTTGGTGACCTAATGCTGGGTTCACAAAATTTGGCTATTCCCAATAACTTAAGAAAACGGCAAAGAAAGTACGCAAACACACAGAAGTACCTTTTCAAAATCCGGGTCAGCTGTGTGACCTTAGGGATCCCTCGAAAGAGAGAGCTATTGGAATTCTTCTTATATAGGAGGCACACAAGGGGAAGTTCCATGGAATATTCCATCCCCAAAAGGGCAAAGGGGTAGGATTACCAAGTAACAGGTGAATGTAACTCAACCCCACCAGGTGCTGCCTACTCCTGGAGCCACACCTCATTATCCCAGTGGTGGTAAAGTTATTGCGGGGCCCCATAATTGTTCGATATCTCTTGCTCAGGACTTAAGGGCGTGTATTTCCAGAGCAGCTCCCAATATCTAAGAAAAAGGACATTCTGTAATGACAATACTCTTACCTTTTCCAAGAGAGAATATAATAACCTAATTCAAATGTCCCAATTACCTAAAAAAAGTATATTTTGCTTATATTTAGTTTTTATTAATCTAGGAGCTAATAAAAAAAACCCGACATTGCATTGGGTTGCCATGTCTCTTTAGTTTTCTCTGTCAAGAATTCTTTTTCTGCCCTGTTTTCTTTTATGGCACTGGCAGTGTTGAAGAGTCTTGGTTGGTATGATCTTCCACAGTTTGCAGTTATTTTTTCTCCATTGAAATCAAGTCAGGCCTGTGCTAAGAATGCTATAAAGGTGGCATGTACTTCCTGCTGTTGATGAACATATGTCATTGGTGTCATTGGTGATAGGAAATTTGGTTGGGCATGCTTCTGGTGGCTCACCAGTGGCCTCCTGTCCCATGGGTGGTGTGTTTGGACCCAGTATAACCATATTCTCTCAAATATTTTTTCCAATAGGTTTGGCTCCTCTTTGTGAAAATATGCCCAGTGGCAAGGCCAACAAGCCTGGAGATGTTGTTAGAGCCAAGAACGGGAAGACTATCCAGGTTTGTGACTGGAGGGTGCACCATTCCCTAACATGTTTCTAGGGAACCCCATTGTGGCCACCTAACTGTAGTGTGACTGGAAGCAGGGCCCCACCTCTCTGGGGAGGGTGGTATCTTCCGTGCAGAGTAGTTTTTCATGCAGAGTCATTGTATTTCTCAATGAGAATTTTTAAGAGTGTTTTTCCTGCCTTGATTATTCCTCTCACTTCCTGTATGCTGTACACGCAAATTACCATGAATCTGTAGCCAGGCTTGCAGAGTTTGGCAAAGCAGTAAATGTGGGCTATTTTCTGGGTATATCTGTGCCACGAAAACATTTTCCAATTCTAAAGGTTCAGGTGGGAAACACTGTCTTGCATCATGGGCTCTGCACTGTGGGGACCTGGCAGCAAGCAGCAGGTCCCCATGGTGTGGGCCTGCATGCTTGCACTCACTGCCCATGATGGTGGGGCCTCTACTAAAAAGAAGGCAGTACAGTTAGGAAGGGTTGCCAAAGAATCTCGGCCCGAAGATCCAGAGCTGCTTAGCTGTATCTTTCTTAGGTACTTAGCCTATTTGTTTTCAGAAATCTTTTTATTTTCCCCCTCATTAAATGAGTTATAACAGTTGCTAGTAAAATGGAAAGGCATTTTTATACTTATTTCAGCTTCCCATGTCATCAGCCCTAAGTTACTAGCTGTGATACAGGGGTTAATGAATTTTATTTGCTTTCCAGATTAGACTGAATAATATTAGGAATAATCAAGGCAGGAACAACACTCTTAAATAGTGTTTTCACTATTATATAAGTACACTTTTTTTTTTCTTTTGCAGTACTGGGGATTAAACCCAGAGCCTCACACATGCTAAGCAAGTACTATACCACTGAGCCTCATCCCCAGCCTTTTTATTTTTTATTTTTGAGATAGGGTCTCGTATGTTTCCCAGGCAGTCCTACAACTTTTAATCCCTCTCCCTCAACCTTCTGAGTAGCTGGGATTATAGGCATGCATGTACCAGGGTGCCCAGCACAAACCTGTTTTTGAATCTTGATGACATGTCATCCAAGCCTTTTCTCACTTTTATATCCAATTCTGGTGTATAATTGCCTGGTTTTTATATTCATTACTCCTATAGTCCCCTTTTTAAAAAAATTTTTAGTTTATTTGTTCCAATTGGTTATACATGACAGCAGAATTCTCTTTGACTCATTGTACACAAATGGAGCACAAATTTTCACTTCTCTGGTTGTACACGAAGTAGGGTCCCACCATTCATGCAATCTACATGTGCCTAGGGTAATGATGTCTGTCTCATTCCACCATCTTTCCTATCCCTATGGCCCCTCCCTTCCCTACCTTTGCCCAATCCAAAGTGCTTCCACTTATCTCATGTCCCTCCCCATTATGGATTAACATCCACTTATCAGAGAAAACATTTGGCCTTTGATTTTTTGGGGATTGGCTTACTTCACTTAGCATGATTTCCTCTAACTCCATCCATTTACCTGTAAATGCCATAATTTTATTCTCTTTTATTGCTGAGTAATACTCCATTGTATATATGTACCACAGTTTCTTTATCCATTCATCTATTGAAGGGCATCTAGGTAGGTTCCACAGTTTGGCTATTGTGAGTTGTGCTGCCCAAAACATCGATGTCTCACTCCTTTTTTGATCTCCCTCTTGGCAGGTTGATAACACCGATGCTGAGGGGAGGCTCATCCTGGCCGATGCGCTCTGTTACGCGCACACCTTTAATCCAAAACTCATCATCAATGCAGCCACCTTAACAGGTCAGACCCCTTCTGTTTTTGTTGGAAGGAAGCTATGATCCCAATTATCATGTTAAATATTTATGTCTTATCATTTTCTATTTAAGTGAAGGTACTACATTTTTGTTTGAGGTTAAGGTTCATCTTTTCTGAGAAATTTAAAAACGGATGAAAAACTTTTATGAAGTTGATAGAAATGTTTTGGAGACAAGTGACTACATTTGTAAAATACCATTAACTTGAAAAGTATGGTATTGAAGACTATAATGTGAACCCCCAATCCCGTCATAGAGATGGAGCATAGACATAGAGTAAGCACCACTTGTCACAGTGCCATATGAACGGTGTTGACACAATCAGCAGGCATTAACACCTCTTATGTGCTGGGACTGTGTTGATGACTGAGGATGCAGCTTTGGGGCAGAACATAAGTGAGGCCTGTAGTCTAGTGGAAACAGTGCAGTAACTAGACATTCACACTGAGGGTTTAAAGTGGCAGGCGACAAGCACAAGGAAGTGGAATTAAAGGAAGCCTGAGGGAGCCTATATGGTTTGGGGATTTGATCAGGTCAGCATGTGCAGGGCCTCTTATCCTAAGAAAGGTGACTTGAGCCTGGGGTCTGAGTGGAGAAGAGGTGAACAGAGAGTGCATTGTGCACAGAGGCCATGTTGTGGGGTGCTGGGGGGCAGAAGTGTTCAGGTTGAAGTATGCTGTGTGGCTTGTGAGGCAGATGCTGCGGTAGGTAGCATATTACAGGGGGAGTCAGTGCATCAGGAAGCTACCAAGGAGGGCTAAGTACAGGGATGATTTGGTTGGATCTGCACCCTGTAAGTTTTCCCAGCATGCACTGTGAAGAATGGGCTGTAGAAGGACTCCAGGAGAAATGTGCCAACCAGTGAGGCCTATGGGCTGGGTTGTGGTTGTTGAGTTTTGTGGATGTGGATATAGGTGTGTGCTAAGGATGAATGATACAGTATCTGCAGTTGGTTTCAAAATAATGTTAGGTGTGGGGTTCTGGTGAAACAAGTTTGCCAGGAGTTGATAATTGTTGATGTGGGGTAATGGGTAATTAGGTGTCAGTTATATTATTTTCCTTGTTTTTGTATATATTTGAAAATTTCAAAAATAAATTTATTGGTTTTTTAAAAAGTGATTACTGTAGTTCAGGTGGTAGATGATAATGGCAATAGCTGTAATGGAAGGAGAGATTTACGAAGCGACTGGGAGGTAGTGATGAAGCTTGAAGGAGCAAATGACACAGACCAATTGAATTTACCCCAATGTCATGTAGAATCACAGGAATTTATATGGGCCATCGCTTTCAAATAGTGATTTGTAATTTATGGTTCTTTACTATTAACTAATAACCAATGGCATTTACCGTAACTTCATGGGAAAAAATGTACAATCCAACACCCCAGTGACACAGAGCAACCCCATACTAAAAAGCACTACTGCTTTCCCTGGAAAGGAATCAGTTTAAATCATTGTGGTACTGTGCAGAACTGCTGAGGGCCACCAGATCAACAATGATATGTGGGTCTAACTAGGTTCTCTAAATCAGAGATATGTACCAGTATTTTTCCACATGCATGCATATGGGATCCCTCAGTGTATGTCATGCAACCACTATTAACCCTGACTGCAAAGAAACATAAGAAAATGGGAAGTTTTACTATATAGTTAAATAAAATTTGTCAAGCAGCATACATACTAGTATTTTGAAGTTTCAGTTTTCCTTGGGGGAAATGCTGATGAGCAGTTTGATGCAAAGCCACAGGTAGGGATTAAGGGGACACCTGGACAAACCTCACATTGCAGAGAGCAGATGCCACCTTGTGAAACTATGGAACCTCTGCCAACTCCAGTGCTTATGTCCTCTAACGTTCCAGGGCCCTAGTGTTGGCAGTGACAGGCTCAGTGCTGTGTACCTTGACTTTCCATGTGGTGTCCCATTTCTGAAAGACAGTGTTGCTCTTTGCTTTTGATAGCTACTTACTGAGCTCCATTATGCCAAGCAGTGTGCTAGACCCTGAGTCTATGGTCAGAATCAGAGACCTTCCCTGGCCCAGAAGTTACAGACGGGACCAGGCAAATAACAAATGGGACTGCTGGAGCTAAGCATCCAAGAGGGCAGCACTAAGCTGCTGTCCCTGGTTGTGTACCTAGAAAACAGAAAGCTTGTTTTCAACTTGTTTTTTTACGAATGTAAATTAATTTTTAAAAAGAAGTCAGCCAATAGGACACAAGTTTGTTGGAGAAGGAAATTAGATGAAATAAATGATACAATAACAACAACTGTTTCTGTTTTTTACAAAAGGCAGCAGAGCCAGATATTTACCAATATGTGTTTAAAAGTACTAAAAAGTCAAGAGATGCGTCTGTGCCTTTAGTATGTAATTATGATACCTCCATCCAAAGGACTGTTCCAAAAGCATTAAAGATACTTTCAAACATTTTTTTATAAAAGAGGAATAAATATTAAAGTATAAAAGGATGAACACATTCTTGTACACATATAGTATGATCTTAAATACTAAAAAAAAGTCTGGAATACCAAAATTGGTAACAATTATCCATGGTGATATTTTATGGTATTTCTTTTCCTTTTCTGCATTTTCCTTAATAATTATAGGTGAATTCTGGTTTGAGAGACATAAAAATATATTAAATATGGAACTGATTTCCTAAGCTTACCTTTCTTACAATGAGAGAGCCATTAAGTAGGGTTTTAGTCCACAGTTTTGTTCTGAGTGGCAGAGGAGCCCACTTGGTCTGGACAGGAGAATGGAATTGACCTGAGAGTTGTTTCTCACAGGTGCCATGGACATAGCCTTGGGGTCAGGTGCCACTGGGGTCTTTACCAACTCATCCTGGCTGTGGAACAAACTATTTGAGGTGGGTATAATATTCATAGACCTAAATTATAAGGATGATGAATCAATTATTGTAACCCTTGAATGATATAGTTGTTCACATCCTGTGCTAAAAGTAATTTTTATGCTGTGGGTTTGCCTTTGAATTGAAAATGGACCAGAGCAACAAACTTGATTGAGTGGCTTCACGTTTTCTACAGATGTCCCTAAATGATGGGCATAATACCACCACCTTCTTCAGTGGCCTCAGAATGAATTAAAAATAACATACAAATAATATGGCTGTGGTTGAGAATCCTTGAGGTAGAAAAGGGTATGAGAGCAGCTTTGTGAAGAAAGGAAGGCCTTCTGATGAATGCATGTGGAGTGGATCAGCCTGTTGTGTAGGTGGACTCACAGTCTTCTCCCATCCCATCACCACCAGCACACATGCACATGTGTGCACACACACAGTCAGTCACCGCCATCAGTTTCCACCTGCTAGCACCCTGTTAATCTAACCTAGCCTGTCTCGAGGTAGCATGTGACCCTGTGACCTCTTGGAGACATCCAGCTCTTGGCTTCTGTGATAATCTTCTCTTCTGGTTTCCTTCTGACCCTGGTGCTTCAGTCTCCCTTGGTAGCTGTTGTTCTTTGTCCACTTCTGACTGGTGTTCAGTCCTTGGCCACATGTTCTTATGCTTATGGGGAAGCTCATCTGTTTCAATGGCTCCCATTTGCATCTTTCCATTGATAGCTCTGTCTCTTCCTGTGTTCCAAAGTCCATCTGACAGCTCATTCATCCTTTTAGCAAGTAGTTAAAGGGAACTTAATTATGGGAAAAAACACAAAATGTCTCTGAACATATTTGTTAAGTTGATTTAAGGTCCTACACTTAGTTTTCACCCTCCGCTGCTTCCCCTGCATAGCTGTCTTCTCATCATTTGTGAAGCCTGCCCTCTCAACCTCTGTAAAATTCCTCTCTGTTTTCTCCTTCCAGGCTGGGCCAGAACCTCTCCTCTGGCCTCCCATGATCCACAGTCCCTCCCTCTCATCATGGCATCACAAGATTGGACTTTTTTTTTTTTTAAGAGAGAGAGAGAGAGAATTTTTTAATATTTATTTTTTAGTTTTTGGCGGGCACAACATCTTTGTTTGTATGTGGTGCTGAGGATCGAACCCGTGCCGCACGCATGCCAGGCGAGCGCGCTACCACTTGAGCCACATCCCCAGCCCAATATTGAACTTTTTAAAAATCAAAGTTATATGTGCATAACTTTGATTTTTAAATAGTCATAAATAAATAGTCAGCAACTTACAGTCTATTTTCCTGGAGTCAGCCATTTTCATCCTTTGGCTGATACATCTGATACATACTCATGTCCTACACAGGCTGATCTGACTCCATAGCTTATATTGCTGCTTCTTGACTTTCCACTTTTGAGTCTTTGACTTCTTGCAGTAGTGAGTTAAACAATGTTTATGTGTACATTTCTCCTGCTAGCCTGTGGGCTCTTTGATGGCTCTAATATTTCAGTACACTTAGTGGTGTGCAGAAATTCAATTAATGATGAAAGGAAAGAGAGAAGGAAGAAGACAGAAATAGACAGAAAAAAGGATTGGAGGGCAGGAGGGAAGTCACCCTGTGTCAGGGACATTAAAGTGGGTCCAGGTGTGCATTTCCCCAGTACACTGAGGTGACCAGCCTCACAGAAACTCTTTCATTCTACTCAAACCTACGAAACCTGTTTCCAACACAGAATACCAGATTATTAATTGAGACTTTAGCAAATTCCTTGCAGATCTGTGGGATTTTTCATAACATTGCTATATAATCACCGCAGTACTGGGGATTGAACCTAAGTGGCAAGTGGCGCTACACCATTGAGCTATTCTCGCCACACATCACCACCTGCTTCTTTTTTGAGACAGGGTCTCCCTGAGTTGCCAAGGCTAACTGCAAACTTTGATCTTCTCATGCTTCAGCCTCCTGAGTAGTTGGGATTATAGGCATGTACCACCACACTCAGCTATAATTCTTAAATAATCAGTAATGACCACTGTTCTGAAACCTGTTTTATAGTTTCATGCTTTAGATTAAAGGTTAGAAAAGCTTCTTCCTTCAAGCACACCATGAATTTTCTAGAACCTAACTTAAGAGTGTCATCTTTCTTTTTAGGCCAGCATTGAAACAGGGGACCGTGTTTGGAGGATGCCTCTCTTTGAACATTATACAAGACAAGTTATAGATTGTCAGCTTGCTGATGTTAACAACATTGGAAAATATCGGTATGGAAAACAAGCTAGATGTTCATTTTTACAATCATCCTTGTTGCCTAAGAATCACTATTTTCAATTTTATCATCTTTACACAAAATTTTAATCTCTGATTTCCTTTGCTTGTAAGTTTAGTTCTAATGTCTACAGTTTTCAAGGTATTTCTCCAACAGGTTCTTAGTATTTCTCACATTTTCACATTTGCTTATATTTTACATGTAAACAAATGATAAGGAAAAGATGTGGAAAATATTGGAAGGTGTTACATAGGAGAAAGGAATCCAAAATTTTTTCTTTACTGCTGAAGTTACTGGTTAACTTCATAATTGGTCCTGTAACTTTGACTCTTGCTCTCTGGTCATAGAACCTATTTGGCAAGAATTGATGAAATCGTTCATGCACCTTGACGTAGGCTTTCTCTTTTAGGTCTGCAGGGGCATGTACAGCTGCAGCGTTCCTGAAGGAATTTGTGACTCATCCTAAGTGGGCACATTTGGACATAGCAGGTGTGATGACCAACAAAGATGAGGTCCCATACCTGCGGAAAGGCATGACCGGGAGGCCCACAAGGACTCTGATTGAGTTCTTACTGCGCTTCAGCCAAGACAGTGCTTAGCTCAGACACTCGGAAATGCCTTCATTTGTCTGAAATTGGACAGTGGAGCTTGAAAATACTTTTGGATGAATAAAAATCTTTTAAAGGCAACAAAAGATGGTATTTAAAACTATAAAACTAAATGAAATTTGTATGCCTTGATTTTTCATTTTATGCAAAGATTTATAAAAGTAAAGCTAATATCTTTTTGGCAAGATTTTTAAGATATTCTACACATCATGATCAGTTTTTTTTTAAAACTTCCTGATCACTTTTTAAAGTATTTGTTTTTCATTGAGAAGAAAAATTGCACTTCAGATTTGTGATGCTAGAAATGCAGCAAATTAAGTTACTATGCAATTGTGAGAAACAATAAATCCAAGTTTTGGTGTTCTGATTTGGCTCTGATATTTACTTACGGTAACTTTACCACAACAGAACTTGTCTCTTTGGCCTAATAACATAAACTGAGTAATTAAATTGGGGCATAGTGATGGAAATATTCAATGCTATCAATCACTTTGGGACACTCGGTGAGTGAGCTTATTAGTTTGTGAAACAGGCCTGGCCTGTGGTTTCCAAAATGAATCAATCATAATAGTATTAACCAAGTATCAACTTCACCAATATGCCAGGCACTGTTCTAAGGGTTTTCATATATTGTTACTGAATCCTCTTAATAACCCAGTGAGGTGGGTGCTATTATCCCTTTTAGATGAGGAAGGTGAGGCATGAGACAGGTAAAATGTCAGTGATGTCAAGGAACAAAGGGTTAAACTCGGTGGCTTCCAGAGCTGGCATGCTTAACTAGTATATTGTAATGCTTGCTTTCAGTTCAGTGACTTGAACAGATATGGAATTTATTTGAAAGCAAGAAACCAGATGAAAGGGACAATAAATGAGTATCTATTTGTTAACCTCGTGGGACTACCACCAGTCAATAGAATTCCATTTGTGCAGACTTAGAACAAAAGGTCTTCCCATTACTTTTGTGTAAGATGGATCAAATTATCCATGAATGAATTATCCCTTTTTAAGGAAAAAAAAAAAAAACTTGGAAACTATTTGACAGAAAAAACTGTTGAGGACAGTTATTTTTAACTTTAAAAATGTTTGTCAGGTAAGACGATATTATGTACCTAAACTGGTTTATAAAGAGGGAATGGAAATGAGTGTACACATTTGTGGTATATTTTAGACTTGAAAGCAGGCAGAGAAGTGAGTAAACAGGGGTTCATTTCCCTTGGGTATCCTTGTTCAGGAGCTACTTCATCAGGAAAGATGGACTCAGAGAGTGGGAACTATTGGCTTATGAAGGAAACGAGAAACACCCCTGAGTGAGTCAGAAATGGCTAGTAAGGCTTTGGTAGAAGGCTTTCTCATAGTCCCAGGTAGCTGATGTGGTTGAAGGCAACATTAAATTGAGGAAAGAAAGCAGGACAAAAGGGATGCAACTGCAGTTTACAGATCTGAAGGAGTTTTCACTGAAGTCTCATATATACTCTGATTATGTCAATCAGAGTAAGCCATAGCTACTGCAATGGAAGGGGGGGGTATACAGAGATTAGCTGGCTGTGTTGCTATTCTAACAGAAGAAGGGGAAGGAGGTAAAGAGACAATTTTATGAACTCTAAAGTTGATCGTGGATTAGACTCCAGATTTGCAAAGTCGAGCATCTATATACTCCCAACACAGCACAGAGCACAAGAATCCATCACTGACACTCTGTAAACCCTTGCTATAAAGGGAGAGTGTGTTAAGTATGATGAGGGTAGGTACCATACCTCTCCAGTTTATTGCTAAATCTCTGCTCATGTTACTTGACTCAAACCACTGATAAGTGTCCATATTGGTTGAATGAATAGATGAGAAAGGATACAGTGTGGTAAGAGATGAACTTGATGGAATCTTGGGAGTGCTTGGCAGTTAAAGGTTTTAAGATTACAGCAGAGTAAATTCCTAGATGTCCTCATACTCTTCAAGGTCGTAGGCTGGGGAGAAGAGTAGTTCTGGAACCATTCTCTTACCACCTGGTAGCAGATCAATCAGATGGAATTAGCCTGACCATTTCTTTGGGGCTCTTCTTGTGTAATGGGCCATATTCTACAGCGGTAGCTCTGCTGTTTAAGAGCTGTGAGCTTCTCCCCTCACTGTGGTCCTAGGGAAATAAGAGCTTAAACCCTATCTTCAAATTACATCAGGCATTCAATTCCCAACTAGATTTCTACCCCCTGAATATCTCATGGAGTTTAGCTGATTATATATCTTACCACCTATCTAAGTGCCCCAATACAAGATAGCACTTTCTTTCTACTCTTCTAAATCACTGCCTCACTGGTCTCCAGAAACCTCTGGTGTGAATCCCAGACAACTACCATTGATGTTGTTCTCAGGCAACTTATATGGCCCTTAGGTAAACTGGATATTAAAGGAATTTGCTAAAAAGCAAAATAATGACAAACTTCTTACCATTTTTTTTTATTTTGCAGAAGTTATAGTTTTAACAAAAACTTCATGTTAATATGTAATGGGTTTATTATTTTTAGTGAATTGGTATTTTTTAAAATTCTCAATTTTAATAGACAAATATTAGCAGACAATACACAAAAAATAAACACTTGGGATCCTCAATAATTTTTAGACATGTAAAGGTGTCCTGAGAATAAAGTAAGATTTTCAGACTAGATCCTCCTAGTCTTTTCTTTTGATTCTTTCTATCAGCAAATACTTATCACCTCTATCTTTGCCAAGCACAGTTGGAAACAGTTGAATATTGGGGACAGGATAAATAAGACCAGCTGGCTCTGATGCCAGGAGAAGAGGGGGAAAGGAGGAGAAAAGTCTGCAATTTAGTCAATAAAAAATTATATGAACAAGTTAATTTCAGATTATGTTTAAATGATGTAAAGAAATTTAAACAGAAGAGTCTGGGAGTTCTGGGTCTAATTTAAACTGGGAGGCTGACTTTGATTAAAGCCTAACAGGCAAAGGACTTTTCTCTGACCTTTTCTACCCTGGCCCTGTTGGGCTTCCTGTGTTTCCTTAAATATGCCAGTCAGGCAGGATCCTTCTGTCCAGAAAGCTCTCCTAACTCTTCAATCATTCCAATTCAGGTCTTCCCCATCACTCATCTCAAAGAACACCACTCCATTACCAGTTATCCCCTCACACGGCTTAATTTTTTCCCTAATATTTACCTTTATATTGATATATATGTATATTTACGTGTTTCTCTTTCTCCAGAAATTTGGGGTAATTGCTGTAACCCCTAGACCATAAAGTAGTGCCTGAGACACGGAGAGTTCTGTATGTTCGATGGTAACCAAAATGAAGGCTTTTAAAATAAACAACAAACGAGTCAAAAAGCAATTGTTGAGATTATCACAGTGACTCCCTCTTCGAAGCTACTATATATATCCCAAAACAATGCCAGGCACACAGGTAGCCTCCACAATGGCAGTGGCTTCTCTTACCTGACTCATTCCCGGTATAACCCACGACTGGATGAGCATTGGAGACAGTGAACTCTCAGTAACTGCTGGGGAGTGCAGGGGTGACTCATTCTACCTAGGGGCAAACTGAGCTGGGAGGGAGGACGTGACTCGGCCCAAGTCCTTCCGCTCAGGTCGCAGGGTTCCACGGGGAACTCGACCTCTCCCGCGGGCTGCTCCACCGGGGTTAGCCATCCATTATCGCCTTGTAACGGGTTCACTTGATGCTTTGACTATTTCCCCTGTGGCTTCTGAATCCCTTGCTTTTTTTTTTTTTTTTTTTCCCAACCTTCTTCTGCTCCCTGATCTTCTTTTCCCTAACATTCCCCACTTTTCCCCTGGACTTCTCCTCCCTGATCTTCTCCTCGCTGATCTTCTTCTTAATCTAATTTTCTCTGAATCACCTCTTTAAAAGTCCCCTGTTCCTACTGATGGGCAGAATCCCAGCCTTTGGGACAAGAGTCCCCTATGTTTCTCCTTTGCTAGCAGAGTAATAAGCCTTTTTGTCAAAACCATGTCCCCCTTATTGGCTTGCTCTCAGGGACAAGGACAGAGCTTTCTGCAACAAACTTAACAAAGACAAGGAAAAGTAAGGGGTCACCCGCGGCAGCGGGAAAGAGCCCCAAACTGGAGAACGCAGCATCCAGTTTCCCCGCGCCCAACCCACACGCCCCAGCGGCCGCCCTGTCACGTGGCCACGCACGACCAGTGGCCGGAGCCGCTCCGCGCAGGCGCAGTGGGCGGCGACCCGCCACCCCAGACATGGCGGCTCCGCTGGGTGGGATGTTCTCCGGGCAGCCGCCGGGCCCTCCACAACCCCCGCCGGGACTCCCGGGCCAGGCTTCCCTTCTTCAGGCAGCGCCTGGCGCGCCGAGGACTTCTAGCAGCACCTTGGTGGACGAGCTGGAGTCGTCGTTCGAGGTAAACCGAGACTTGGAGTCTTCGTCCCCAGCCCTCCCTTCGTCCCTCAAAATGCGAGCTGCGCGTCGGCCGATATTTCATTCCTCCGTCCAACACCCAGTTACAAATGGGAAGTTAGGCTCGTAGATCGTGAGTCACCTGCTGAGCCCACGCTGTGAGGGTGGCCGGTACTCTGCTTGGCTGGCGGAGGCACGTCGCCTTAAAATTTTGCCAGGGACCAAGCGCGGACCCTTCCAGGCTCCCGCGGGCTGTCCCCATCTCTGTGCCCTAGTCGCTTCCCTTCCGAGCGCCAACTTTCCAGGAGCTCCCCTCTGACACTGCCTCCGTTTTCTTTCAAGACTCAGTTTTAAGGTCACGATTTCTTTGGAACTTTTCCTTTTTCCTTGTGACCTAACCCTCCCAGAGGCATCTGCTTGCCGGCCTCCCTTTTCTATTTGGGTGCCGCCCCATGAGATCTGTGGCTTTCCCCAGGGTGCAAGGGGTTTATTGAGATCCTGCCCTGTGAATGTGGGAGGGAACCTGGGAGACCATGGAGTTCCATTGCCTTGTTTTACTGGTGGAGAAACTGAAGCTCAGAGTGCGGGTGGAAGGAAAGAGACCAAATGGTGATGCCAGCTAGTTGGGACTCAGTTTACCGAGTATTTTCATTGGCATATGTTGTCGTCGCATGTGCACCAACTCGTTGAATGACCACAGAAGAAGTTAGGTCTTACTCAGAAGTAAGATTTTTTGGTGTGCAGATGCCATCTTTTTCTTTTCTGATGTTTTGATCCCAGGCTTGCTTTGCTTCTCTCGTGAGTCAGGATTATGTCAATGGCACCGATCAGGAAGAAATTCGAACTGGTAAGAATTCCCTCTTTGTAGACAGTGTTCCTGCCTTCAGCAAGATTCCTTATTGCTGATTTTACACTTCGTCTGTTTCAGTCCTGTGTATATCCTAAGAGAACTATTCTGGGGAATAAGATATATACAGATAGTCCTTATAAACTGCTGAGGTTTTTTTGTTTGTTTGTTTTATTAACTGAGATGTGTGTCATTAAGAATGAACCATTTGGGGCTGCGGATGTGGCTCAAGCGGTAGCGCGCTAGCCTGGCATGCGTGGGGCCCGGGTTCGATCCTCAGCACCACATACCAACAAAGATGTGTCTACGGAGAACTAACAATAAATAAATAAATAAATAAATATTAAAAAAAAAAAAAAGAATGAACCATTTTTTAAATATATATATTTTTTTTAGTTTTAAGTAGACACAATATCTTTATTTTTTATTTTTATGTGGTATTGAGGATCGAACCCAGCGCCCCGCGCATGTCATGCAAGCGCTCTACCGCTTGAACCACATCCCCAGCCCAAGAATGAACCATTTTTAATGATCTTTTCATATTGGTACCAGGAAAAGAATATTGTGAATTGCTTTTTTTAAAAGTCCACAAGTTGTGATTATCTTTTATTTTTTCCCTCCCTGGTATTTGGTATTCGGGATTGAACCCAGTAGGGCCCTACCACTGAACTACTTACCCAGTCTTTTTTATTTTGAAATAGGGTCTTGCTTAGTTGACAAGACTGGCCCCAAACTTGCAGTCCTTCTGACTCAGTTTCCCTAGTTGCTGGAAATGTGCCACCACTTCTAACTAGATTGATATTATCTTTTGAACAGGTGATATAGAAAAAAAATCTTTTTGTGTTTGTCCTTCACCCCAGTGTTGTGTCTCCAGAAGAGTCCGTTCTGAGTTTTTTGTACCATATTTTAAATTTCTGTTTTAACTAGAAATCATGATGATCCCTGAATCTCCATATTCTTAATTAGAAGTCCTCATGGCATTCATATTGTGTAATGTTTCTTTTTCTCCTGATGAAAGCACAAATTATATTTAAAAAAAATTTTTTTCCCTAATATTGGTGCTCTAACTGAACTACATCCCCAGCCCTTTTTATTTTTAATTTTGAGACAGCGTCTCACTGGGTTGCCTAGACTGGCCTTGAAATTCATGTCCTCCTCCTGTCTCAGCCTCCCTGCTGGGATTACAGGCACACACTGCCTCACCCACCTTACAAATTATCTGCTATTCAATATTGCTTAACACCTGGGAAATTTTAAGTTAATATTGCTACAGCTAAGATTAAAATCCCAGATTACATCTATAAGAAGGGGCTTTTTTAATGTATCTGACTATTCATTTATGTGGAAGATATATATGTTTAAATGTTTTTCTTTTTCTTTTTTTTTTTAAGGTGTTGATCAGTGTATCCAGAAGTTTCTGGATATTGCAAGACAGACAGAATGCTTTTTTCTACAAAAAAGATTGCAGTTGTCTGTTCAGAAACCTGAGCAAGTTATCAAAGAGGTACAAATTCGATTTTTCCTCAACTTTTAGGAAGAACACTTGGTCTTATGAGTCCATCTATGCTTTAATGTGAAACACACCTGTGAATTGTATTTTATAGATCAATATGAAATGGTACTGGTTGTACCATTTATGACATCCTGGACAGAAAGGGCCACCAGGAGTAGGAGTGGAGAGCAGATCTTTAGAGTAGCTCTGCCTACTTCTTTCACACACTGGCTTTCACAGTAAATTTTTCTTTCTTTCTTTTTCTTTTTTTTTTTTTTTTTTTTTTTGTTTTTTTAGTAAGTGTTTTCTTTTTCTTTCTTTTTTTTTTTTTTTTGAGAATTTTAATATTTCTTTTTTAGTATTTGGCGGACACAACATCTTTGTTTGTATGTGGTGCTGAGGATCGAACCTGGGCCGCATGCATGCCAGGCGAGCGCGCTACCGCTTGAGTCACATCCCCAGCCCCAGTAAATGTTTTCTTAAAGAGAAAGTTCTGCCTTGTGAAAAGCCATTAATATAGGTAGAGACCCATTTTGGACAGGCACTGTGAACATTTGCCTTGCCCTGTGCCTCACACATAGAAAGGGATCTGTTTAAATTTGTTCAAAGAACCAAAAAGTAAATGGTCTGCAGAGTTCTTTAAAACTTAGGATTTTGGTGGGTCTTAGTGATTCTAGACTGGGGCATTTGGAAATATGTTGGGGTTGCCACAAGGACTAGGAAGCTTTAATGACAATGAATGATCCAACCAGGACCTGTCTCCTCTATGTGGAGGATTGTGGAATCCTCCCACCCTAACTCAGCCTTTGGTGCTCCCGATGAGAAACACTAAAATGAAGTTATCAGGTTTTGATAGTTTTAAAAAAGTATCTCCCAGAAGCTGACCAGTTAATCAGAAAGGTTCTTTTTTTGTTACGATACTGGCTGTTGAGAAGGAGAATTATAAGATAATGACGTTCTTATTAGTCTATTGTGCTAACTTATTTCCTGATAAAAATACTTGAATAACAATGCAGGTGTGGTTAAGTCTGGGCCTTAATAAAAGATATAATGCTGGTGTTTGTAAAAATCTCTTAATCTGCAATTTTAACATTTTGTAATCTGAAATTACAGACAGTGGTATGGATTTTTTTTGTGTGTGGTACTGGGGATTACTGAGCTATATCCCTGCCTCCTTGCTCCCACCTTTTTTTTTTTTTATTTTAAGATTGAGATAGGGTCTTGCTAAGTTGCTCAGTAGACCTCTAACTTGTGATCTTCCTGTCTCAGCCTCCCTGGTAGCTGGGTTTATAGATGTGCACCACAGCACCTGGTTTGATGGGGATTCCTACAAGCAATTGCTGATGTGTTTGTCATTCTTAATATTTTCTAATCTTAGCTGTAGTCTTGGACATGGCTGCTAGATTACTGGGGAACAGGATGAGAAAGTATTCTTTTTTTTTTTTTTTTTTTTACAGTAGCTCTGGGTTGCTTTTTAAATTTTATGACTTTTGTTGATTTAACAAGATGATTAAAAATAAAAGCTCTGATTATTAGGTGGTCAGCTTCACTGAAAGAGTTGCTTTAAATTAGTCAAACTGTGGAGCCAAGTAGAGGAATGGGCTGATATGGTTTAATGGTTTTGAATTTGTTTCCTGGTGCTCCTCACTAATCAGGAACTTTATTATTTTCCCTGCATTTCCTCTGACTTACTCCATCCCTTTCATCTGTAGGACGTCTCAGAACTAAGGAATGAGTTGCAGCGGAAAGATGCGCTGGTGCAGAAGCACTTGACAAAGCTGAGGCATTGGCAGCAGGTGCTGGAGGACATCAATGTGCAGCACAAAAAGCCGGCTGAGGTCCCTCAGGGCTCCTTGGCCTACCTGGAGCAGGCATCTGCCAACATCCCTGCGCCTATGAAGCAGACCTGAGAGAGGTCTGGCCTACAAGATAGCCTCCTGCAGACAGTTCCTCCAGACCTCTCTGTGTGGACGTGGCATTTTAGAACAGCTATTTGCTAGAGAATGAGTTGGTGTTAATTTTATCTCCACCTAAAAATTTCCCCAATTTTTATGAGCTGTTAATTACTTAGTACTTTATAAAGTGCTTGGTAGACAAAGTGAGGTTTTGTTTTGTTTGTTTTGTCTGTAGCAAAGTTTAGACTATTAGTTTTCCACAGATTTTATTTTCTTGGCTTTTTGCTTGTTTTTAAAATTTTAGGTAGATTATATATAGTCCCCCCCCCCCCCCCCCCGTTGTTAGTTTGTTATGATCTGAGGGGGAAAATTAAAGTACTCCTAGAATTCTGGGAGAAGGAATTTGGTTTTTGGTTTTTTATGATTACTACATATCCATGGTAGTAGAGAAAAATACGTAAATTTGCTATCTCAAGACTTTGAACTACCTCAAGAAGAGGAATCTAATGCTACATTTGTAATGCTTCCATAGCAGTACAGAGTGCAGATATTTTGTAAATATGTCAGAAAAAAGGGTTCAAGTATGCTAGATTAGCAGAGATCCTTAAGTTGATGCTGCCTTTTGTTTGGGTGAGTGTATGTGTTGTGTGGTGTTTGCTGTGTTGAGGGAGCTGTGTTGGGAGCACGACATGCTGGAGGCCTCGTAGTAATGAACCAGTGTGAGTAACAGCAGACTCAGTCTCCCTAGCATGACAGCTGGACACAAGTGATGGACAAGGGGTCAAAGCTTGGTCTGATTCTTTTTCTTTTGAGTTTTGTTTTGTTTGCTTGTGTTTTTATTTTACTTTTTGGAGAAAAGGCAGTTTACATGAAGGAAGGTTTTGTTCAGTGGATTTGATTCCAAGAGCCTAGGGCTTTGGGGTGGAGGTGACCTGCAGAGTGATCCCCAGCTCCTTCACCTCCACAGAGAGCATGTGGATCCTCTGTGGGGAAGGTATTTTGCCCTCTTGTCAGAAGAGGTTTTCTATTCTCTGTTTTACGCAACTCTTAGATTATATCTCTCAGCCAATACAAACACTCCTCTGTTTTCTGAATAGTCAGTAGGTCTGTGGCTGTGTCTTGGTTCATTTTGTCCTTTCCAACCCTGAAGATCCCTCCCCATGCGCCTCGATATCCACTTATGTTCCTGGTGTGGCCTGGATGCCATCTGGTCCACAAAGCCTCCACTCCATTCCAGGGAACAGGGCTTTTATTCCTTCCACTGTCTTGTGGGTTAGTGAATGGTATCTTTTTTTGTGCCCCTTGCTGCATTGTAGGCTCATGGGAAATGGGTATTACTCCCCTGGAATATACAGGAACATGTATTTTGTACTCACTTTATGTATACATATTACTCATTTTGTTTGTGACCTGTGAGGATGATACTTGGCTTGTGGACCTATGACCTGTGATGACTAGCCTGAGGCCAGCGTATCTCCCCTTGGTTGGTGTGTATAAGTCAAAACTTAAAAGTTATGTTTTATTCTTAGGGTTTTAACCTGGTCATCTCATGCCAGATAGAAGCTCTGATTGGCAGCTTTAGGTTTCTTGATTAAAAACCTAAATAAATCCCCAGTGTGATGGCACATACCTGTAATCCCAGTGGCTCAGGAGGCTGAGGCAGGAGGATTGCAAGTTCAAAGCCAGCCTCAACAAAAGCCAGGTGCTAAGCAATTCAGTGAGATCCTGTCTCTAAACAAAATACAAAAATAGGGCTGGGGATGTGGCTTGAATGCCCCTGAGTTCAATCCTTGGTATCCCCCCCCAACATCCCCCACAAAATAAACTAAGTTTGAGGCAGTCTTTCAATGATAAAAGTGTTTTTGGTGAAAAGATCAGAAACTATTCTACTTGGTGCTTAATGAAAATGTTTTGAATGAATGTAAATACAAGTTACTGTCATTTCTTTATATTAATTCAGAAGTTATCCGTCAAATAAATAATGATTTTCCAATATTGTCAATTTGTTAACATCTTTTTTTAATGACGCTTTGCTGACTGCTGAACATAGGAATTCTTTGCGCTGCTGTGTCCTTCAGGGAGAAACCAGAGTTCATGCTCCAGGACTTCCTTTGTCTTTCCACCCCATAGACAACCCTTCCCGCCTCTTCAGGGCTTTCCCCTCCTGTCCCAGTTGCTGCAGTGCCTGCATGTTCTAGGTCCTAGATCAGTCACCTACAAGGCAGACAGCTGAGAGCTAGTGGAAGACAGTAGATCAAAACAGTGTCACAGGAGACTGGGGGTGAGGCTTGTTGGTAGAGCACCAGCCCAGCATGTGTGAGGCCCTGGGTTCAGTCCCCAGTACTACTAAAAACAAAAGCAATATTGGATCCTGGGGTAGAGTTATGGGTAATGGTGGAGGTAATTGCCACCCTTAGAAATCTATAAGATACTGAAGGCAGTCCCTGTCACAGCTGTTTAATTTGCCAGCTGATGAGGGCCACAACCAAGTTAAGATGGCGCCTGGCAGTATACTAGGAGGAGTGGTTTCTGAGCCAACGCCGGCGAGCCATTAAGATGATAGAGATTCCTTAATGACTGACTGCTGTGTCTAGATTATGTCAGTTAAGTTAAGCTGTGTGTAATCATTAAGATGATGAGGATTCCTTATTGGTTGACTGCTGTATCTAGTTTATGTTAATTAAGGTAAGCTGTGTGTAATTAGTTAAGTATATATACTTCTGCTGTCCTGCAATAAAGCGGCTCCTGATGTATCAACCTTCGCTTGTCACTGCTCCCCACCTCCCGTTATTTTGCCCAGCCAGACTGCGGCAGCCTCACCCTGCCTCACCTTTACAGAGTCCACAAGGATCCTGGAGAGTGACTGTTGACCAAGAATCTGAACCACATTGACTGTGGCAATAATGCTGGAGCAGTTAAGGGCCCAGGTCTGTGGTCTGCAGCAACTGATGGGTTGAATCTGTTCTTTTCTACCCCCAGTTAAGAAAACAGTTTGCATTCCACCAGAGCCCCAGGAACATGGAACTCTTCAGCCTCTGGTCATAATACAGCCTGAAAAGATTTAGCATCAAACCTGAATCAGTCCGAGTCTCTCAATAGCCATTGTTACCTATAGGCCATTACCATCACCTCTAGGGCTGCTCTTGAGAGACTGGTGGAATCAGATGACACCACCTCAAACAGATGGAATTATATCTAGCATATCTGTTTTGTTACTATAATTGGCTCCCAAAAGGTGAAAATTTCATTTTCTGCTGGTAAAAATAACAAATTACTAGAAACTTTTGGGATGGTTTATTTTGTAAAAAACTAAAAGTTTATTTATGTATCTTTAGATGCCTTACTTCAATATGCAAGGAAATAGTCTCAAAAAACTAATAGAAAAATGTAAAAATTTGGTTAACAAAGGCATAGTTATTTCAGGGTAGAATCTATAAATTTAACAAGTTCTTTCACTTGAAGTAAGAAAGGAGTCAAAAACAGATGTAGTAGCAACATAATTTTGTCCCTGCAAAAGTATTATGCTGAGTCAGAGGACAGTAGTATATAGTGCAGTCTGCTTTGTTAGTTATTAGGAGTTGCACAGGGTTGTGATAATGTTTCAACTCAGAAGTATAACCACCTGTGTATAATTTTTTTCTAAGTCACAAAACAAAACACAATGCTTATGGCCAAGATCTGAATGTTGTTTTCCTAAAGTTCATTTGCTGGAACTTAATACTCACGTGAGACAAGTTCAGTTTCCCTAATCCAAAAGTTTTTGTGCACTGACCTGACACTGCAAATGGAAAATTCCACCCCTGGCATGTAGTCAAAATGCAGGTGTACTAAAAATAATGTATAAAATTACCCAGCAGGCTGTTTAAGGTGTGTATGAAACAAAAGAATTTCATCTTTAGACTTGGGTTCCATCCCCCAAATCTCATATATATGCAAGTACTCCAAAATCTCGAGTTCTTTTTTTGAATCCAGGGCTTTGCACGTAAGTGTATGCTCTACCACTGAGCCACACTTGCTGAGCTCAGTGGTAGAGCACTTCCCAGCATTGTGACAACAAAATCCTATTAGCTTCTTGTTTTGTTTCAATAGTAAATTTTGCCTTTAAATGTTGAGTTTCAATTTTACTTGCATTTCTCTCAAACTGATGTGTGTGAAGTATGTTACTGGCCACTTTTTATTTGTTGATGCTCTGACTGAGCTTAAAGTGAATTTCCTACTTTTCAACTCTGTCTTCATCCAGTTTTACCTTTTTAAGGAAAAGCAATACCAGCACAACCATTCTTACTGCCCAGTTGTTTAAAGTTTTATTCAAAGAGCAAAGATTTGACAGTGCATAGAGTTAACATCTGTTTAGGCCACTTACTGGGCCAGCACCAAAGGACTGAGAAAATATTTTGCCCACTAAAATTTGCATTGAGTCTTTGTCAAGTCACATTGCTCTGCAGAGGGTAGATAATGCATGTGGACTGAGAGCAAGGTCAGCACCGTGAGCAGCCATTCCCAGTGCCCTTTGATCTACTGAGAGTCCATGCAAAGGGGCAGCAACACATCATGAGGCAAATGGCCCAAACCCAAAGACCAGGGATTCCGGAGATCTTTGACTTCAGAGATCAGATGGGCTAGAAACTTTCAAAAATAACAAGTTGACAGGACAGTCATTGAAACAGATGTTTGGTGGGGCAAGGCACAGCTACTCACAGAAAATTCCAATTCTTGATGGGTGTCTTCACTCATTGTTTAATCTTGCAAAGCCCCTTCTGAGGTAGGTGTTAACCCCTCTGTAATCTGCTGCCTGTCCTAGACCCAGGAAGTCAGAACATGCAACCTACGCATGCTGTGGTTCATTCCTAATGGGTCGATTTTTTTTCTTTTTAATTGACTTTCCTGTTTTGAACTTTATTTTTATTCCTCTTCCTATTGAGGTTGGATGTGTATTTTGGAATAATATCATTTTACATAAAAAGCAGCTTTTCAAGTGAAGATGACTAGCATCCTAAGGAAAAATGAAACCACTTTTAAAATAGACCACGGAAACCACAAAGTCTGCCAGCCCACAAAGTGGAGTACCATGTCACGGACACTGGAAATACAAATGGTGTAGGTCACTGGAACATTAACAACATTTTCCTATGGGTGCTTTTTAATAACATTGGTTTGATTTATCTTTAATATCAAGATTTTTTAGTGAACCTGTGTCACAATGAAACAGTATGAAATGTTTTGGTTGGTTGGTTGGTTGTAGTTCACTCCTTCAGACGTTTTAAGTGGTTTTCTAACAGCCTCTCTGAGGTATCTCAAGGCTGAGTTTAGAAGGAGAAGTACTTGGTAAACCACTCCTGGTGTGGGGAGCCCTGTTTCTGCTGGGCTTCTTTGGCTTGGGCTGTTTCACCATCTTGTGTCCTAAAAACAAACAGAAGTTTCTCGTGTGATTTTTGAAATTATTCAGTAGGCAGTGGAATGCTCCCTTACCTTTCCAAGGGAACATTCCAGCCGGAGACCACCTCTTCCTGGCTGGAAACAGGTTGTAAGGAATGGGGTGGTGAGGGAAAGTCCAGTTCCTATTTTGAAAACAAGGTTCTCCATTGTTTGCTTCTCCATTGTGTCCTTAAATCTAGTGGTTACTACAGTAATGAGGTGTATTTTGCAACATTTATTATTTCAGACATGAATTAGGTAAGTTTAATTGTAAAAAAGTATAAAAAAGGTCAGCAGAACATTGTGAGCACTACCAGCTGTCTAGTGAATTCTAGCATCTCAGCGAGGCCTTGAAATTACCTACAGGATTGAAAAGGAGAAACCGTAGTCACCAATCCCAGTACACCTGGCTCACCAGTCTATGCATTTGTGAAGCTTCAAGTAAAACAACAGAAGAGCTTTAAACAGAAGTGGATTTGTGGTGGCAGGTACCCGGGATTGAACTCGGGCATTCAACCATTGAGCCACATCCCCAGCCCTATTTTGTCTTTTATTTAGAGACAGGGTCTCACTGAGTTTTTTAGCGCCCGGCTTTTGCTGAGGCTGGCTTTGAACTCAGGATCCTCCTACCTCAGCCTCCCAAGCCTCTGGGATTACAGACCTGCGTCACCATGTCCAGCCCAGAAGTGTACATTAATGAGGAAAAAAACCATGGCCAGAGTCAAAGACTGGCCTTGGTGGTTAACAGGTATTTGGGGGCTCTGGGCCTGGGCTTCCACAGCTGGGAAACAGGCTGGACCCATACAGGGAAAGCAAGGGGCTCCTTCCAGCGCCACACTCAAAAGCTCTCAGTCTCTCCATCTGTCCAGTCAGCCCTGGGGCAGCAGGCAGGCAGGGCTTCTGGGACAGGACATTTTAGATGGGGCCCTTCCTGAAATGCAAACTTTAAGCCCAGAATTTAAAGTGTGCCTTTTGAATGGAAGACTGGAGAGGAAGGAGAATTAGTAAACACAGGAAGATCAGAAGTGTGTGAAAGATTTCAGAAGCAAGAAACAAGGGAAGATAAGGAAGGTGCATCTGATCATTATGCACAATCAATCAAACTCACAGATTTAGAGGCCTTAAAACTCCAAAATAATACAATAAATCCTGGGAAATAGCCTTAATAAGAGTGAAATTATACTGAGCCCTTTTGTGCCTGGCGTTTGTTAAACATGTCCTATGGGTTAATTCCTTTAGTGTCACATCAGTCTGATGATGCAGGTACTAACTATATGATTTCCATTTTCATAGTGGGAATATAGGGAACCAGAGAGGTCAAGTGACTGGCCAGGGCTACACAGCTAAGAAACATGAGGACCAGATTTTAAATACAGACCTCAAAGCCAGGTGAAGAGAGTCTATCTTCTATGTAACCCACACCAAAGTTCTCAGCTAAGTGATTCCATTAAAAAAGGTTTTCTGGGTTAGCTCGGTGGCACACACCTGTAATCCCAGCAGCTTGGGAGGCTGAGGCAGGAGGATTGCAAGTTCAAAACCAGCCTCAGCAATGGCAAGGTGCTAAGCAACTCAGTGAGACAAAATAGGGCTGGGGATGTGGCTCAGTGGTTGAGTGCTCCTGAGTTCAATACTGGGTAACATCCCCCCACACTCCCCAAAAAGAAGGACCTTCTGGAATTTTATACCAGAAATAGTACCCCTTCCAAAGAATGACATAATTCCCCTCTCTTACACAATCTTCCTGTTTGGCTAATTGTTATTTCTGCAAGACAGGGCTGGTTTTGCTACTCTGTATTTGCCCAAATGTGGAGTATTTAGCATGTGCCAGAAAGAATCCCTAATTCCACACTCCCCACCCTGCCCCATTCATGGAAAAATGCAATAAGGCCTCTGCACCCCTACCTTGTGGCAGTCTTAGCATCTAGAGACTGGGTGGGTTTGTAAGGCCGGCTACAACTGGGGCTTGGGTCCAAGCTGGGTGACTTGGTCAATGGAGGCGCGTTAAGTCTGGAGCTCAGATCCCCACTGAGGAAGTTCTTGGCGTAGGAGGCGAGGTTTGGCACGCTCACCACTCGACTCGGCACCTCCTCCATCCTCTTTTTCTGTTTGTATTGGAGGGAAGTTCTGTTAGTGCTTCCCACAAAAGGCTTTATTGTAAAGGTAAAGAAGGGACACCCAACCAAAGCGATAACGGGAAAAGAGGCAACAAGTTTCATGATATGCTTGCATGTTACTCTTAAATATTTTTATTTATTATTTATTTTTGAAGTTCTGGGGACAAAAGTCAGGGCCTCAAAAATGTTGGGCAAGTGCTTTACCACTGAGCTACACCTTAGCTCTTTAAATCTCCTTTCTTCACTTTATTTTATGTTTTTTTTTTTTTTTAGAAAGAGAGAGAATTTTTAATATTTATTTTTTAGTTTTCGGCGGACACAACATCTTTGTTTGTATGTGGTGCTGAGGATCGAACCCGGGCCGCACGCATGCCAGGCGAGCGCGCTACCGCTTGAGCCACATCCCCAGCCCTATTTTATGTTTTAAAGAACATGTAAGTCCACAGTTTTCTTTATCCAAAATTTCTGGAGAAGACGTGTAATACTTTTTAAGAGCTTAGCGACCATGTACCACCCCACATTAGCTGGACACACCCTGTACTCAAATATATTAATATCTCCTTAGTGAAATTTATATTTTGTTACAGTAAGGATATAAGTAAGGATATAGATAAGATCTTATCAGTTCAGGTCAGTTTAGGTTTATTGTTTTGTGAGCTGTAAAAAAATACTAATTCTTTAGAAGTGTTAGGATATTGTGATAGCAGATAAGAGACTTGGATATGAACAGGCTCATCACTACATATTCCAAAAACATCATAAAAAAATAAAGAAGGGGCTGGGGTTGTGGCTCAGGAGTAGAGTGCTCTCCTAGTACGTGTGAGGCACTGGGTTTGAGCCTCACATCACATGTAAATAAAGCTTTTATGTCCATCTACAACTAAGAAATATTTAAGAAAAAGTAAAGAAAGCAGTAGAAAATTCCCACTATTTCCCCTCTCTCCCATGACCCAGATAGGACTATTATTAATAGTTGTTGAGAGCCACAGCCGAAGGGGCCCCAGCAAACTTCTAGCTGCCAGCAAACTTCCAGACTGCCGGCTGATGATTGGCTCACAGCGGCCCCAGCAACATCTAGCTGATTGGCTCCTCTGCAGTGATGCTCATTGGAGATGCTCATTGAGCTGTTTCCCTGCCCTTTCAGACTACCAGCTGATGATTGGCTCACAGCGGCCCCAGCAACATCTAGCAACATCTAGCTGATTGGCTCCTCTGCGGTGATGCTCATTGGGCTGTTTCCCTGCCCTTTCAGACCACGGAGCTCCTCATTGGGGGACTTTTTTGGCTCCGCCCATGCGACCCAGCCAATCGGCCTCAAGAGCAGGAGGACTGTGGGAGGTGAAGAGGCTGGTGGGTGTGAGAGTGGCTAGGGGGAAGCCAGTGGTGGCAGTTGGGCTCTGAGGGTTTTTTCCTGAGGAGCTGTTTTGTTTGGCATGTGTGGTTCTAAAAATAAAATTAGTTTCTTTTGACAAGTGGCTCCTGAATTGTGCCCAGCCAGACTGTGGGCAAATAGTGACACATATTTGAAAATACAAAGGCTCATGGGAAGTAAAAACCACACATAATCTGCCCAAGCCAGATGTAAAAGCTGTTTGTTAGGACAGTGGACCATTTCCTGTGGGTCTTTTGCCAATGCCTCCTCCTCTCAGTGTACACCAGCCCAGTGCACATCAACTAGCTGCAGTTTCCTTTAGGAGGAAAGAAATCAACAAAGCTGTATGATGCATTAAAATCCGTAGATCCACCTTACCTTCATGGAAGGTGTCAAATACCCTGGGTGAGGATTGAAAGAAAAGGACCGATTCCGATGGGACATCGTGCTAGGAAACGCTGCGTAGTGAAACCTTCTCTCTTCCTGGAAAACCAATACAAGAAGTCTAAATGGGCCTGAGCATATAGCACTGGGCCTGACTTGAAAGAAGATATCTGGGAGGGCAGGACACAGAGAAGGCAAGGCCAGGGGAGGGAGGGCAGTCGGCAATTAAGCTACCAGCCACTGGAGCTGTAGGGAATGCCCTTTATTTCCAGGGTCCTTCAGGGAAGGAAAGAGCAAATTTATACCAAGCAAGTATTCTCAGCGTTTAAAATCTAATGCAGAGAAAGAATACCCTTGAATGCCCAAGAGATCTCGGCTCCTTTCCTCACTACCGCTTATTTCACATTTGTATCATAGATGTATACACAAAAGTAAAGAGGGCACATAAGATCCATCACCCACTTCAGCAATTATAACTGTAATGGGCCAAGGTGGATTATTATGTATGTCATCTACTTTTTTCTCTCCAGCTATATTATTCTTATAGCAAATTCCAGTTGTTATTTAATTTCATCTGTAAAAACTTCAATATGTATTTCAAAGATTAAGGATTCTTTTTTTTTTCTAACAAAAATGATAACCACAATATCCCACACTTAGCAAGTGAGTCATAATTCCTTATTAATATAATCTTCAGTCATTGGTCAAAGTTGGAAGACACATAGAAGTGAGGCAGGTGATCAGGAATAAATGAAGGGAAGGGGCATCTAAAGAAATGACCATCAGGCCTTGGTGGCTTTAGGATATAGAATCAGAGGGAGTTGGAAATAACTTACCTTCAAAGGATCAAGGGAATTTTTTTTTTAACTAAGAAACAGATGGTTATTTTTACAACAGGAAGATCAATAATAGAAATTCTCTTGATACTACAAAAAACTGAACTAATATTCAACATGAAGCAAATGCCATTGGACTTGGGAGCAGACTTGTGCAGAGGCTGGCACAGGGCCACTTGTTGAGTTAGGTGCAGAACCCAGGACCCCATCTTGGGAATAGAGTGGGTTTTCTTTGCCTCCTGTTTTCCTCTACTACTATTTTTAATTAGTGAGTAATTCTGTTTAAGAAAGGATTCTTTGCAAATCAAGATTTTAGGCACTTTTAGAGAAAGGCCGGCACCCAGTGGGGGTTGCTCCTGGACAGCTCTGCAGTGCCCCACCAGGTACATGGGCACGGGGCCTGCTGCTGTCTGCGGGGCCCTGGCAGTCTCACCGTGAGCTGCTTGATGATCTCCTCTCTCTCCTTGAGGCGGGTCTGCAAACGGCCTATGAGCTGCAAGTCCTCAGGCCTGGACGCTCCCTTTCCTGGCTTCTCTCCCGCATCTTTCAGTCTGTCCAAAGCAGGCAGTTAGTCCCCTTTATGGTGATTACTCAACGGGAGGGATGCCCAGTGGACACCAGGTGGATGCTGGCATGTGCTGAGCCTGGCCAGCTGAGGTAGGACAGCAGCAGAGGCTGGCACAGGGTCACTCGTGAGTTAGGTGGAGAACCCAGACCCCATCTCCCAGTATGTCCCCTGTCAGTTCTCCCAAGGCTGCAGGGCAAGGAACTAAAGATCCATGGGTGCACATAAAAGCTGCACTCAGCCAGGCTTCAAGAGACTGGGATGTAGCTGGGGCAAGAGGTCTGAGCAGGAAAATGCCACTACCCACTGGGAGGCCAGCAGGTCCCCTGGATGCTGACATGGCTCTGGTGCCATCTGCTGGCAGACAGGTGCAGCACGAGCCAGTCTTCTGAAGCCAGATTCTCCCGTGGTGAGGGGAGAGGGGAGAGGGGAGAGGGAGGTTTGGGGCTGCAGAGGACCCCTAAGGCCTGGGGCTTTGGGATGAGCTGACCTGGGCTCTAATCCTGATGCTACTTTTTCCTTCTTATGTTACCCTGAGCATAGTATTTCAACCATGGGGTGGTTGTGAGAATTCAATGAAGTAATGGATACCCAGCACATGACAAGTGCCCATTAGATAGATGGTGGCTGGAAAAACCTTTCAGTGAAGCTTTTGGATGATTCTTTTTGCACTGGAGACAGTGGAGACCAGTTTCTAAGAGTGCAGGCTAAGGGCCAGACAGATGACCTCTTTATTTACTTAGTGCTATATAATTTTGGGCAAATGGATTCACCTACCTGCACCTGCATTATAGTAATATCCTCCTAAATGGAGTCCCTATCAATCACCCCAGACCCCTAGCCTCATCTTTCAGCAACCAGAAGTGACTTTTTTTTTTTAGTATTTATTTTTCAGGTGTAGTTGGACACAATACGTTTATTTATTTATTTTTATGTGGTACTGAGGATCGAACCTAGTGCCTCGCATGTGCTAGATGAGCGCTCCACCACTGAGTCACAACCCCAGCCCTAAAAGTGACTCTTTTAAAAGGTAAATCAGACCATTCCCGGGGCTTCCCTGAGGACTATAAACACATCAAGTTCCTTCCAGTAAAGGGCAGATCTCAGCCAGCCACTCCCTAGCACTCACTCTCACTCCATTCACCCAAACCAGCCAACTGACTCTTCCCAGTCATGTGACACAGGCCCCGGGGCCTTTGTACTTGTTCCTTCAGACTGGCTCTCAGATGATCCTTGTCACTCTGTACACTTATCTTGTCTTCTAGAACTTCCACTACCTGCTATGAAGTTAAGTATTTGCCTATTTCTTATCCGAATGCCCACCTGGAACTTGTGAGCACCATGAAAGCATAGTCTTTTGTTCCCGCTTACAACTTTTGAGATTAAAATTGTGCACAGAACACAGAGGCCCTTAACAAATACTTGTTGAATGAATAAATGAATGCATGTAGACATGCACGAGGGACTGTGTTTTCTTCTTCTGAGGGGTGAGGGAGGACAGTTTCCCCATTGTGAACATTAAATGAGATGATATGTGTTCGAATAGGGCAAACACTCACAAAAACGTAGCCCAGGTCCTTCTGATGTTTTTTTCCAAGTGTAAGGGGTAAACCAGGCCCATGAAACAGTGCTCATTTTCACGGATAACCGTGCCCTGCAGCCTTAGAAGATGAAGAGCCATCATCCTCATCTGCCAGGAATGGAGAGGTTTTCTAGCAGGAAAAACTAGGAAAACCTAGGGACCCAGGATGAGTTGGTCCCTTCATAAATGGTACATCTGCTAGTGTCTCCCTCTCTGGGGCCCAGGGTCTTCCTTACTCAGCTTCCAGGGCTGCCAGCCTGGCCTGGAGCCGGGCCTGGGCTCCACTGAAATCAGCCACCATGGCCTGCATCTCCTTCCTGTGTTCCTGGCGAAGCGTCTCCACCTCCCTGGTCCTCTGGGCTTGCTGGTCCTCCTCCAGCATCCTGGGTAGACAGAAGCACAGCCAGGCTCACTCCAGCTCCAGGGATAGCCAGCCCCTCCACACTCCACTGAGTGGGATGGTTTAGGTGACCCTGGGTAGAGGGAGGTTATGAATCTAAGATCAAAACACTCATGAGAGGAGTTGGGTCTGAACTGTAGGGTCCACAGGTTCCTTTGCAGCTCTCTCCCACTCCAGCATCCATGAAGGAGACCCTGAGCAGGAGGCAGGCTTCAGAGGAAAGGGGTGAGGAACAGACCTGGAGGAGAGCCCAGGAAACATTCCCCTCACTTGGAGCAGCTGGGAAGACCCAGTGCCCTGGGACTCTGAGACTTGGAGATCCCCAGTCCAGATGGAAAGGCAGCGTGGGATGGAGTAAGAGCAGCACCTGGGGCCAGGCTGCCTGCATCCATGGCCTCCTCCCCACTAGCTGTGTGACCTCAAGCAAGCTACTTCTAATCTGTGTTCTGCTAACTGGAGGTGACAGTGGCACCTACTTTATGGGGGTCATTGCCAGGAGGACTTGCATTAATACATGTCTAGAACAGTCCATGGCACAAAACCCATGTTCAACTATTAGCTACCATTTGCCTAAAACTAAGGTGGAGTATTAAGGGATCCCCAGGTGAGCCATGGAGGTAATTCACTCTCATAAAGGACATGCAAACTTCCATGTAATTGTACTTACTCCCAGGAGAGGATCTCTTCCTTTCCTCACTGGAAGGGAGGTAGGCCCAGAGTGATTCAGAGTCCCAACCCCGGCCCAACCTCCTTATTCTGGCCTCTTGCCCAGGGTCACTTGGTGAGGCACTGTCTGAATCTAAGGTGTCCCACCAGGTGGGCTCGTGGCCATCCCTCAGATGAGCCTCAGGTCTGCTGCTCACTTGGGGGCAGGTCTCAGGACCATAGCCCAGTTGGGGCCTGAGTTACTTCACAGCCACAGGAGCCTGGTTGGAACCCTCCTCCCCTCACCGTGAGCCGAGGACTCAGAGTGACGCCCCTCTCCTGGTGGCAGCTTCCCTCCCCTGGGCATTAGAACAACTGGGGCCTCTTTCCACATCCAGATTCCAGGGCCCTTCCTCAGCTCTACTGCAATGAGGGGAGGCCAGAGTGGGTGTTTTTAGCAGAGCTCTCTTGGAGGCATCTCTGTCTGAGAACCCATGTTACCCAGAGCTACCTGAGGCTACAGGACATCTCTCCCTTGGTTAATCTCAGTCAATGCTTCTGCCTGGAAAAGGGGGATTCATCCCTTGTCCTGAGGAACTCCAGAACCTTTGGAAAATTCCCTCACCCTATCTGTTTATTGCAGGAAGAGGGAAACGAAGGACTTACACTCAAGATGGATATGGTGACTCTGCAGCAGCAACTCCTTTAGTACTGAAAATCTATTTAATTATACTCCGGCCCCAATGAATCGGAACCAGTAGGGATAGAACCCAGTAATATATGCTCAACAAAGGTTCCAGGAGATTTTATTTTATTTTTTCCAGTGCCAGAGGTTCAGCTCAGGATCTTGTGCCTGATAGGAACGTGCTCTGTACCACTTTTTTTGGAAAGATTAATTGATAAAGTTCATTCTTAAAGAAAGAAATAAAAAGTCTTGCTAAAAGTCCTATTAAAGAAATTGGATTTGTATTAAAAACTTTCCAACAGGGATAAAACGGCAGTGAATTGAGGATTGATAAGTTAGTTACTAACCTCCACAAAGAACCAACACAGGGCTTCCTCCATGCTGGCCCGAACCACCTCTGCACACACCTCGCTGCACCCTACCAATGCCCCAGCCACAGCGGTGGTACTCCATTTTTCGGATGAGGACCCAGTCGGGAGAAATCAGCTGACTCATCAATGTCACAGTTAAAGTGCACAGCACTGTTTGAATTATTCCACCATACTTTCTCCAAAGGCCTGATCTGAGAACACTTTGGGGGTCTTCTAGGTATGAGTCTAGGTCTGATGAATTCCGTGGTTTGCAGTGACATGGGGTTCCCTCTCCTATGGGGCAAATTCTATTTAGAGATCTAGGATTCCCAGAACACCAGTACCTTGCAGGGGTCAAAGGAGTAACATCCCGGATGTGTTAAGGTATTAAGGAGTCTTTTTGGAGGGCGGGGGCGTTTCCCATCTCCCGCCCTGAGCCGCATCCGAGGGGCCGTTAAGCCGGGCTCTGACCCACCTCTGCTGCTCACGGAGCTGCAGCACCTCCTGCTGGTGCTGCTCGGCCTCGGCGCGCAGTCGCAGCAAGGCGTCCCTGAGCTGAGCGCTCTCCTCCCGCGGCCCGCAGCCCTCGCTCTGCCCCTGCTCGGCGACGCCCGGCGGGGAGCCGGCCTGGCCCGGGCCGCCCCCATCCTAGAGAAGCAAACCAAAACCGGTGCTTTTAGGGGTTGCAAAGGTGGACAAGGCACCACAGGCCAATGCGCTGCAGCGAGGATGGAGCCCCGTGCGTGCCCGCCCAGCCTGCAGCCCCCACCCAGGTGCTTTGGGAGTTGGCCAGGTGTGGCCTGCAAAGAGTTTAAAACTGGTGAACCGCGAATGTAGCTCACATCCAAACAAGCAAGGCACTTACTTCACCTGTTGCCTGCTGCTTGCCTTTGCCATTCCCTCCACCTGGAGGCCTCCCCACCTAAGCTTTACTGCCTAAGGGCCTAACCGGGCGCAGCAGTCTGGAGTGCCAACGGGAAGCTCTCCAGGAGCTCGAGGGTGGAGCGGTCTGGGTGTGCAGGAGAAGCTCCCCCCCACTCCCAGCCGCGTGGCCCTCCCCCTGCCACCCAGGGTCAGCTGGATAGAAGAGGGGGCAAGCATGACAGGCTGGAGTTCACAGGCTCCGACGACAAAGGGATGGTGCGGATGCCAAGGGACCCGCTGGGAACGTGGCTGGAGACACAGGCTGTAGCCAGTGGAGGCTTTTCAATGTCAGTCTGGGGGCATTTGGAGCTTACTCCAACGGGAGCCACTGAAGGCTTTTCACCAAGTAGTTCTGGGCTTTTAACCAAATACCCAAAGCCTAGCAAAGGGCTGAAGGAGAGGGCCTGGACTGTTAGGAGGTCCCTGTGCTACCTGGTTGGAATAGGAGTTAAGGACATGCAGGGAAGGGGCTGATGGGCAAGGTCCAGGCAGAAAGTTGGACCTCAATGAAAACAGCCAGGTGTAGATGGGGAGTCTATCTGGGGACGGGTTCTGAGAAATTCTCATGCATATCCCAAGGAGTAACCCAGACTAGTAGTCTGGGATGGGAGGTGTCTGGCTGCTGGGAGCCATCAGCCAAGTAGGTATGACAAATTCCTTGCCAGCTTACTCCCATGCTGTCTAGTGGAAGGACTTCTGAAAGGTGACCTTGCTCAAGGACCAGGGCAGGATCCGTGTTTAGGGTGTTCCCCCTTTAGAATAGGGCAGTTTAGCATAATAGGAGAGTAGGGTGTTTCCCCTTTAGAATAGGGTGGTTTAGTAATAGGAGATTAGGGTGTTCCTCTTTTGGAATAGGGCGTATCCTGCTGCTGAGTTCCTCTTGAGTGCTTAGGGTCAGACAGTATTTTTTGAGAGACAGAAGCCCATGCGGTGTGGATTTAGGCAGGAGAGGATTTGGGCAGAGAACGGAGTGGATTTGGGAAGAGAACGTGGATTCCCCCAGATCGTGTTTGTAGACGGCCGGTGTGAGTTCGGGAATAAAGAATTGCTGTTTGAATCTACAAGCTGTGTGGAGACTCGTGATTTGTGCCCAGCGAGAGACTGCGGCATCTGGTGGCCCGTACGCGGAACGTCTGAAACTTGGAGGTAAGTGAAATTGCTCGCCCCTGAGGGAAGGCGAGAGAATGGGTGACCATTTCAGAAAACAATGTGTTCTTCTTTTGATTTATTTTGTTTTTCTTTCAAGCTGCCTATCCCTAGAAATTTCTCAGGCAAACTGGAAAAAATGGTTGACTAAAGGTTTGAAGTTTGTCGGCCCTGAGGAAGAGAAAATTGATACAACGATTTTTTATTCTGTTTTTGCTTCATTCAGTTTCGGTTTTGTTTTGTGTTATCTTATTGGGTTGCGTTATCTTTATAGTAGATTAAAACAAACTGAAAAGATGTTAAGTAAATTGTTAGAGGTTCAGAACATGGTGAAAGACATTTTAGATCAAGCAAAAGAGAAGGTCTCTCCAGCTAGTCAGACAGAGGAAGAAAATTTAAAGGAAAAGGGGTTGTTAGGAAAAAGGCCACAACAGGAGGCTGTTACTAACTCCGTTTTATCACAAGAGGCTTTAATTCAACCAACAGCCCCACCGATAGAGACAGCTGAGTGGCCCTCAAACCCCGTAGTTGATAATTGGGATCCTGAGACAGGACCTCGAAGATTAGCATGCCCTGTACTTGAGCAGGCAGGAGGGCAGCGAATTCACCGTGCTTTAGATTTTAAAACAGTGAAGCAGTTAAAGGAGGCTGTAACAACCTATGGTCCCCAAGCTCCCTTCACGGTGAGCATGGTCGAGTCCATTACTAACTTGGACATGACACCAGCAGATTGGGCTAGCATGTGTAAATCTGTGCTAAATGGAGGACAATATTTGTTATGGAAGGTTGCCAATGAGGAATTTTGTGCAGAGACAGCTAGGAGAAATGCAGCAGCCGGTTACCCTCAAAGAAATTTAGAAATGTTGCTAGGAAAAGGACCTTATGAGGGTCAGCGGCAACAAATTGAATATGATCCTGCTATATATGCACAAATTGCTGCAGACGCAGTTAGGGCATGGAAGACTTTACAAGGACATGGAGATTTACAAGGTCAGCTATCTAAGGTAATACAGAGAGCTAATGAACCTTACGCTGACTTTGTAGATAGGCTAATTCAAACGGCTGCCAAAATTTTTGGGGATACGGAACAAGCAATGCCATTAATAAAACAACTGGCTTATGACCAAGCAAATCGTTGCTGCAGAGAGGTTATTAGACCATGGAGACATGAAGATTTAAACACATATATTAAATTATGTAGAGATATTAATGAACAAGGGCAAGTCTTGGCAGCTGCAGTACAACAGGCTTTAGATACCAGGCCAAAAACATGCTATGATTGTGAACAAACAGGACATTTTAAAAGGAGTTGCCCCATAGGAGGAGGATTTAACAAAACTAGGTATCAAAGAAATAGAATACCGGGTATTTGCCCACGATGCCGTAGAGGGAGACATTGGGCTAATGAATGCCGTTCTCAAACTACCATAGAGGGTACTCCCTTACCAAAAAACGGAAAAGGACCAGGTATTTACCCACGATACCGTGGAGAAAGGCATCAGGCTCCGTTGCCAAAAAACGGACAGCCGGGCCCAATGCTCCGGGGCCCACAACCACAAATATACGGGGCAGTGGAGGAACCCAGCAACACCATCAGAGTAGTGCCCAGGACACATTGTCCATTAAATCCCTCATCAGACAAACCCGAGGGAGCGCAGGGTTGGACATCTGCGCCTCTGCCAGAGCAGTACTAACTCCAGAGATGGGAGTTCAAATCATTCCCACAGGAGTAAAAGGACCTCTTCCCCAAGGGACAGTAGGCTTATTATTGGGACGTAGTTCATCTACATTAAAAGGACTTATGATAAGTCCCGGGGTAATTGATCCCGATTATGTAGGTGAAATAAAAATTATAGCTAGTTCTCCAAGAGGTATATCAGTAATTTCACCTGGAGACAGAATAGCACAGTTGTTAATAATACCCAGCCTACATAATAAATTTCCTAGTCATAGTGTAAAAAGAGGTTCCAGGGGATTAGGCTCCACAGGTGTAGATTGGGCTATGTTGTCTTTAAATTTAGATTCTCGCCCAATGTTAAAACTAAATATTCAAGGACACGACTTTAATGGGCTACTGGACACAGGTGCAGACCTTAGCATCATATCTAGTAAGGAATGGCCAAAACATTGGCCATTACAACAAGCCACTCAAACGCTTCGAGGCCTAGGAGTGGCTACTAATCCCCATAGAAGTGCAATGATATTAGATTGGAAGGATCCTGAAGGTTGTGAGGGAACTATACAGCCCTATGTATTGGATCATCTTCCTATAAATTTATGGGGACGAGATGTCCTAGATCAATTAGGTTTGACATTAACAAATAACATCAATCCTAATGCGCCCACTACTAGGGCTAGACAAGGTTTTAGGAAAGAAAAAAGATTAGGAAAACAAGGACAAGGTATAGCAGCACCAATTCAAATAGATCAAGGAACAGACAGACATGGGTTGGATTTTCAGAAAGGGCCACTGAGACAATCAAAATTACTTGGAAATCAGAAAGACCAGTGTGGGTTCCTCAGTGGCCCCTGACTAAAGAAAAGATACAAGTAGCCCATGATCTGGTCAAACAACAATTAGCGGAAGGACATATACAACCTTCCATATCTCCCCATAATACTCCCATTTTTGTCATTAAAAAGAAATCTGGTAAATGGAGATTATTGCAAGATTTAAGAGCCATTAATAATGAAATGGTTATTATGGGACCTGCTCAATCAGGGATTCCTCAATTGTCTGCTTTGCCAAAAACCTGGCATGTTTTAGCCATAGATATTAAAGATTGTTTTTTTTCAATTCCAATTCATCCCGAGGATAGTCCACGTTTTGCATTTACTATCCCTGCATTAAATCATGAAGGTCCTGATCAGAGATATGAATGGAAAGTACTCCCTCAAGGGATGGCTAACAGTCCAACTATGTGTCAAATATATGTTAATAAAGCAATCCAGCCACTTAGAAATCAAAATCCTGAACTACAAATATTTCACTATATGGATGATGTATTATTGGCACATAAAGATAAAAACATATTGCTGGAATGTTATGCCATACTTACAAACTTATTAAAAAATTATAATCTAGAGATAGCAATAGATAAAGTACAATTAAATTTTCCAATTAATTATTTAGGAGTTCTATTATCCTCAACCATGGTCCGTCCACCAAAAATTCAAATACGAGTAGATCAACTCAAGTCACTTAACGACTTTCAAAAGTTATTGGGAGACATAAATTGGATAAGGCCTTATCTAGGCATACCAACAGGAGAGTTGGGACCTTTATTTGATATTCTAAAAGGTCCATCAGATCCAAACTCACCTCGCATGTTAACTCCTGAAGCAAGAAAGGCATTGAAAATTATTGAAACATATATGGAAAATATACATTTGGATAGAATTGATATAAGTTTGCCTTTATTATTTATTGTACTACCAACAAAAAATATTCCTACAGGAGTATTTTGGCAAGAAGGTCCATTATTGTGGATACATTTATCTTATTCTCCTAACACTATTCTTACTAGGTATCCTGAGGCTGTAGGACAATTAATACTCAAAGGAATAAAAGCAGCGAAGGGAGTGTTTGGAATTTCTCCCAATAAAATTATTACTCCATATACTATGGATCAAATTGATGAGTTAGCTAATGAGTTAAATACTTGGGCAATAATCATGTGTAAATCTAATGTTTCATTTGATAATCACTTACCATCTAATCCTTTGTTGTCTTTTTGGTCTAAGCATCCTGTAGTTTTTCCAAAAATGACAAGAAAAACCCCTATCATGAATGCTCCAAATATATTCACTGATGGGTCAAATAATGGTACAGCAGCAGTAGTTACCCCTGATCAAACTTTTACATTTTTAGTACCCAAACAATCAGCTCAAAAGGTAGAGCTTAATGCAGTATTACAAGCTTTTTTAATGTTTAAAGATTCTGTATTTAATTTATTTTCTGATAGTCAGTATGTAGTTAATGCTATAGTATCTCTTGAAGATGCTGGTAGGATTTCCCCTTCTTCTACTGTTTTCTCTTTGTTTTCCACTATACAAAGTCTAATCTGGGACAGAAAAGATCCATTCTTTATAGGACATATTAGAGCACATACAGGATTGCCTGGAGCCCTTAGTTTGGGCAACGATTTAGCAGATAAAACTACACATGACATACATATTTTCTCTACACTAGAAGAAGCTATGAATTTTCATAAAAAATTCCATGTTAATGCTAATACTTTACAAAAGCGTTTTAAAATAACTAAAGAACAAGCCAGACATATAATAAAACAATGTCAAAATTGTGTGACCTTTTTACCACAAGTTAATCTTGGAGTCAATCCTAGAGGACTGATACCTAACCATATTTGGCAGATGGACGTCACACACTTGCCAGAATTTGGAAAATTAAAATATTTACATGTTACAATTGATACTTCTTCCGGATTTTTGATGGGCTCCCTTCATGCCGGAGAAAAAACTAAAGATGTTATAGCTCATTGCTTACAAAATTTTGCCACTGTGGGTGTTCCTAAACAGTTAAAAACCGATAACGGTCCTGGCTATACCTCTACCTCTTTTAAACAATTTTGCTCATCATTTGGTATTACTCATATAACAGGAATTCCATACAATCCACAGGGACAAGGCATAGTTGAAAGAGCTCATCAAACTATTAAAACGTACTTATTAAAGCAAAAAGAGGGAATTGGAAAGGGGTATATATCCCCCAAAGATAAACTTAAAATAACACTTTTTACTCTAAACTTTTTAAATTTGGATTCATCAGGACTTAGTGCTGCAGAAAGGCATATGTATCCAAAAAATGTGCATAAGCCTAAAGTTCTTTGGAAAGATATTCTAACAGGACAATGGAAAGGTCCAGACCCAGTGATTGTCTGGAGTCGGGGCTCTGTTTGTGTGTTTCCACAGGGAGAACAGCAGCCGATTTGGATTCCAGAAAGACTAACTAAAGCAATTTCTACGAATCGAAAAGAAGATGATTTGACTCAAATCCATAACAGCTGATATCCAGAACTCCAGCTTGGCCATTCTTACATCTGCAACAGTGATTAACAAGGATGCTTTTTTCAATATCTATTTTATTATTGCATTTTTCCACATCATAAGGTTCTATTTTTATTTTTTGAGCTCACACAAACCTAGGTTAATGTTTTTCTGATCAGTTTTATTTTTTTTTGACTATAGAGTTTTTAAACATTGCAATGGAGATTTCACCTAGGTAAAGCTACAAGGCCTTTATTATTATCTTATGTGTTGTACGTTTGTTTGCACATTTGTGTTTTGTGTTATATGTCTGTGTGTGCGTATGTTCATATTTCATATATGAGGAGCGCTCATGAGAAAATGGATCCGAATTATTTACTTTTTATTCACGTGATTTAAATGGCTTAATTTAAATTAGGTAAACAGCTGTTAAAGATTGTTTTTAAAGGTGCTTAACATATCTGCTTGTTTACTAATTTAAATCAGGTAAACAGCTGTTAAGGATTGTTTTTTAAGTAGGTTAACAGATCTGTTTGTTTACTTTCACCTTTCCTTTTCATTATATTTAATAATTCTTTTCAGGTTAATGTCTTTTTAGCATCATTGCCAGAATTCCTATCTTCATCCCAATGAATATAACTCAACAAGTATGCTCAATCAAGGAGTCAACTTACTTTGGGAGGAAACGGACTTTGGGAGGAGACGGACAGATTGATAGATTCCTCCCCTTTGAACTGCTTACAGAACTTGCCTGGACTATGTAACTACGTTTAGTGCAGCAAATTGTGGTAATGCTGGCATATCTTTGCTGATGGTGTCACCAGTGATCTTTGCTGATGGTGTCACCAATGATGCAATTTTTCCAAAGGAACTGTCAATTGGCTTGGTGTCGTGGCATTTCTGTATCCTCCTCCCTTCTGCTAGTGATGGTCTAAATTTGGGGGCCAATGGCTATATGCTGGACCGGCAGTCAGTGACGGGTATGATCCAGTTGCAGTGGTATCAACCTAAGACAGGAGGCTGACGCCTAAAGGTCAGTTTTCCAATGACGGGTAAGAGCCATATGTTGAACTGGACAACCTACCAGGCACGGTCCTTAAGCCACATTACTTGTTGTTTAATTAATCAGAAGGGGGGAGATGCTGGGAGCCATCAGCCAAGTAGGTATGACAAATTCCTTGCCAGCTTACTCCCATGCTGTCTAGTGGAAGGACTTCTGAAAGGTGACCTTGCTCAAGGACCAGGGCAGGATCCGTGTTTAGGGTGTTCCCCCTTTAGAATAGGGCAGTTTAGCATAATAGGAGAGTAGGGTGTTTCCCCTTTAGAATAGGGTGGTTTAGTAATAGGAGATTAGGGTGTTCCTCTTTTGGAATAGGGCGTATCCTGCTGCTGAGTTCCTCTTGAGTGCTTAGGGTCAGACAGTATTTTTTTGAGAGACAGAAGCCCATGCGGTGTGGATTTAGGCAGGAGAGGATTTGGGCAGAGAACGGAGTGGATTTGGGAAGAGAACGTGGATTCCCCCAGAACATGTTTGTAGACGGCCGGTGTGAGTTCGGGAATAAAGAATTGCTGTTTGAATCTACAAGCTGTGTGGAGACTCGTGATTTGTGCCCAGCGAGAGACTGCGGCATCTGGCACCACACCCTGAGATGCCACTGTGCCTGAATTACAAATAATGTGCAGCACTTAAGCACTATTTTTTGCTTTTCAAAGATGAAAGTCAGTTCATCAAGTATCCCCCCAGATCCAGGGAGGAGAAGGGTCTTGCCATTTCAGGCAGGGGAATGAGCCAGTCAGTACCAGTGCCTGTTGTCCATGGGCTCATGCTGTGGCCCAAATGCTGCTCCAGGAGGGCAGAATGGGGTAGAGTGGGGTGGGCTATGGTGGGGCAGAGGCACTGACCTCTATGATGATGGCAGGGTCCTTGCTGTCTCCTGTGCATGGGCCAGTGGCCTGCCGTCTGCCCAAGCTGCCCAGAGCCTTCAGCTGAGCCTGCAGTGCCTCCAGCTCCTTCTGGTGCTCAGAGCACACAGCTCGCTGCTCTGATAGCTCCTGCCCCAGGGATTCTGCAGAAAGAAGAGCAGCAAAAGGTCACGGTCATGGCTGAAGTCTGTCCTGCAGGGACAGTCTTTGGGGTGGGGTTGAGTGGGTAGCTGCTGAAGGCTTCAGGCTGAGTCCCCTGAACTTATTCCAAGACAACAGAAACATAGTAACATGTATGGAGCACTAAATATGCTGTAAACCCTTTGAGAACTGTTCTCATTTAAGCCCCACAACCATCTTCTCTGGTGCATATTACCCCCCCCCCCCCCCCCCCCCCCCCCGCACATCCTCTGCTCCCATTCATCCAAGCTCCATTTATGATGAACATCCCAGGGTAAGTTGCCCAGAGCCACACAGCTAAGTGGTGAGTGGGGATTCGTCTTTACTCTGAACCCCCTGCTTGGACACTGCTCATTGGTAGGTTGGGTAGCAGGTTAGAGTCGAATGGCTGAGCCCAGAGCCCAATCCTGAGGGAGCAGTTGGTCTCAGCACACATCAGTAAGCCACAGGAAGAACAAGGAATTATCAAAGGACCCAGGGACTTCCTCTGGGGTCAGTGGTCTCAAGTTGAAAAGCTTGAAGTTTATATCAACTCTTGAGACAAAGCATTTGCAGGTTCTCCATCCCACGGGCCTGGGGTCTTAATTGGATCATGGAGGCAGGAGATGGTGTGTCATCCCAATAGGATCGGGACCAAAACCAGGAGAAATTTACTCATTTAAATCAGTATTGGAGGGCTGGGGATGTGGCTCAAGAGGTAGCACGCTCGCCTGGCATGTGTGCGGCCCCGGTTCGATCCTCAGCACCACATACAAACAAAGATGTTGTGTCCGCCAAATACTAAAAAATAAATATTAAAATTCTCTCTCTCTCTCTACCTCTCTCTTTAAAAAAAAAATAAATCAGTATTGGAGCTGGACTGGGAAGTTTGGCTTCAGAATTCTTCACTGCCTCCATTAACTTTCAGAATCCTTTTGAGAGTGGTTTTTGATGTGGAAACAGATGAGGGGCTGAATATCACGTTGAGAGCACACAAAGGAAGACGAGGAAAGACTGGATAAACCTTCAGTGAGAGGCTGAGGCAATCCCATAAAACCATGGGAAAGCTCAGAGATCTGACTTACATTCGATATTAATAATGATGTTAATATCTATATTCCCTGGGCTCCTATTATATGCAAGACACTCCTATTATATAGAATTAATATTTCGTTTAATTCTATATAACTACTCTATGAGGTAGGGACAATTGTGACTCCATTTTATAGAACAGGAAAACGAGGCTCAAGGTGGTCCACCCTAAGTGGCACAGCTGTTGGAGGCAGAGCAAGGTTGTTGCTCTGGCCTGCATGCCTTTAGGCCTGAGTCCCTGCTGGCCACTGGTTTCACGTGGCCCTGCAGATGACCAGGCACTTGAAGGCTGCAGGTGGGATGTACCTAGCAGCAGAGCTTGCTGTGCCTGCATCCTCTCACGCTCCTCTTGCAGCTCTTGCCTGGCCTTTTCCTCCAAGGCCTGGAGCTCCAGCCGGTGGGCCTGGTGTTGGATCTGGAGACTGTGGCTGGATTCTTTCTTCAAGCGCTCCTCTATGGCCTATGGGCAGAAGCAGGAGGAAGGAGGCATAAAAATGGGCATTCATTACTCAATTGTGGAAGGCTTGTTAGGCTACAGGGGATGCTCTAGCAATGGACTGGCCATTTTGTACCACATGAACTCACCCCCATCCACAGCTGATTGGACCAGAGAAGATAACTGTTGCAAGGGGGCCCAATCAGAATTCTTTCATTGGAAATTTAGTGTTAGGACACGGAGGAGGAAGGGAATGAGACAAAGGGACAGGTACAGACACTGACTGGGTGGCTACAGATTTAACACACTCAGAAGCACTGAATTGTTATGGTGTGGACATGAGGTGTCTCCAAAAAGCTCCTGTGGATGCAGGAATAATCAGAGGTAAAATGATTAGACTATGAGAGCTATAACCTAATCAGTCCAACTTAGTTCAAATGGACGGCCTGGGTGCTAACCATAGGCAGGTAGGGTCTGGCTGGAGGTGTGCCCTGGGAGGGTGCATCTTTCTGTGACCCTTTCTCCTCCTCTCTCTGCTTCCTCACCCCATCACGAGCCAAGCAGATTTCCTGTGCTAGCCCCTTCTGCCATGATATACTGTCTCTGTACACTGTGGGCCCAGAGCAATGGAATCAGCCCATTTATGTACTGAGACCTCTGAAACCATGAGCCCCAAATAAACTTTCCCTCCTTTCAGTTGTTCTGTTCAGGTATTTTGGTCACAGCAATGCAAAAGCTGACTAAAACACTATCTTCTATCTTTCCCAGGATGAGTGGGCAGAGGCACCTGTGGTAGGTACAGAAATGACCACTAAGATGTTCATGTCTGAATCTCTGGAAACCAAGTATGTTACCTTTCATGGTAAAATAAACTTGGCAGATGTGATTAGGTTCAGGATCTTGAAAAGAGATTATTCTGAATTATCCTGTGGGCCTTAAACACAAGAGTCATTATAAAAGGGATACAGGGGTTTTGTGGTGGAATTGAGGAGAGAGAGGGAGAGAGATGTGAAGATGCCTTTGATGATGCAGGATGGGGCCAGGAACCAAGGAAAGCAGGCAGCCCCTGGGAGCTGGAAAAGGCCAAGAAACAGACTCTCCCTAGAGCCTACTGAAGGGACTCGGCTCTGCCAACACCTTGATTTTCAGATTTCTGACCTCCACAACTGTCAGGTAACAGGTTTGTTTTGTGTTAAGTCCCAAGTTTGTGGTAATTTGTTAATAGCAGCAATAAGAAACAAATACAGTTTCTGCTGTGTTCTTTCTTTTTGCAACCCAGAGAGTTCCAGTTAAAACAGGAAGCTAGGGCTATTAGAGATGACTTGGCTTTCTTTAAGTCACACAGAAGAGATGCAGGAGTTTTAACCCCAACACCTTTTAATAAAGGAAGAAACCGTCTTAGAAAGTAAAGGATCTGCCTGAAGACAGGTAGGGGGTGTGACCCCTGGGGGGCAGAATCCATGAGTCTCTTGTTGGGGAGAACTCAGCCATCTTCCAGTCAAGCTACTGAACCCAGCAGGAACTCAGAGCCCGCTCTCCCAGGCTCTGTCTCTGCTACTCCCCAGCAGCAGCAAGAGGATGTCTTATTCCATGGGAAACTCCGTCTTGTAGTGGCAAGCCTGCCAATGAGAAGACAGAAAAGCCTCCTGGCCTCTTGCTTTCAAACCATCTGACTTCCCTCCTTTGGCACTTACACTTGCTGCAAGGCTCAGAAAATGCTGATCGGTAATTTTTATGTCCAGGGAAGTGGGAACACACAGGGTTGTAAAAGAGGGAGGCAATCTACATCCTGGGAACAAATCTTTACTCCTCACACTTCAGATAGAGCCCTAATTTCCAGAATATACAAAGAACTCAAAAAATTAAACAATAAGACAACAAATAACCCAATCAGCAAATGGGCCAAGGGCCTGAACAGACACTTCTCAGAAGAAGACATACAGTCAATTAATAAGTACATGAAAAAATGCTCACCTTCTCTAGCAGTCAGAGAAATGCAAATCAAAACCACCCTAAGATACCATCTCACTCCAGTAAGATTGGCAGCCATTAGGAAGTCAAACAACAATAAGTGCTGGCGAGGATGTGGGGAAAAGGGTTCACTTGTACATTGCTGGTGGGACTGCAAAATGGTGCGGCCAATATAGAAAGCAGTATGGAGATTCCTGGGAAAGCTGTGAATGGAACCACCATTTGACCCAGCTATCGCCCTCCTCGGACTATTCCCTGAGGACCTTAAAAGAGCATGCTATAGGGATACTGCCACATCCATGTTCATAGCAGCACAATTCACAATAGCCAGACTGTGGAACCAACCTAGATGCCCTTCAATAGATGAATGGATAAAAAAAATGTGGCATCTATACACAATGGAGTATTATGCAGCACTAAAAAATGACAAAATCATTGAATTTTCAGGGAAATGGATGGCATTGGAGCAGATTATGCTAAGTGAAGCTAGCCAATCCTTAAAAAACAAATGCCAAATGTCTTCTTTGATTTAAGGAGAGCAACTAAGAACTGAACAGAGGGAAAGAGCATGAGGAAAATATTAACATTAAACTGAGACGAGTGATAGGAGGGAAAGGGAGAGAGAAGGGAAAGTGCATGGAAACGGAAGGACACCCTCATTTTTATACAAATCACATATACAAGGTTGTGAGGGGAAAGGGGGGAAGGGAGAGAATGGAACAACAACAGATGAGGTAGAGAGGGAAGATGAGAGGGGAGGGGAGGGGGGATAGTAGGGGATAGGAAAGTCAGCAGAATACAACAGTCACTAAAATGGTATTATGTAAACATTGTGAATGTGTAACTGATGTGATTCTGCAATCTGTATTTGGGGTAAAAATGGAAATGCATAACTCATTTGAATCAAATGTATGGAAGATGAAAAAATAAATAAATAATTAAAAAAAAAAAAGAGGGAGGCAATCTCTAACTCTGTGACCATGTCCCTGTCTCTAGGGACAGCAGGGATTCAGGTCAGCTGCCCACTGTCTTGCAGAGAAGCCCCTGACAGTGATGACCACTCAGGGTGCTGCACCCAGACTTTGTATCACATCAGACACTCATCTCCGGTGAGTGCTCCAGTCTCCATGGGAATTTTATTTGTCCTTTTTGTGGTCACTCTGGGGCTTCCCAAGGGTCCTGATTCCATCTGTCTTTCACATCCCGTACTGTATAAAGTCTCCTTTCTCTGTGCTCCCCAAATACTCTGGACAACTCTCATGGCTCTGGTCTGCTAAATTACAGCAGTCTGTTTTAGTGGCTACCTGTGCCCTTGGTGCTGAGTCCTAGGAGGACAGGGTGTTAATCATCTGTTATCTTCCACGCTCAGCACCATGGTAGCTCACAACCACGGCCTGATAAGTATCTGTAGAATAAATAAATGAGTAGCAAGAGTGGACCTTTTAAAAACTGAGCTCTTAGCCATGTCTTAATAAGTACTTTACATGTATTATGTCTTTTAATCTTCTCAAACATGCCATTTGATACATACTATTATCTATCATTTTATAAATGAGGAGACTGAGACCCACACAAAGGAGCTAGGTGACCTGCCCTGGCTCACACCTTGTAAGTGGTTAGGTCCAGAGCTTGAACCCAGATGGGGTTACTCTTAATTACTAGTCTGCACCAGCAATGCTGGATGTTGGCTCCTTCCAATCAGAATCAGCACTTAACCTCTTTGGTCTCATTTTGGAACCATCCCCATGCAGACTGAAGCTGCAATGAAGATCCCTGAATCTGGTTCTAGAGTTTCCAAGCACTAGGACTTGGAGCCTGTGATGAGCAGAGTACCCTTTCCTCTGCCCTGGCTGGGCCTCAGATCCTTCTTCATGTGCCTCCCAGAACCCCTGGAGCTCTTCCCTTACAGGTGAGCAAAGCCTCAGGCTTCCTTGCCTCTGTAGTGGTTTAGGGTCTCTGCAGCCCCCAGGGGAGGGGAGAAGTCCTGACAAACATGAAAGCCAGAGCTACCCATCAGCGGGTAGACTTAGAGGGTCTCACTGACCAGACTGTTCTGTCAATTGCAAACCAAATTGGAAAAAGATAAAAAAATAAAAGAAGTAAGGGAACTTTTTTCCTTGAGTACCTGGTAAATGTCAGGCAGTCCAGCGCATTATCTCCCTTCCTTCCTTCCTTCCTTCCTTTCTTTCTTTCCTCCTTCTTTCCTTCCTTCCTTCCTTCCTTCCTTCCTCCCTCTCTTTCTTTCTTTCTTAAAGGTTGTTTTGCTTTTTTATCAGGGCAATATGGACATATATTACAAAGAACCTAAAAGTTAGAGGTGGAAGGTGCTAGATGAAATGTGCCTAGATGGCCTGATGGATTCAACATCATTTGGGCTGACCACCACCTGGCAGCTTCCCACAGCCTTGGGGGAGCTCTTGATGCTAAGCTGATCCTTCTCAGCGTGGAGCTCCCCTCCCCCCTTTAACTGCTGGCCTGGGCTCACATTCCCAGCATGCGCCATGTGTGACATTGCTCAAGTCAGGAAAGCAAGTTGTTCTTACCAGGACACATGCGTTAGGAGAAAGTGGCACCAGAAGCCTAAAGGACCAAGTCTGAGTCCCTGCCTTGCTCCTTACTACTATGTGACCTTCTGCAAGTCACTGAATTTCTCTGGGCCCCTTTCCTTGTATGGAAAAGGTAATAGGATAATAGTGACCTTGTGTGATCACGTGGGTGCTGGAGATAATGGACAAAAGGCACCGGGCGTCAGGTGGTGCGCAACAGGGGCTGACATGGCAGGGGCCTGAGAACTGCACGGCTCCGCTCACGCAGTTGCCCCTACCTTGAGCTCCTGCGTCTTGGCCTTGTCCAAGGCTCGCAGGGCGCGCTGGTGGGAGGCCTCGAGCTGGGCCTTGGCGGCCTGGCTCTGCTGGAGGCTGTCCTGGAGCTCCCGCCGCAGCCGCTCGCGCTCCTGGTCCGACAGCTGCTGGAGCTCGCGCAGGTCCTCCCTGTAGCTGCTGGTGCACTGCTCCAGGGCCCGCTGCATCTGCGAGACCTGCCCGCCAGCGCGCGCCTCAGGACGGCCGCCCCTGCCCTCCCGGCTGTCCCCCTAACCAGAGCTTTCTGAGTAGTCTCACTAGCTGAGCCTCCTGTCTGGGGCAACTCGGAGGAGTGGAAATGCCAGCCGAAGAAGAAGAACCCGGTGGCAAGTCCTCCAGGGCAGGGGCAGAGGGCTCTGCTAGAGCCACCCATGAGGGAAAGTGAGGATGTTCTGGGACACAAACCCTCTAAGAGAAATCAGGAGGGACCAGAACATTCTCCCCGCACAGAGGCCTCCCTCACCTCCCTCAGGGGCTTGATTCTCGATCTTGCTTCTTCCTGAGGCTTTTCCTCATGAGTCATTTAGAGTGGCCTCCAAGCCCCTCCACCCTGCCCTGCTCCTTTCCTAAAGACCCATCTCCTTCTAAGGTACTGCAGGATTTGCTTATTTCTTACTCTAGTACTTTCTGTCTATTCCAAACTCCTCTGCTAAAGCACAAAACACAATTGTCCCTCTGTATCTGCAGGGGACTAGATCCAGCACATCTGTGGATACCACATAAAATAGTGCCGAATGTGCATCTAATCTGGGCACATCCTCCTGCATACTTTAAGCCATCCCTGCATTCCTTACAATACACAATAGCATGTAAATGCAATGAATAAGGGCAACTATGTAAACAGTTGTCAAACTCTATTGTTTAGAAAATATCAAGAAATAAAAGTCTGTACATGTGCAGTACAGAAGTAGTTTTTACCCTTAATTATTTTCTATCTGTATTTGATTAAATTCAAGGTTGCAGAAACCAAGGATATGGAGGGTGGTATATTGTATGTTCCCGCCACTGTTGCTAATGCGTGTGTGCCTTATATATGAAATTCCAGGAGTTTTATCTGGAATGTTCACTGTACACTGATGTATCAACAGTGTGTCTATGAGCACAGTAGGGGATTTTGGGGGCCAGTACGAGGGAGTGAACCCAGGGCCTGGCACATGCACCATGATTGCTCTACCACTAACTTTTGAATAGGGCAGAGTTTGAATAAATAAATTAACAAAACCAAGAATCCTGCCTCGTCCTGGACTCTAATGCCCTCTCCAGCTTGAATGGCAGCCTGCCCTAGTGCTTTCCCAGAGTTGTCTGAAGAAGGAGGCAGGTCTCACTCCATGGGAAGTCCCCACAGGGCTGCCCTTCTACCTGGGCTTGCAGCCTGGCCTTCTGGCTTTGCCAATCCTCCTGAAGATGCTGGATTTCAGGTGCCTTTTCCTTCAGCAAAGAGCCCAGTGGAAGTCGTGGGTCACTTCTCTCCTTGAGGGGCATTTCAATCCTTGGAAGACATGAAGATCACATCACTAAAGATCCTAGGGCTCAGAATGACACAGCACACCATCTCAGCCACTCTGCCTAGAGGAGGTGGCTCCGGTAGTAGTTGGTATGGGTGAAAAACATCTTGTCTTTCAAAAAGCAATCTGACATAGACATCCTAAATGTTACTGCACAGGATTCTGCAGGAACTACCTGATACCCATTTTAATGGATACTTAATAAATGATGACTGACCGTCAGAATGTTTGAGAGCTTAGAGTTCTTTTGGGGGTCCCCGGGAGCTCCAAAAGAGAGGTTTCTATGGTCTAAAGGTTTTCACAACTTTTCCTTCATATGAAAGAAAATGAAACAACCACACAGTACTTTACGCTTTTCAAAGCATGCTCATAACTTATACTGGCTGTCCCCAGGTATAAATTGACGGATTATAAAGAAGCCTCTACATATGAAAGCATGAACCAAAATGGCTATTGAAAGCCACAATAGTTTCTTCATTCAAGATAAGACGCTGATGAATGCCTTTGAGGGAGACCCTCCCCCATTCCCAGCTTCCTCAGTTCTGAATTTTTGATCTACTGAGAAATTCACATGTTTGGATTGGGCTGCTAAGTGTTTGTCTGTTTGACAATGTACAAGGATGGCCTAGGGTGATGATTTGCTTCCCCTGGCAAGGACTTTAGGCCAGAGGACCAGAGTTCAGGGGTTTAGGGGCCTGGGCTGTGATGGAGGACATAGGAAGAGGTCTCTGCTTAAGAGGGCCCAGCAAAGGGTCTCAGGTGGGGGGTTAAAGAGGAGACAGTCAACAGGGACCCTGAAAGGAAGAGCAGGGTGGTGGGAGCAGCAGCACAGCCACGTGGCTAAGACCTTGGGTGCTAGGGTTGAACTGCCCAGCATCACATTCCAGGGCTACTATGTCCCAGTTGTCCCAGTTATGTGACCTTGAGTGAGATCTTCAAACTATTTGGACCTGAGCTGCCTCATCTATAATAGGGGCCGACAATTGTATCTTTTACTTGGATTGTGATATGGCTAAATAGATTTAATATCTACAAAGTACTTAAAACAGTGTTTGCTACACAGTAAGCATTATATGAAGAACTAATTAAATATTTAAAAAGAGAAGTTCTATTTCTTTGCATTCTAGTTCTCTTAGGTTATCTTCAAGCTTTTTGAAGATGTACTAAATACAGTTTAAGGAGCAAAAACAGGGCATATCTGGATCTGAAACAAACCTAGGTTAGGAGAAGGCTGGAAAGGCAGAGAGGACAGCCCAGAGCAAGAGTGACAGGTGGCCCCCATGGCCACTGTGTGGAGCAGGTGAGCTCTCCTGGTAAATCCTGGGGAGGGGACTGGACTTCCTCCCAGGACATGGGCTCATGTATTATTATTTAAATGTTTTATTGAAGTAAAATCTACATATAGTGAAATGCAAGTGTATAATTTAGTGAATTTTAACAAATATATACAACCATGAAATTAACATCTCAGTCAAATGATAGAGCATTCAGATCTTTCCATTTATTGGGAAAGTTACTTAGGCAAGTTACTTTGTACTTTTCTATTCCTCAGAAATCTTCCAAATGAAGTACTTTAATAATGGGATCTACATTTGTTTTTTTTTTTTTTTTTTTTTGTGATGGTAGGGATTAAACCCAGGGCCTTGTGCATGCAAGGCAAGCACTCTACCAACTGAGCTATAATCCCTGCCCAATAATGGGATCTACATTTGAAGATTAAATAGATTCATGCTTTAAATGTGCTTATCATACTTCACCATTCAAAAACATTATTATTTCACCATTATTATTATTCCCTGGAATACCACAAGTGGCAATTTCCCTTTCTGTACTCATTCCACTGCCTCCAATTCCCTCTCATCCTAAGGAACTGGTCCCATCTCGCCATCCCACTGTCCTGCCATCTTGCACAAAGCAGGCACAGCTGACTGACCTTACCCTTTAAATTAGAATGTGACCTGCTGTCCCTCACTTCATGTCAAAGCCAATGGACAAGCTGCTGTTCTCTTAAGAGCCGCTGTGCCCAGAAGGTCAGTTGTCTGTTCCCAGTTCTCATGCCTCCTGGGAATAACTCCAGAACATGCAAAAAGGAGTCCCACTTCTTTTATATTGCTTAGCTTTTCTACCCACCCCCCTCCAAAAAAAAAAAAAAGTCTGTGGGAACAGTCTCCAGGGCCTGGCCTCCCTAATCCCTAATTCTTCTGTAGTTGGGTGTCCTTCCTCAGTGACATAGCCTCAACAGGAGAAAGAGAAGGCTGCTGTGACCACAACATGCTGCTGGTCTGCCCAGCATCCTGTCATGGGAAAGCCTGTCCCCCTTCAGTGGTGACCCTGTTTAGTCCATGGGGTTGGGTACAGCTGGCCCTGGGGAAGGGCATATGACACATGCCTGGCCAAACAAAGTGGGATGGTAAGAATGGCTGTCTTGAAGATACAGGTCACCCAGATGGACCCACTAGGTACCTCTTTGAAATTTCTGCCAGCGTTCTCAGGGAAAGAGAGCTTTCTCTCCCTCCAATATCAGGAGTTCTACACAGAATAAGGTTTATGGCTGCCAGAGACTAAGTGGCAGAGCCAGGATTTAACCTGGAGGCCTGACTCTAGAGTCTGTCCTTGTTAACTGTTTTGCTCATGTGCTCCTAGAGACTGACACAGAAGCTAGAGAGTGTATGGGACTCTTCTGAGCCGGGGAGTTCACTGGACTGTCTCAAGTGAACTGTCAATCATCTAGAGAACTTCTAGATGGCAGGAGCATACAGGTCATCTGCCAGGACCCCACACATGTCGTGTGTTAGTACAGGGCAGTGGGACATAACTGTGGTGTCCTCAGAAATACCTGGGACATGTTCTAAAAATAACATGATTGAGAGGTACCCTAGACTCTGTGTATCAGAATCTTATGAGATGCTGTAACAGACTGTTTCATGTTGTATCTACTCAGAAAATACTCACTGTCCTCTTCCCCTGCTTGTTGTGGCTATTATAGGTTACATTGTATCTCCCCAAATTCCTATGTTGAAGCCTTAATTGCCAATTTGATACTAGTTGTGATGGAGCATTTGGAAGTAATTAGGTCACAAGGGTGGATCCCTCATCATAGGATTAGTGCCCTTATAGGAATAGACGTGGGAAATTGATCTCTCTCTCCCTCCCCACTCTCCTATTTGAGAAGATGGAAAAGATGGTCATCTGTAAAGAGTGTCCCAATCAGGCACTGTATGGTTGGTACTTTGATCTTGAATTTCCCACCTTTTAATATAAAATAAATAAATTTCTCCTCAGCCACCCAGCTATGATATATTGTTAAAGCAGCCCACTGGACTAAGATGCATAAAAGTAAATGCTTCTCTGCTCATTAATGTGAGTTGTGGTCCCACGACTTATGCTGGCCCATGGAACAAGTGTGGAATAGAATGCAATTCTTAAAGTACTTATCTTTAAGAGGCATTGCATGTTCCTCTTAGCCCTTTTGAGCTCTTTCCCTTAACCATGACAATAACCTGGCCTCAATAGGGCTAATCCCTCAGTCTGGGTCCCAGGATGAGAAGGCACATGGAACAAACTTGAACTCTAGTCTGTAGGAAAGCAGTAGCACCTAACCCTCAGCTAGCACCAACTGTACATAAGCCCCTAAGAGCCTGGATGAATCAAGAATAAAGATAGCTCACCTATAAAATCACTGATATCTGAGGATGCTTGTTATAGCAGCAACAGCTGACTAGTACAGGTGATGCAGAGGGGCATTTCCCCCCAAGGAAAAAACTCCCTACCTTTCCAGGACTGGATCTTGGGGAGGCTTCCTAATCTCTCTGAGCTTAAACTATACCATGACCTCTCTGGGTTGGTGTGGTAATTGGCTATGTAAAGGCCATAGCTATGCCTTTGCAACACACAAGATATGTCTGTTCCCTCCCTGAGCATGGTGCAAAGAGCAGGGATAAATACTTGAGGACAGAGGGAATGAATGAATGCCTCCTTCCAAATCTGAGTCCTCATCCGTTAGAGCGCTCAGGGTCTGTACCTTTCTTCTTCATCGCTGCTGGTTCCTTCTTCAGCTGCTAACTTATCTTGATACTCTTCTCTGGGCAGTGTCTGGGAGGGCTCCTTCTGCTCTGAACATGGATCCTAAGGCAAAAGACAATGACACAAAGAGATTAAGCACAGTTCCCTGATTTCACCTGGCTTCCTCAACCAGAGAGCAGAGGAGACAGAGCCCCCCCGAGATCCACTGTCTGTGCCCAGCTCAGAGGCCTGGAAGGACGAGGCCATGACCCCACAATGGCTGGAACAGTGCCTGGTTCTGACCTTGGCAGTGCTTATGCTTGCGTCCTGTTTTGCATTCTACCAAGCAATTCATATAGCAGGCGGGACTCGAGTTGGAGAGAATGATAACTGGCCCAGGGTCCACCCTCACAGTCGTAGAACTGTGGGACTAGTCTGACCTTAACCACTTCAGCCTGCAGAGGGATCCCTGCTGGGCCTGATTTGTGGGGCTGTGGTGAGGATCCCAGTACACTACTGACCCTCGGCCAGGGGTCAGTAAAAGTGAGCAACTTAGTCTTGGTCGTCAGGCCCATCGTGTAGATTGTGGTGTGCTGCACCTGCTCACATAGGGTCAGAAAACAGGGAACTTGCTGAAAGGCCAAAAGCATTGAGAAATGGGACCCGGGTGGAGAATCAGAAATGATGGGGGAACAAAGAGGTTTCAGAATTTTCACTCAGTTGAATTTTCTCATTTTCTCATTCTCTCCTTTCCACAGAGACATAAGGGTACAAAAGACTTTTTAATTTTATACTTGTAATGGTAACCACTGTCCATGGAAAACAGTACGTTAAGACAGGGTAGGAGCAGATTTGTTGATGTCAGATCTCAGCAGTGATAAACTACAACCTGGATTTCTCACTAATCAGGAAGTGTGACCTTGAACCAGCATCTTCCCTTTCCTGAATACACTCACCAACTATAAATGAACTGGTTAGCTTGCACATGTGATTTTCAAACTATATGAAACCTTGGGGGACAGGGGTCTTGGGGTCACTTAGGTGGGAAGGGGCAGAGCTGAGCTCGAGGGTGGGACCTTGAGCTCCCAACCCCACTTGACCTGCAACAAAATGGTTTGGTGCCTTTCCACATACTGAAGTGTCTACACGTCAACAATGCTGAGGCCAACAGTGACATTCACATTGCACAGTGCTCAATCCTCCAGCCTCAGCTGGTTGGACCTCTCAGCAGGATTGGGGTATCTGGCTTCTGGGTCTCCTTTGTCCCACCAGCACCTCCTTCTCAGTTTCCTTCAATAATACTCCCTCCTCTTCTGCCCCAGGCCTCAGAATCTCATCTAGTCCCATGGCATTAAATGCCACACGGATATTGGTGACACATGGTTATTTATGACAAATTTACTTTTCTATTTCCAACCTTTCCCTCAGTATTCAGACGTGTATATCCAACTGTCTTTAATGTTGAATAAACCCCTCCAATTGTGACACGTCCAGACTCCAAACAACCGGACCTGCCTCAGGGCTTGCACAGGCTGATCCCTCTGCCTGAAATGCTCTTTGCTCTGCTGCTTACATTCTTTGCTTCCTCACTTTAGTCTCTGATTTTGGACTGTAGCAGCAGGCTCCCTGTGATCAAATCCCAGTTCTTATTGGTGATGCAATCTTGGGAAAATTACTCAGGTTGTCACCAGAGTTAAATGAACCAATACGTATAAAGACCCCAGGATAGTATTAGGTGCATAGCAAGCACTCACGTTAATGTTCTATGAGATTATTGCTCCCTGACCACTTTCTCTAAAATACTACCCCTTGCAGTCTCTCTTCCCACCTTGCTGTATGTTTTTCCCAAAATACATCACATAGCCTGATGTTATTTGTCTACTTATTTGTTCTCAGCTTCCCTCACTGAAAGGTGAGCCCCATAGGGCAAGGACTCTGCTCTGTCCACCAGTTTCCCTGATGCCTAGAACAACGTGTGGCTTGTAGGAATCACTCAGCAAACACCAAATGAATAATCCCAGATATGTCATGGGTCCCTCCAGGAGAGCAGGAGGACCCTGAGTGACTCTGAGCCCACCTTATGTCCTCTGCAGTGAATGGCCTCCATGTATTTCGTGTATGTGAGAAGTCTCCCAGGCCAGTGGCATTCCACCCGAGCCCTCATCTTCCCCTCTGGGATGAATGTGTCCTGGGTCAACTCATCTAAGGCAAATGTAGTCTAAGCAAACAACTTCACAAGTCACCTGCTATAAATACATGTTCTGTATAAACCTGGAGAACTTGCCTGGTGGAGTTGGAGACAACAGCAAATCAGAATAGCATGCATACCACTGTGCTGTAAATACATATAAGATGTGCAATTGATCACATGCAGGTTTCAAATTTGGTTACACAGAATTCTTGGTTATGTTGTCAAAACAGGTCTAATTCCAGTAATCACATCAAACATGAACTGATAAAGTTCAACATGTCAACCTATCCTGATGAAAGAAAATCATTCATTAAAAAGTTCTAATAGTGAACCTATAGGCATCTAACAACAGAGCCCAAAAACATAAGGCAAAATGATCAAAATTGTAAGGGAAAACTTTATAATTATTATGGGAGATTTTTTAATACACATCTCTCAGAAACTGATACACTAAACTGACAAAATGATCTAGGATAAGAAGATATGAAAAACAATATTAATAAACTGAATCTTATAGCTAAAAAGAACTACTAGTTTTTAACTTTTATATGGTGCATGGTATGTTAGGCCCTTAACTGTATGAAAAAGATACTATCATCCAGTTTAAAGGTGATAAAACTGAGGCAGGAGAAGATATACAATTTGCTGCAGAGACTATAATACAGAGCAAAGATTCAAATTATATATATATAAAATATCTTCATAACCAAATCAAGAATATATACTTTCTTTCCATCAGATAAGGAACATTTTAAAAACTGACCCCACATTAAGCTTCAGAGTGAATCTAAAGACAGTTGAATGTATTGATATTCTATAGACTGTGCTATCTGATGACAATGCAATAAAATTAAAGAGCAATAAGAAAGTAGATTAAAGGGTTGGGGTTGTGCTCAGTAGTTAAGCACTCGCCTAGCATGTGCACACCCTGGGTTTGATCCTCAGCACCACATAAAAATAAAAAAAGGTATTGTGTCCAACTACAAATATATATATATATATATATATATATATATATATATATATAGAGAGAGAGAGAGAGAGAGAGAGAGAGAGAGAAGGTTAAAAACAAGATAAGCTTCAAAACCCTGAGACATAGATAAAGATATACAGAGGGCAATTTATAGACAAGCATATTTGTTGGAAAACATTCAAGAAGTTAGAAAAAGATCAATGGAATAAACCCAAAGTAAGTAGAAGGAAAGAGATATGAAAGACAAAATAAATGAAACAGAAAAAACAGAAAAAATAATAAATCTGATCAACACATCTGAAGGGTTTTTGGAAAAAAAAAAAAAAAAAAAAACAAACACACATCAAACCTCTGGCAGGCCTGATCAAGGAAAAGGGAAGAAAGAACCGAGAGCAACATGAATAATGGACAAGGATCTCATGACAGAACAGAGATTAAAAAGAATTCCAAATGTACTCTGAGCTGCACGGAGATGTGAAAGGGAGTCTGCAGGATGTAATTTCCGGCCTGATTTATTAACCACTGCTATATTTAAAGGAGCCCTGGGCAGAAGTCCAGAAACAGGAGTGAGGTGAAAACTCCAAGAGCTGATTCATCAGGTACCAACAGCAGCTCCCAGCTACATCACGTTTGCCTATTTCCATACATTGTCTCAGGTTTGCTCAGGACGTTGTGAGGGGGAAAGGAAAGGCCTGTCATCCTCCTTTACATTTGGGGAACTACGTTTGGAGATGTGCAGTGATTTGTCCCAGGCCACAGGAGGTGGCATGAGGAGTAGACCCCTCTATTCTCAGACTCCCATCCATGTCATTCCATGTCACTAAACAGGCACTCGGGTGTGCCATGTAGGCATGATCCCCAGCTGCTAGCATCAGGGCCTAACTGGATGTAAGTTCAAAATATTTTGTGCAAATATGCTGTTAAGAAATATCTACAAAGAGGAGACTCAAAACCAACCAGAGAAAAATGACATCAGTGATGCGGTAGAAGGAAGCCCCAGACCCTCTTGCCCCCACAAAACATCAATTCAGCAATGATTCATGAACAAATTCCCTATGTGAGAAATCAGAAGCTAGAAAAAAAGGCTCCTATACCCTGAGAAAATGCAAAACCAAACTCATCAATGCTGGTAGGGATATTTAGAACTCCTTCTTTCCAGAGTTATTGCCCCCGATACAGCTCAGGCTCCTTTAAATACAGCAGGGGTCATACAGTGGCCCAGAAATTACATCCTGCAGATTCCCTTTCACAGTCTTCATGGCGGCTTGGAAAACACTAAGAGCTGATTCATCAGGCACCGACATTAGCTCCCAGCTACATCACATGTAGAGTACATTTGGAATTCTTTTGAATCTCTGGTCTGTCATGGGACATTTGTCCATTATTCATGTCGCTCTCAGTTCCTCTTTCCCTTTTCCTTGATCAGGGCTGCCAGAAGTTTGATGTATTTTTTTTCAGAAAGCTAGTTTTCAAATGTGTTGGTCAGATTTATTTATTTTTCTTTTGTCTTTCATATCTCTTTCCTTCTACTAACTTTGGGTTTATTCCATTGATGTTTTTCTAATGTCTTCAATGTTTCCTGATAAATCAGTTTAAGTCTATAAACATACCTGGCAAGATAAAAACATTATATTTCCCTGATATAATAAGAAAGATGCCCTCAGTTTCCAACTTCACCCAGGAGAGGGAAGGGGTTAGTCTGCATGCCAGGCACCCCAACTTTACTAAGGAGGCTCCCTAGAAAACTGGCTTCCATCTGACCAATCGTGGAACTCTGGCAGGCCTACTACAGTCTAGCTACCCAGGGGAAAATTGGAGGCAGAGGCTTAGACGGCCAGATACGTAGCTCTCCCTTGGCTAAGAACAGAGTGAACAAACAAAATTCAAAGCTGCCTGCTTTTTGTAGGGAGAGAAAGAGTTGGTAGATGCCCTCATTCTTACAATGCTGATTAACAGGGGATTCTCTGGTATAGCCAGTTTGTAAAGACTGCAAGTACCTGCCTTTTCTACAGGGCAGACAGGAGGTGGCATGAGGAGTAGACCCCTCTATTCCCTTACTCCCATCCATGTCATTCCATGTCACTACACAGGCACTCGGGTATGCCATGTAGGCATGATTCCCAGCTGCTAGCATCAGGGCCTAACTGAATGTGAGTTCAAAATATTTTGTGCAAATATGCTGTTAGGGATATTTAGGGCAAACAGTCCCAAATAAAAGAACAAGCTAAACCTCTGCATGGTTGACCCTAATGAAACAGAATTATATAATTTACCTGACAGAATTAAAACTATCTATCAAGAAGATGCTCACTAACATATGAAAAAAAAATGAATGAACACAGTGAGAAATTCAACAAAGAGACAGAAAATGAACATATTTTAAAAGTGCCAAAGAGAAATAATGTAGCTGAAGAACACAATAATTGAATTGAAAAATTCACTAGAGGAGTTCAACAGATGATTAAGCAAAAGAAAGGATTGATGAACTCAAAGGTCATTGGGAATATGCAGTCACAGAAGCACAATTAAAAAGAAGTGAAAAAGTTAAAAAAAAATGCTTAAGAGAATTATGGGAATCATCAAGTGGGCCAAGGTATGCATATGAGAGTTCCAGAAGAGAGGGAGGGAGGGGGAGAGAGAGAGAGAGGGAGGGAGAGAGAGAGAGAGAGAGAGAGAGACAGACAGACAGACAGACAGACACAAAGGACCAGAAAGCCCATTAAAAGAAATAATGGTTAAAGAGCTGGGGGATAAAATGGACATCCAGATCAAAGAACCTAAAGAACACTATATAAGATGAATCCAAAGAAGTCCACAGTGAGACACATTATAATCAAATTGTCAAAGGTCCAAGACATGGAATTTTCAATAGCAGCGAAAGAAAAGCTACTTGTCACATATGAGAGAATCCGCATAAGAAAATAAGTGTATTTTTCAGCAGAAGTCTTCTTTTTTTCAGGTGTATGTGTACACAATGTCTTTGTTTTATTTAATGTGGTGCTGAGAATCAAACCCAGTGCCTTACACATGGGAGGCAAGCGCTCAACCACTAAGCTACAACCCCAGCTCCTCAGCAGAAATCTTGAAGGCTAGAAGGGAGTGGGATGATAATACTCAAAGTAGTAAAATAGGGTGGGGCGGGAAACCTGCAAACCAAGAATACTATACCCAGCACAACTTGCCTTTGAAAATGGAGAGATAATTTCCCAGCTAAATAAAGCAGATGGACTATATGTGTCTTTCAAGAAATGAAGAAATGAAGAAATTAGAGGGCTGGGGATGCAGCTCAGTGATAGAACACTTGCCTAACATGCATGAGGCCCTGACTGATCCCCAGAACTGAAAAAAAAAAAAAAAGAAAGAAAGAAAAATGAAATTAAAATATAACTTGGGATAGACAAAATTTCCAAAAGCAATACTATGGAGAAGAGTTCATAGGTATTAAAAAAAAAAAAAAAACTTCATTAAAAAAGAAGGATCTCGCGGCACAATTCACAATAGCAAGACTGTGGAACCAACCTAGATGTCCTTCAATAGATGAATGGATAAAAAAATGTGGCATTTATACACAATGGAGTATTACTCTGCATTAAAAATGACAAAATCATAGAATTTGCAGGGAAATGGATGGCATTAGAGCAGATTATGCTAAGTGAAGCCAGCCAATCCCTTAAAAACAAATGCCAAATGTCTTCTTTGATATAAGGAGAGTAACTAAGAACAGAGTAGGGAAGAAGAGCATGAGAAGAAGATTAACATTAAACAGGGACGGGAGGTGGGAGGGAAAGGGAGAGAGAAGGGAAATTGCATGGAAATGGAAGGAGACCCTCAGGGGTATACAAAATTACATACAAGAGGAAGTGAGGGGAAAGGGAAAAAAATACAAGGGGGAGAAATGAATTACAGTAGAGGGGGTAGAGAGAGAAGAGGGGAGGGGAAGGGGGAGGGGGGATAGTAGAGGATAGGAAAGGCAGCAGAATACAACAGACACTAGTATGGCAATATGTAAATCAATGGATGTGTAACTGATGTGATTCTGCAATCTGTATACGGGGTAAAAATGGGAGTTCATAACCCACTTGAATCAAAGTGTGAAATATGATATATCAAGAACTATGTAATGTTTTGAACGACCAACAATAAAAATTAAAAGAAAAAAAAAGAAGGATCTCCATCATTGTACTGTCATGTGTAACTAATTAAAATAAAATAAAAAAATTATACATTCAAAAAAAAAGAGAAGGATCTCAAGTAAACAACCTAAGAGCTACTGAAAGAAAAACAAACTAAGCCCAAAGATAGTAGAAGGAAAAATATGTTAAAGCAAAATAATTAAAATTGAAAACTGAAAAAAAAAATCAATGAAACCATGAATTGTATTTGTTCCTTTCTTTCATTTTTTTTTTTTTGGCACTGGGAATTGGACCCAGGGGTGCTTAACCACTGAGTCACACCCCCAAACCATTTTTTTAAATTTTGAGACAGGGCTCTCTGAGTTGCTTAGGGCCTGGCTAAGTTGCTGAAGCTGGTCTTGAACTTGTGATCCTCCTGCCCCAGCTTCCTGAGCTGCTGGGATGATAGGCGTAAGCCACCATGCCTGACTGAGTTGTTTCTTTTAGACAAAATAGCCAAAACTAAGAGAGAAGACTCTAATAAAATTAGAAGTGAAAGGAAATACTACAACTGATGCTACAAAAATAAAGATTATAAGAGACCATTATGAGCAACAAACTTGATAACTAAGCAGAAGGGATAAATTAGAAAATTTGAATGGACCAATAGGAAATAAGAAGGTTGAACTATTATGCAAAATCTTCTCAACAAAGAAAATTACAGGACCAAATGGCTTTATGGGTGGATTCTACAAAATATTCAAAAAATTTAAAGAATCCTTCTTAAACCCTTGCCACAAAAACAAAAATAAAAAAGCAAAAATAAAAACACTTTCAAAATCATTTTATGTGACAAATATTACCCTGATTCCAAAGGCAGACAAACACACCTTGAGAAAGCTACAGGTTCCCTGGTGAACATAAATACAAAAAAATCCTTAACAAAATATAGCAATCCGAATCTAACAGCATATTTACAGGCATATACATCCTGACCAAAAAGAATTTTTCCTAGGATGCAAGAATTGTTCATTATACAAAAGTCAGTTAATGTGACACATCATATTAATAAAGGATAAAAATCACAAAATAGTCCCAATAGATTTGGTACAAGCATTTGACAAAATCTAATGCCATCTCATTGAGAAAAAACTCAACAAACTAGGAGTAGAAGAAATGAACACAACATAAGAAAGCCCACATATGGCAATCCCACCACTAATATCATACTAAATGGTGAAAAATAAAAGCTTTTCCTATAAGAGCAGAATCAAGACAAGGATGCCCACTTTCACCACTTCAAACATAGTATTAGAAATCCTAGCTATAGCAATTAGTCAAGAAAATTAAAAAAGGAAAAGAAGAAGGCATTCAAACTAGAAAGGAAAAAGCAAAACTGTCACTGTTTGCAGATAACATGAAATTATATATAGAAAACCCTAATTAAGATGCCATAAAAATTGTTAAAACTAGCTGGGCATGGTGGCAGATACCTGTAATTCAAGTGACTTGGGAAACTGAGGCAGGAGGATCACAAGTTCAAGGTTTGCCTTGGGAACTCAGCAGTACCCTGTCTCAAAATTAAGATAAGGGCTAGGGATGTAGCATGCCTGGATTCAATCCCCAGTACAATTAAAAAACAATTATTAGAACCAGTAAACAAATTTAGTAAAGTTTCAGGGTACAGAATCAACCTACAAATATTAGTTGTATTTCTATACATTAACAATTGAACTGTCTAATAGGGAATCTGGTAAACAGTTCCACTGACAATGGCACCAAAAAGAATAAAATATCTAGGTATAAATTTAATCAAGGAGGTGAAAGCCTTCTATATGCAAAACTATAAACGCTGGTGAAATAAATTTAAAAAGGTACAAAAAAAATCTGCGATCATGGTTTGGGATACCTAATATTGTTAAAGTGTCCACACAACCCCCAAAACTACAGATTCAATGCAATCCTTATAAAAATACTATTTTTTACAGAAGCAGAAAAAACAATTCTCAAAATTCATATGGAACCATCAAAGACTGTGAATAGCTAAGTCAATCTTTTAAAAATTCTTTTTAGATATACATGACAGTATATTTTGACATATTATATATGCATGAAACAATAGATCAATGAAATAGAATTAAGTTCCGAGAAGTAAATTCATAATTTATAATCAACCAATTTTTCAACAAGGGTGCCAGGAAAACAATAGGGAAACAAATGGTGTTTGGAAAATTACATATTCATTTGCAAAAAAATGAAATTTGATTTTTTATAATATACTATATATAAAAATCAATTCACAATGGATTAAATACTTAAATGTGATGGCTCAAATGATAAAACTCCTAGAAGAAAATATACAGAAAAAGCTTCATAATGTTGGTCTTAGCAACACTTTCATGTATTTCAAGTATATGACACCAAAGTAAGGAAGCAAAAACCACATATGAATATGGCATAATGAATCCCACTAGTATGTATAATTATAATGCACCAACAAAAATAAGTTTAAAAAATTAAAAAAATAAACTGGTGGGATTCTATCAAACTAAAACTTCTTCACAGCAAAGGTAACAACCAACAGAGTAAATAGACACCTAAAAAAATGGAGAAAATATTTTCTGAATATGTAACACATATATATTACTACAGCCAAACACTGTAAGATTAAAAAAAAAAAAACTAATAACTCAAATTTTAAAATAGGCTCAGGACTTGAATAGACATTTCTCCAAAGAAAACATAAATGATCAACAGATACATTAAAAGGAGATGGACATTACTAATCATCAGGGAAATACAAATTAAAACCACAGTGAGATATCACCTCACACCTGTCAAGATGGCCATTCCAAAATAGGTACGTGTGAGGATGTGGAAAAGCTGGAACCCTTGTACACTATTGTCGAGAATGCACAATGATGTAGCTAATAAAGAAAACAGTATGGAGGTTCCTGAAAAAAATAAAATAGAACTACTGTATCATCCAGCAATCTTATTTCTGGGCATTTATCCCAAAGAATTGAAATCAGTATTAAATTATACTAGCATTACTGTGTTCAATGCAGCACTGTTTACTGTAGCCAATATATGAAACAACTTAAATGTCCATTGACAGTTGAATGGGTTAAAACATGTGGTATGTACATATAGTGTAATACTATTTATCTTTTAAAAAGTAGGAAATTCTGCAATATGCAAACAACATGGATGAGCCTTGAGGACATTATACCAAGTGAAATAAACTAGCCACAGAAAGAGAAACAGTGTATCATTCCATGTAGATGAGGTATCTGAACTGATCAAATTCATGGAATCAGAGTAGAATGACAGTCTCTAGGGGCTCAGGTGAGATGGAAGTGGGGCTTTACTATCAAAAGACATGAAGTTTCAGTCAAGCAAGATGGGATCTGCTGTGCAACCCTGTACCTATGGTCAACTGCACTGTATCGTACACTTGAAACTTTCCTTAAGATGGTAGATCTCTTTTGTTGTGGTTCTTGCCACAATAAAATAAAACAAAGTAAGTAAAAAATAAACCTGAGAAATGAAGGTTGTTGAGTTTTCTCCAGTTGAACAGGGAAATGAATGCCACAGTCCTTTTTCTGTTCTTTTCCAGCCTCCAGGACACCAGAGACAAGGAAGTCCGTTACGGTTGGGATGTGTTTTGCCCATAAGGACAGCCTTTATTGTTTCCAACCTTTATTGTCAGAAGCTAGTTCCCGAGTTAGGCAATATGGGAAAGAGTGGACACGCTAACAGGTGGGGTCTAGTGGGAGGTCCTTACACCTGAGTGCTGCCCTGAGAAGGAAATACTCATTCTCTGAAGTGAATTCTTGAGAGCGACAGCCTAATCCCTGAGTCTCTCTGGCTTCCTGTTTCATGATGCACTTTCTTCCTCCTGCATACGGTCCTGCCACCTCTCATATGGCCTTCAACGGAGTTTGAGCCATGCTGTTTGGAGTTTCAACCTCCAAAATAATTTTATCTTTATTATTTTCTTTATAAAGTTAGCTTACTTCATTGTAGCTAACACAAAAGAGACTAATACAAAGTCTTTCCCAAAGAAAGAGAAGATTACTCGCTCCCACTGACACCAAGTCGTTAGAAAGAGATCCCAGTGACCTAAATTATCCTCCAGCCAAGGCTCATTTTGGAAGGGGTTCCTAATCTAACCTTTTAATTACTGAGACCCAAAATGGTACCCTCAGTTCCATTCATTCTATAGTCATGTCTCAGTTTTTGTAAAAGGAGAGGTTAAACGTCTGCCACGTGTAGATATGTTAGATGCTAGAAGGATAAAGATTAATAAGATATAGTTCTTGACTTCAACTGCCTTATGGGCCAGCAATTGGAAGAGATGCCTGGCCTGACAATTCCGTCAGACCACACAAATGACAACAAAAAATTATCTCTTCTCTTTGACTTTGTGCACCTGGTATTTCAGGTCAAAATATATCATTCAAAAGATGCTACAGTGCCATTTTATTATTTCATAAATGAACTTGACCCTGGAGATAATAAACAGTTGGCTGAATGACTACTTTCAAGCCCAGTAATGCTGATTCAATTATCTGCTTCTCTGAACTCTAACTAGAATAGACTCCCCTGCTACCTTTTTTTTTTTTTTTTTTTAAATCACAGGGAGCCTTCTAATAAAAATAACCCTGAGCTACTCCCAGAGTTTCTCATGTCGTCCACCCTTGACTCAGACTCTTGGGTTCTTCATCAGGCATTCTGCTGAGATTCAGTCCAATGCTCTCTCTCCAGTCCTAAAGTGCCCTGAGTATAAATAGTGTGCACAGAAAAATAAATAGATCCATTTCTCTAAACCATCTACCACAAAAGGCTCCTCCTAACTCCTCCCAAGCAAATAGTTGGTTATTTTAAACCTAGGTTCACATTAGATCTCCATCTTTCATCTTTCAGTCATTTTAAACTCATCTGGATTGTTTCTATTTTAAAGAAACACCCACTACCAGGAAATCTCATGGCAGGAAACATTCAAAGTCATTTTCAAGTTCAGTTCATAATCTTCCAGAGGTAGCATTCTGTACATCTTAAAATAGAGCACCTAACGTAATGGAGTTTTGCTGAAATGATTGCAGGGGATGGTAATAGATATTATAAAGACACCTTACATTTATAGAAGCTTGAATGGTTTTGAGAAGTGCTGTCATATGCTCTCTTTTGTTCATTACCACGAGTCTCTGTGGTAGGGAGACAGGGTTTACTGCTGCCATGGCTCAGGGCACAGGCTCTGGTGCCTCTCTTCAAGCCTCAGTTTCCCTGTCTGTAAAGTGAAGAAGATAATACTAATATCTGCCTTGCAGGGTTGTGGAGGTGGTACCCCACGGACTTTCTTTTTCCTTTTAAGGAAGGTGTAAGCAGACACATCCATGAAAACTTCCACCCCTCTCTGTCTCTATGTCAGTATGACCCAGGTACAAAAGGAGTCTTCTAGAAAAAGGTTTTCTTTCAGAATTATGAAGACCAAAATGGCTTTCTGCAAACCAATGAATGACACTGGGAATCTAAGAAAATTGGGGGACTGGACATAAGAAACAAGAACAAAAGGTTCAATGAGGTCCCAGCTAACTTTGGAGGAGACAGAGCCACACCCAGGTTTGGCAACCCTCTCTGCATATTCAGGGAGTGGCGCGAAAATTCTGTCCTCAATTGCTGTTATTATTTTTATCTCTCTTGACTCACTGAAGTGCTTTAGTAGGACAGCATAGAGCCTGAGCTCAAACCCCCTTAAGTCTTTGAACAAATTTAAATCTTATAGCCCCCAACCCAGCAAGAACATCACAGGGAGGCTGTTACTGAGCACCCTGTTCTGGTGGCCCTGACACCCCAGCAGATCAACCTTTAGATTGTTCAAGCCCCTAACCTCCTTGGCCTAACGTCTACCCCTGTCTCCTCCTGCAGGGTTGCAAGTCTGCTGCACTCAGGGTGCTGCTCACACATCATCCAGGGTGAGGCACAGCTGCCTGGCAGGAGGCTGCCCCAAATATTTGAAGTAAACTGTAAGTTTCTGACTGGCAAAGTTTATAACTCACTATGTTGGTGTGCTGCTTGTGGCAGGAGTCATCTCAATGGGAGGCAAGATATCAAAATTGAACACTCACATGCCACTGGACCCAGCAAGTTCCACAACAGAAAGAGTTAGTGACTCATGCCGAGTGCCATATGCTTACTCATTTAGCTCTCACAAACCCTCTGAGATAGGTGGTATCCCATTTTACAGATGAGAAGGTTGGAGCAAAGAGCTGTTAAAATATTTGTCTAAGGTTATCCATTAAGCAAGAATCCAGGCATTGCTGTTCACTGGCGAATGTGCCCATCTACTATACTATACCCTCTACAGTGCTATCCACTGAAGTATGATCTGCAACAGGGAAACAATCTAAATGCCCACCAGAAAGGAAAGACTGAATACATTGTGGCTATTCTGTACACAGGATAATTAGACAGTTTTTTTTTTCTTTAAAATGAAGTTGTGTGGAAGTTTACCTGTTATAATTTCCAAATATGAGATTTAATTTAAAAAAAGCAGAGCACAGAAAAATATGCCCTTATTTATGGGAAAATACTCATAATTATGCCTGTAAATATATAGTATAGCTCTAAAAGGGCATTTAAGAAATAAAACAGAACAAAACAAGTAGTTTTCCGGGGACAGGAAGCATGCGGAAGGGTAGATACTTTTCTATGTATATCTTTGAATTCTGTACTATGTACATGGATTACTTATTGGAAAAGGGAACTTAATTTGAAGGAAATTTCAGTACCTGCAAATTGCATAATAGTTACCTAAATGAAAACACAGCACATGTTTAATTCTATACTAAATGTACACATCGTTTTAAAGTTATTTGTTTATGCATATTTATCTAGTATTCAGCTCAGAGGCTGGTACATTCCAAATATTCCACAAATGGCCCTGGAATAAATGAGTAATGTGAATATTGTATTGAACCAAGCAAGCCTTGGATTTGTTAAGGTCCCTCCTGCAACTCCGTGTAGGAGGAGTCTACACTTCTCTCTAGACATTGAGCTCAGCAAGGGACCAGATGAGGGCTGCTCTCATGGTTCAGCAACCTGAGGTCCTTTACGTGCATGTGTGTCTTGGGCTTCCCCAGGATTTGCTGTTTCGGTGCAGCATTAGTTTTCCAATGGAGGTAATTTTGCTCCTGGAGACATCTGGCCATGTCTAGGGTCATTTTTGGTTGAGTCAGTTTGTTAGGGGCGGGGTCTACTAGCATCTGGTGAGTAGAGACCGGGAATGCTGCTAAACACCCTACGATGCACAGCATAGCACCCACGCCCAAGAATGATCCACTACGAAAAGGCAAGTGCTAAAGCTGAGAGGCCCTGAGCTGCAGTGACAGTGCTGGCTCAAGGACAACCTGACCTTGACAGTGAGACCCTTGATCAGTAGCCCTGGAACATACCCAGAGCGTCCACGAGTTTGTGCTCCCTCCTAAAAACACAGCCTGCCATCCATCCTTCCTGGGCTGCCCTGTGTTCACTCTCCAGTATACCGGCCTTGCTTTAAATCCAATCTCATCAGTGAGGCCCCAGCCAACTCTGGCCCCTCCTCCTGCAGCAGTCACTCTGAGGAGCTAAGAGATACTAGAATATTTGAGAAACAACTTTTCTGAGAAATCCCACACAAAGCAGTGCAGAGTTCAGCTGCCCCTGGAGCCAGGAGGTATTGTCTTGAACGCTAGCTCAGGAGGCTGGTTCTTAAGAAATGGAAAGAGAATGAAAATATCTGCATGTTTGTCAGGCCGAATCTTCAGAAAGGATGGTGAGGGACTCAGGTCCGGAAGGGAACACCCCTGCCAAAGAAGACGCCTATGTTCCTTGAGGCTCCTCCAGGCTCACACAGGGGTGAGGGTGCTACTGAAGGACTCTCCTCCGGTTTGGTGTCAGAAGGAACCCCAGGGAGTCCTGGCCACTCTCCTTAACCCTGAGACACACAGTTGGGGGCTATTGTATCTGAAAGGCATACTGGTTGTATTATCTCTCTCACAGTGAGATGAGGGACAAGAGTCAGTAGTCCTGGCTCAACTCTATCTCTAGTGACATAGGAAAGTCACCTAACTACTCACCTTTGGTTCCCCCTATGTAAAATGGGTACACTGCAGGTTTGTTGTAAAACTCCAATGAAATTATGGATGGGAACAGTGTCCTATCACTGACCAGTTCCCATATAAATATTAATTATTATAAAATCTATGTGCATTAGATTTTTGGCTCACTTCTTCCCTGGTGAGTAAGTGCTTGCGTAGGGATCATCCTAGGAGGGCATGCCATGGGAACTGTCATAGAACTGGGCCTGAGCCCTGGAAGACTGGGGTCAGTGGTGAGGAATTACATTTCCTAAGGACACTGAGCTGTACAGACATGGGTGATTAAGAGATCGAGGAGGCTAACATGGGAAGATTCAGACTCAGCAACGTTAGTATATTCCTACCTAAAGTCTGAAGTGGGCTGAACTTTTGGGGCAGCAATAAAATGAGTAAAATTTAAGGCAGTGGGTTTTTTATGACTTGTACTGCCAAAAATAGGAACCAAAAGGGTTATTTAAGCCAGATTACTCAAACACCAACTTTGAGGGGACTATTTACATCTCTGACATCACACAATGGATGTCAGTGAGTGTCCATGAAGCATCTGTTGTGGATTGGGTTATGCCCCCAGGAAGATGTGAAGTCCTAAGTCCTGGTACATGTGAATGTGACCTTATTTGGGTACAGTCTATATGGATATCATACATTAAGATGAGGTTGTACTGGATTAAGGTGGGTCCTGGATCCAATGATTGATGTCCCTATAAGAAAGAAGAAGACCCAGTTGTATAGGAAAGGAGGCCATGAGGCCATTGATGACAGGCAGAGGTTGGAGGGCTGGGTTTGCCAGCCAAGGAGCACCGAGGATTGCCAGCAGCCAGCCACCAGGAGGTGGGGGAGATGCCTGGGTCAAGCAACCCTTATAGCTTCCGGGGAAACCAACTCTACTAACACCTTGATTTCAGATGTCTGGTGTCCAGAACCATGAGAAAAAAACTTTCTACTGTTTAGGTCAACAAATATGTGGTGATTCATTATGGAAGTCCTAGGAAAATAACAGCTCACCATGAACAGGACATTCAGAAGCCAGTTTCTACCATCCAGAAGCTTCTCTGAAAGGCACCTTCACATGGGAAGGCTACCATGAGAGTAGACGGGATCCAGGATCTTGGGGTTGGTGGAGAGAAGCTGTTACTGTGGCTAATGTTGGGCAGAGTCAAAAGCCCCTCCTATCTGCCAGGCAGACTGCTCTCAGACAAGATTAATCTGACCAGCCTTTTTCTTTTTTAGGCCACAAAAGATAATTACTCCAAACTCTATTTCCTTCATGGTTTTTGCAAATGGATTTTGTGGTGACTTCCCTCCCCCTCAGGCGCTTGGCAGTGCTGAGAGGGGACATGCAGCCCGTGAACATCAGCATGTGTCACTGAGGATGTGGAAATATCCTTAATTATGACAGAAAAAAACTAAAGGTTACCTGGGTCTCCAAAATACTGCAGTGCTGGCAGTCGGATTCCTGGGGGCTTTCCTCTGCTCTTCGGGGAGTTACCTTGTGCTGTTGGATAAATTCTTCCAGCCTTAAAACCTGAAATGGAAGACAAGAAACGCGAGGTGATGAAATGAAGTCCTCCCACCTGCATATGGTTATTAATTTTGGAATCAATTCTGAATCTCTATGATGTGGCCCAGGTGTCCCATTCAGAATAACGGGGCTGGTCTCATATGCATATATGAAGCCACCTTAAGACCAGCAGGGTAAAGTAGCCCAGGTACAATATGAAGATTGGCATCAGGGCTCAACAGGAAGGGAGGAAGTAAAAAACAGGAGTGAGCAGTAGCAGGAAGGGAGGGAAGGGGGAGAAATGGGCCTCTTTTCCGTGCAGCTTCACCTTAGCCTGGGTTAGGATAGAAGCCTCTTTACAGAGACTTTTCACCACAACCCATTGCTTGATAGGTCAAGTCTCAGGCATGGCATGCTCATTGGTTTTAAATGATAATTTCAGAAATATAAAAAAAAAAGCTAGAGAAGAATATAATCAGCACCATATGCTCATGGCTCAGTTGAAGAAGTAAAAGCACAATGCAGTTGTGACCTCTTACATCTTCCTGATCCAGCATCCTCCCCCACTTCTCCTCTGTCACCCTCATTCATTCTTTGGATTGACCTCCATGGATATGTACTTCTAAAGAATCTACATTCTTTTGCCCATGGCTTCTTTTATATAAGTTCCCTATAGTACATGCTGGTCTAGCAACTAAGAGGCACTGCAACAAGAAAAGAGAAAGAAAAACAATTTTCCCAGAGGTTGTGGTGCATGGCCAGGGCTGAGGAACCAGTCCATGGCCCCTGGGGATGGCAGGAGACACGGATCTCATCTGGGAGGGTGAGGGAGAGTAGAGAAAGAAAAACCTCTTTCTATTTTTTTGGTCTAATCAGGCTCAGAAATGGCCCTAGGGACCATGTTTTAAACCTCTTCTGCTAGTTCTTCTATACCCTTAAGGGCTCATAAAAACATTTTCATTTCTTTTAAAATGAGAAGGAAAAAAAAAAACACAGCCTGGACTATTTCATCTTGCAATCAACACAATCATAAAGGATGAATGTCATTCTTTATAAAGGAAGGCATCCAGGAAGGCACAGGTGCCTCGGGCCCACAGAAGTGATAATGGTGCCCTGGAGCTGGGGAGACTGCAGATGCGCCACTGCTGGCACTAGAGTCGGCCAGCTGCCTCCTGTGTCCTTCTTTTATGTGAGAAGTTACAGGCCTCTTTGTTTAAGCCTCTATAAATCAGGCTTCTGTTACTTGCAGTTAAATTTATGCCCCTAAGACAGTCTTCCTGGCCCAGTGCCCTCCTCTTTATTCTGAGGATATAAGGAGGTGGGGCCAGTTCCTGACACTCCTGGCGTCTCAGCCAGAAACTTCCAGGAGCCAAATCATCATCCCCAAGCATTGCATTTTGTGGGGGTTTACCTCAAGCAGAGAGTTCTGAAGCTTCACATTTAGGGCTGTTTTCTCTTCCTCCAGCTGCCTGATTTCCTTTTCTGATTTCTTCTTCACCTCTTCCAACTGTGCTTCTACTTCCTAAGCAGTGATTAGAAGGATATTAGCTACCCCAGGCATGAAAATAGGACCCTTACTTGTCCACACCCTGACGTATTTCCAAGGGGATCAAAGAAGATTAGTCAGAAAACACTGTCAGAACATGAACCAGAAGTGTACAAGAGGTCAAAAGAAAACATGCCTTGAATCATATCAAAATGTACGATATATATGAGGGTGGGCTAAGATGGGGTAGACACTTGATGGTTTTCTAGCATCAAATAAGAAAAGAAACTGTTCATTGCTAACAAAAGTCTCAGTATCGCATAAGTCAAAAACCCAACTACATTCTCAGATGAGGGGAAATGTTAAAAGTAAAACAGAATCTCTCCATCTCAACAGTATTCGATTCATACATTGGTCAGAATGATGGGTTCACAGGGCTGACTCCCAGGTGGTCCCTCCCGACAGCCTGTGAGCCTCAGTACAGATTGGATCTAGATGAAGGGAAATTCTGGATGAATGTCATCACCCATCTTAGTACATTCTTACCTTGTTGTGACTTGCTGTGTTACTTACATGCTTAGCAGTAAGTGCTCACAGGCAGTGAGCACCAGCTATGGCCAGCTGGAGCCTACTATGCCAGCATGCCCCAGAGGCATGGTGAGCCAGGTCTAAGGCTGGGCAGGGTGTGCCGAACTGTTGCACTGGGAACAGCCTGGGCCAGAGGCCTGCTTCACACACTGTTGCAGCCCAGAACCCCCAAGCATCCATGATCAGACTTCAACCTCCTGTTTTCCAAGAAGCAGTAGGAAAATGGAAGTGGAGCAAATCTGAATGGGATTGCAGGACTAACCAATAGCACTGGTACTCTTCCAAACCTGATTAGCATAGATTCAAACTGATAGCATTTTCCCAAGTGCTAAATAAACCCCTAGATTAACACACTCAAGCAGCAACCCCTATTGGGTTCCCTCCTGCCCTATGAGAGTTGTCTCTTTTCTTCCCACACAAATAAATCCTACTCTTTTGTACTCACTCTTCCTTGTTCATGGATTTCATTCTTCAAATTCATCCAAAAAGAACTTGGAAAGAAGTTGATGGAAAGCTTCTGGGATCTGCTGCACCACTGGAGGGCATAGCCTGCCACTACGACACACCCCTTAGGGTAGTGAAGGAGAATCCGGCTTTGCTGGTTGCCACCCTCAGAGCTGAGACCAGTAGGCCTTCCCTGCCCTGATTAGCTGCTAACAGCATACCACACTTTCTTGGCTGCAGAGGCCTACAGTTATGAAGACCCCAGAAGCTCACTTCCAATTTTTTTCCAGGTTCTTGTCTTATGAATTCAAAGAATTAAATACACAGATGAGGAAGAGCGAGTGCAAAAGAGTAGGATTGATTCATGTGGTAAGAAAAGAAACAGAGCTCTTAGAGGGCTAGAGGAGACCCAACAGGAGTTGCCACTTGTTTGTTTAGGGGTTTATATGGCACTTGGGTCAACACTATTGGTCCAAATTTATGCTAATAGAGTTTGGAAAGTATCATTGCTATTGGTCCACATTTATGCCAATCAGGATTTGGAAAAGTATCAACACTGTTGGTTAGCCCTGCAATCCCATTTAGGTCGGGTCCACTTCTGTTTTCCCACTACTCCTTGGGAAGCAGGAGGTTGAGGTTTTTGGATTGTGGATGCTTGGGGTTCTGGGCTATGGCACTATGTGGAGTGGCATCTACCCCTGGATACTGCCAGTGTGACAGGTCAGCAAACCCTGGCTTGCCTCAGCTTGGCTCACTGTGCCTCAGGCCCACACTGGCACAGTGGGCTCACATAGTCACAGTCAGTGCTTGCCAAAGCTGCCCCAGCTGGCTCAGACCAACACTCCACTGCTCCAGGACCAGGGCTTAGATTCACTATCAGGTGCAAGGCATGGTTCTTGGAGTAAAAGGAAGCAAAGTTCCTATGTGCCAAGGAGCTTAAATTTAAGTTAAAAAAAAAAGTCAATAAGTACAGTATGACAAACACTATGTTGGATGGAGAAATAAAAAAAAGCAGAGAAAGGCTAGGAACAAAATCAAGCAAACTATATTGTTATTGTGTGTATATAAGAGTACGTAACAACAAACCCCATTATTATATATAATTATAATGCATCAATAAAACACAAAGTAGGGAAGGAACTATGCAGTATTGAGGAGGGGTTAAAATTTAGATAATTTGGTCAGAGAAAGTGACTTTTGAGTAAAATCCTGTGTTAATGAAATGCTAGTCAAGTAGATGTCCGGGTGTGAGCTTTGCAGGACCTGCCAAGACCCTGGCACATTCTCAGGACAGAGGGGAAGGCCACTATGGCTGGACTGGAGAGAAGGAGAGGGAAAGTGGTAGGGGATGAAGTTAGAGGGACATTGTGCAAGGCCTTACATATCTTGGCAAGATTTACAAGAAAAATGAAGGTCATGCAATATCTGGGCAGAGGAGTGACATGGTTCAAATTATATTTAACCAGATCACTGCCAGTTTCTATCCTGCGGACACATGATGAAAAGGGTAGTATGGGAGGAGCAGCAGGGGCAGTGGGAAGGCAGCAAGGAAGCTGCTGTAATAACTGAGGGGACAGCTGGCGGTGCCTGGACCCAGGGCCCCAGGGTGGGTAGTGGGCAGTGGCAGAGCTCTGGGTAGATTTGAAATGTAGAGTGACATGACCTGCTGAAAAGAGAGGCACCTGCCATAGTTTGTACCAGGAATGTTCCCCAAAGGCCCACGGGTTAAAGACTTAGTACTCAGCTGGGCTTTATTGGGAGGTGGTGGAAACTTAAGAGATGGGATCTGTGGGAAGTCCTTAGGTCACTGGGGACATGCCCCTGAGAGGGATTGTGGGACCCTAGCCCTCCCCTTCCTCTCTCTCACTTCCAGCTATGCGGGGTGAGCAGCTTGGTTCCACTAAGTGCTCCTGCCATGGTGTGCGGCCCCACTACAGCCCCAACACACGAGCCAAAATAAATCTCCTCTTTTTATAGGTTGACTACCTGAGGTATTTTGATATGGTTATGCAAAGCTGGCTAACACTGCATCAAAGAGGACACCACTGGTTTTGACCTGAGCAAGGGGAGAATGGTGTATCCATTGACTAAGATGGAGAACAAGAGAGAAGGAGAAGGTTTGGAGAGTCTGAAGAGTTTATTTGCATGTGTTCAGTTTGAGACATTTGCTAGATATCAAAGTAGATAGTTGGATATACAGGTCTACGTTATGAGGAGAGTTCTAAGTTGGCTATACATTCAGGAGTAAAGCGTCTGTTTGGAGGAGAAGAGGTAGAGAGAGAACATAACGGAAAGTACAAGAGGTTTAATAAGGTTTAAGAATTAAGCCCAGGGTCACCCCAGCATTTCCTATGAATCTGAGGCTATGGTATCTGACAGCATCTCTTCTATGCTGCCAATTGATTATGGACCTTTATGATCTAATTTAGAGTAGATAAACACAGTAATTGTGGCTGACATTTACTGAATGCATATATTTAGTGGGCACTTTACAGATGATCTATCTCTTCAACCTTTATGAAAAACTCCTGTTTTAGGTTCTACTACTAAATCTTATTATAAAGATATAAAATGGAGCTTAGAGATGTTCAATGACTTGCCCAAGGTCATGCAGTCAGTAAATTTAGAGGTCAAGATTTGAACTTGGGAAAGGCTTGCTTGGCTGTGCTTCTTTCCTGATTTCTTATGGAAAATGTGGCACCCAGTATAGAGGCATGCCCAACTGAAAGGTTTTTTGATTCCAGAGAAGCTGAGAGGGTTCCCAGAGGCAGGACCCTGATGCTTCTCAAAGCAGGGTGGAGAAGCTGCTTGAACTGGACTCTGTTCTGTTTCATAGCGGTGAAGGGCATTTGAGCCAAAATACAGGAAACTGTGGGCGAAAGTCTATATAACTGGGGCTGCTCTGGGATCAAACGGAAACCTGTCATTTATTCATTCAGCTAACCACTATTAACTGAATAGCTACCATATGCCAATTACCATGATAAAGGGCTAGGGATAAGGTCAGTGTGTTCAGATAAATGACTAACAATTGGCTTTCTAAACAAATAAAAATAAAAACAAATCATTGCATTTGGTGATTCTCATGGTATGAGTCCTCTTACTGTGGCCAATGTCAAATTACTACAATGACCTTACTGAACACAAATTTGGGATCAGATATGACAACTGCCTTTCATGATCCATTGTTACCTGGCTCCAACACACTGCTGGACATAGTCATGAACAACACATCTCAGTGAAAAATGCACTGTGAACAGCAATTAAGTACTGCCATTACAGTTTTTATAGATTAAGAAATGAAGACAGTGTGATAAGAGCTATGCTAATGGAGGGGCAGGGGTGCCATGTAGGAGACCCCAGCAGCACTAGGATGGACAGGGAAGACTTGTAGAAAGTCTTATATTTAAACTGGGAATATTAGATTACTGAGATCAGTAGGTCAATAAGTACTTGACAGGTGAATTTGGGAGTGGGAAGATAAAGCCATGAATAAAGGCCCAGAGGGAAAGAACATGGAATGAATGAAGGCTGGAGTGGAGAGGTGTGGAATGAGGCAGGGGAGGCCAACAGGAGTCTGTCTCTGGGGGGTCTTATAAACCATGTTAAGGAATTGGAACTCCACTGTGGAAATGATAGGGAGTTGTTGAATCGCTCGAGACCAAGGGTGAGTTTTCAAAAGATTCTGTTGTGGGAGGAACAGACAAACTCTAGATAGGGCAGAGGGGTGGGAGGGGAAGGAAGAAGGCAGGGGGTTAGCAAAATGATGGAATGTGATGGACATCATTATCCAAAGTACATGTATGAAGACATGAGTTGGTGTCAACATACTTTATATACAAACAGAGATACGAAAAATTGTGCTCTATATGTGTAATAAGAATTGTAATGCATTCCACTGTCATACATTTAAAAAATAAAATCAATTAAATATTTTTAAAAATAAATAAAAATAAAAGATTCTGCTGGAATGGAGACTGGATTTCATGAAGTAGAGAACTGCAGACAGACAGGTATTACCTGGTCCATCAAGAGATGAAGCTGACTAGGTCAGGAACCACTGAGGACAGAGGGATGTGGAGATACTCCAGGACCATCAGAATAGGACAGAATTCATAGACTTGAAGACTGATTACATGTTAGGGGTGAGAGAGAAGTCATGTTTGCTTCCCTGGATTCTGATTTGAATATCCAAAAAATGTGCTGTTGATCATTTGAACGACATTTTTACATTTTCTGTGGGGCGAAGCCTAGCCCAGGCCAATAACCCTGGGGTGGCCCTTAGCATTGTCCCTGAGTCACATGATAAGATTATTAAGTCACGTGACAGAGATGTACAGCACCAAGGCACATATAGTCTCTTAAGGAAACCTGAAACCCTTATGCAGAGCTTTTCGTTTGGGGGAGTTCATTTCATAAAAACAATGTCTATCATCCTTTGATACCTAACAAGTTGAGATAACTTAAGCAGCCATCAGAACCTCCCAGCAAAAAATTCTGATTTTTAAAAATTTCATTAATAGCCAGGCTTGGTGTCCCTGCTTGTAATCCCAGCAGCTTGGGAGGCTGAGGCAGGAGGATTGAGAGTTAAAAGCCAGTCTCTGCAAAAGCCAGGTGCTAAGTAATTCAGTGAGACTCTGTCTCTAAATAAAGTACAAAATAGGGCCGGGGATGTGGCTCAGTGGTCAAGTGCCCCAGAGTTCAATCCCTGATACTGTCTTCCCCCTCCCCTGCAAAATTTCATTAATTACTTCTCATCTACCAAAGCTCTGTATTAAACAAAAGTTTGGTTTAAGATGCTTTCTGATCCAGATATTAACTCTGCCAAGACATGCCCATTGTAACAGTACATGAAAATACCCTACCACGGTGATTTTTGGTGAAAAGGAATGGCTATTTCTATCTTCTCACAGCACAACTTCCAGGTCACAGTTACCTTGACAAATAGACCTAAAGTGAAAAAAAAAATCCCCTACAAATAGATATAACTGATTTTATCAATAGTTTTTGTTATAAATAAGCTTTGCTTTAGGTGCAGAATCATGTGGGTTACTGTCAGAAAACAAAATTTCTGAGTCATCTGAAAAACACAGGCTAGTAAGAAGCATGTTCATGTACAGTTCAGCTCAGAGTGAGCAAGAGGATTTCAACAGGAAGTGTTAATGCTCTTCCAACTGCAGAGGAGAGAAAAAACCACCACCAAGTCAAGGAAAGAGATGAATGCTATCAAATATATGAATTGCTGCACCCTGGAGAAAAGGGCTCTCTATAAGCCTCTGATTTACAGCATTGATAGAGTATTTCCATAAAGCCTCTTTGCACTGAACTCTCATATAGGCACAGGAAATAGACTTTCTTGCACTCACAATGGGGATTAATGCCAACCTAATTTCTGGAGGGAGCAAACGGTATTCAAATCATAGCATTCCATCCCTGGCTCCCCAAACTCATTTCCTTCTCACATACAAAATATACTCTATCCAAATAATCCCAAAGTCTTATTCCAGCATTGACTCTAAGGTCCAAATTCTCAACTGTGACTCGAAGCAAACTCCTGGCTGTAAGTCTGTAAAATCTGAACAAATCATCTACTTCCATTATACCACAGAGGGATAGGCACAGGATATACATACCCATTCAAAAGGGAGGAATAGGCAAGTCAAAAGAATTAACGGGCCTATAGCAAATGCAAAATCTATCAGGGTAGACATTGCATCTATTTTTTTTAAAAAAACAATTTTTAGTTGTCAATGGACCTTTATTTTATTTATTATATGCAGTGCTGATAATCAAACCCAGTGCCTCACAAATGCTAGGCAAGTGCTACACCACTGAGCCCCAGCCCAGTCCCAGACATTATCTTAAAGCTCCAACTCTCGCATTCTGTGTATACCAGGTGGAAGACAAGGCCACGTGAGGCAGCTCTGCCCCGTGGCTTTGCTGCTTGCAGAGCAAGTGGCTGCTCTGTATGTAAACCTGTGGCTTCTCAAGGCTGCCACTGCACACTGCTGGTGGCTATACCTTCCCGGATCTCAAAAGCAGCGGTCCCACTCCCATGCTCCACAGGACATTTTAGTGGAGAATCTCTGCAATGGCTCCACGCCTGCACAGACCTTTCCTTTGAAATCTCAGCATCTCAAGAAGCTGTCATAGCATAGCTCCTGATCCTGCGCACATTCAGGATCAGCACCTTGTGGACACCAGGGACTGCACCTGGGATCCCTTCAGAGTAGTGGCACCAGCTGTGCCTGCACCTATTTGAACCACAGCTGGAGTGACCAAGGAGTGCTTTGTTGGAAAGCAGGAAGCAGAATCCCGAGGGGGGCCTGGGCAGCAAGCCATGGAAAGATCCCCCGGCCTGTTCACTGAGTCGGTTCTGCTCTTCTAAGCTTCTTGGCTGTGATGGAAGAGGTAGCCTGGCAGACATGTCAGATGCCCTCCAGTCCTCCTTCCCATTGTCCTGATGAGGAGCAGCTGGGTGGCTTCCTTCTATCTACGCTAATCCCTCACAGGCAGATGCAGGGCCTCTCCCTTACCTGTTTTTTCTTTGTTCGTTCCCTAGCCAAGCTGCAAAGTTTTCACATATTTTCATTCTGCTTCCCTTTGAATTTCACCTTCCACCTTCTGGTCACGCCCTTGCTCCTGATGCCCACAGTTCAAAGTAACCAAGCAGCAACATCAATGCTTTGTTATTTAGATATTTCCTCTGCCAGAAATCCCACTTCATCACTTTTAAATCTGGTTGTCAATAAAGTTCCTGGGTGTGGACACAGTTCTGTCAAATTCTTTGCAATGATGTGACAAGAGAGACTTTCACTTCAATTTCCAAAGGAATATTCCTCATTTCCATCAGCAATCTGTTATGATCACTTATCCAATGCTAAATATTCTAGCTCTTCCCTAGTCACCTGGTCTTCCTCTGAATCCTCCCCACAAACAGCCATTATGTTCCATTTACAGGGTTCTAAACAATTTCTAGCTGCCTCTCCAAATTTTTCCAGTGTCTTACCACTAACTCACTCCAAAGCCACATCCACATTTTCGGGTATTCATTTTAGCAACAGTCCCACTTCTCAGTACCAATTTTCTGTATGAATCTGTTTTCCCTTGCTATAATGGGACATCTGAGGCTAAGTGCTGCAGTTGGAATGCTGAATGTTCCCCAAGGCCCATGTGGTAAAGGCTTGGCTCCTAGGGTGATGCTGTTGGGAGGTGGCAGAACCCTCAAGAGAAGGGGCCTAGTGGAGACCTAAAGGTAGTGTTCAGATTCCTGGGGGCATGCCCTCAAAGGGGATTGTGGGACCCTGACTTCTTTTCTTTTGCTTCCTGGCAGTGAGGTGAGCAGTCTTCCCTACCACATACTTCTGGTCATCACCATCAACACCTCGACAGAGGCCCAAAACAATGGGTTTTCCTGTTCTTAGACTGGAACCTCCCAAACCATGAGCCAAAATAAACATTTCTTCTTTACAATATAAATTAACTATCTCAAGTATTGTGTTATAATAACTGAAAGCTGACTAACACACCAGGTAATATATAAAGAAAAAACATTTACTTAGCTCACACTTTTGGAGTCTGAAAGTCCAAGATCAGGCTGCCATATTGATTTGTCCTCTGGCTACATCACACCATAGTGATGGCATCATGGTGAGATCATGTGCAAGAGGGAGATATCATATGGCAAGGAGGAAGCCAGAGAGTGGGGAAGAGCCAGTTACTCTAATAACCCTGTTGTGAGGACCTATGAGAACTACATCAATTCCTTCTAAGAGTAGTACCCCCAATTACCCAATCACCTTGCATGAGGCTCTACCACCAAAAGTCACCACCACCTCACAACACCACTGCTGCACTGAGAACCAAGTGTCCAGCATATGGGGAACACATTCAAACTACATTCAAACCTTAGAAATTTTAAGGGAACAACAAATGAGCCATCAGAGAAAATTACAAGCAGAGACCTCAGATGGGGTTTAAAGGGAAAACATTCTAACCTTTTTCAAGAAGAAAAAGTATTTGTTCATAATGCATTTATAATAAAGTTTGTGATGCATGCAGCCAGTATACATAGTCTCAAATGTCACTCAGAATCAGTCATTAGCAATAACACCAACATTAATCTTGATCAACACATGTAGCAAGGCTTAATTAGCACTAAAGCAAATGCTACTCTAGATTTCTCTTAAGCTTAAAAATAAGTCTAGAAATGCTAACTTTTATGACACACACACACACACACACACACACACACACACATATATATATATATATATATATTCTCCATGATAAAAGATAAGTCTAAAAAGCTGTTTCACAAGTAATTTAGTCAAAATGAAACTCAACACAAAAGGCTGACCACAAAATACAGATTAACATTTCAATGACCAGCATTCGATGAAAGATTACTAAACATGCAAAGCAGTGACTGTGACTATAATCAGAAGAAAAATCAGCAATAGAAAAAGATTCAAAATTATAAAAATGAGGACTTTAAATGAGCAATTATAAATATGCTCAAGATTTTTTAAAAATAAACATTATTGGGGCTGGGGTTGTGGCTCAGTGGTAGAGTGCTTGCCTAGCATGCTTGAGGCACTGAGTTCAATCCTCCACACCACATAAATGTAAAATAAAGATATTATGTCCACTTAAAAAACTAAAAAATAAATATTTAAAAAGTAAACATTATGAGAAGACAAAGAAAACTGTACATAAGAACAGAAAGAAATTAAATCTGGTTGTCAATAAAGTTCCTGGGTGTGGACACAGTTCTGTCAAATTCTAGAGCTGAAATATATGATATCTGATGTGAAAAATGTACTGAATTAGCTTAAAAAAGAGTAGATGATGCAGAAAACAACATGAGTAAATTTGAAGACAGTGCAATAGAAACTATCAAATTGAAGCACAGAGAGAGAAGGAATCTGAAAACAGACAGGGCCTTGAGACTGTGGGACAATATCAGAAGAGGGCAGAGCAGAAAAAATGGAGAAATGATTCCAAATTTCCAAACTGCATGAAAACTCTAAACACACAAGTTCAAAGAAATGTGAGCAGAAACAAAACAAAACAAAACCCATTGAGTTTTATACAATCAGTGTCAGATTTGGCCATCAGGTTACTAGAGCAACCTGTAATCTGGAAGAGCAACTGTCCTTCCTGCCAACTGTAACTAAGGATGGAATAAGCACTAGACTCTTTGTCTGAAGAAGGGAGTTGTGCAACTGGTCACACCTCACAGGAAGATAAATGCTTCTAATACGGTTGTCTACCCTTCCCAGGGCTTGGGACCAAGGGCTCTGTCCGGTTAGAATTGCCAGGTTTGAATTGTAGCTCCAACACTCAATATCTGTGTGACCTAATACATCACATCTTTGAATCTCAATTTCTTCACTTCTAAAATGGGAACATGAGCACCACTTTTATAATATTGCTAGAAGAATTCAGTGTGTTTAAGTATTAAGTAGAAAGTATAGTGGGTATTAGGCAATATTTTTATTTTACATGTCGTTACCCAAAGCACATAATAATTAAGAATAGCTATTGAGCTTTCACTACATATTGTATACTGAACTAAGGGTTCATAAGTAATATAATATTTAATCTACATAACAAACCCTTAAAGTATTTATCACTGTTTTAGAGTTCAGCTCTCACAGAGATTAAGTGACCTGTTCAGATTTACACAGCTTGTGGAAGAGAAAAGACTTAGGCCCAGGAGTAGCCTGGGTCTTTCATGAGACCATGTATTTATTCAGTTCATATGTGTTATGTACTTTACTACTCCTAGCTACCACAAAAAACTGCATCCCACAGAGATACAGACTATATCTCAGTGTACACTTGGTGCTGGAACTGTACCTTCTTGGCTTATAAAGAGGTTTTCTCAGAAGCGTTAAACAAGCATTCACCCACATTCATAATATATTGATCTACACTTCGTTCTTTTCCTAAAATCTCCACATATGTTGTTGCTTTTCCTGGCAAACAGGAGAGATGAGGCTTCACAAGCCTTCTCTGCAGAAAGCTGCCTCTGCTGAGGAGGGAGGTGGAGCCGCAGAGCCTGTCTTCCCTCACAGGACCCATCAGGACCCAGGCACTGGGAGATGCTGTACTTTTTCAAATAAATCCTCTCATTTATTCCCCAAAGTACTGTAAGATGTTGTTATTATCATCATCCATCTCACAGATGAGAAAATTCAGGCATGCAGAATTTCCCTCTGGAAGGGCCCAGATTAAGCAGCTCTCCTTGGGTGGCTGGGTGGGGATTTAGATCTAGGTAGCCTTTGAGGCCTGAGTTTTGGTTATTGGAATTTCTGGTTTTTTTCTGGGTGAGCAAAGATGAATTCCCCTAAATTCAATGCTCACTGGAAACAAGTGCATCCCATGTCATCAACTCCAGGTCCCACTGTCTCACAGTCTCAGGGGCATCTCCTGGTGAGGCCAAAGACCCTGACCTCCCTGTGGGCAGGGTCTGTGTATTTCATCTGTGTGCTTAGGGTGCACACAGCAGGAGCTCAGTCAATGTTTGGGCAAGGAAAGAAGAAACTCAAGAGGAAAGGAAGGAGGTGTAAGAAAGGGAAAGACGGGGACTTACAGCTGTGGAAGAGGGTCTCACCTTCTGCAGCTTCTTTCTTTCAGCCTCCACGGACGATCGAACAGCTTTGATTTCCACCGTATGCTTCTTCACCATGTCTTCCAGGCGCTTCACCAGCTGGTCTTTGAGGTGTTTCTTCTCCTCTTCAGTCTGATGTTTGATTTTACGAAGGTCCTCTTCATATTGTTGCTTCACATATTCTGTCTCAACACTTGCCTCTCTCTTAGTCTATTGAAAGAAATGGGAGTTTGCGCAATTATCCAGGGAATTATCACTTCTCTTTCATGCAACTCTTGCAACATTTAAATATGCATATATCAGAAAGGGAATAAATTTTACAAAACTAGATATTTGTCAGACTTCACTTTGTCAATATTGGAGAGGGCCTCTTTGGAAGGGTGTATCTTTTGCAAATGGGATCAGATGTTCCAGTCCATACTACAGCAGCTTCTAAAGAACGCTTGTTTGTTTTGATTGGGAATATGGAGTAGAATCCTAAACAATTTTCAGTTTCCCAGAAGCTGGCATAAAAGCTGGGAAAATGCTACTACATGTCCCAGTGTCCTACTTCCAAATGACAAGGGGTTGACAGAAAGCTGGCTAAAACTCCATTCTTGTTTCTTCTACTCTTGAAATCATGGATGTGATGATTCCAAGTGGTTGGGGAATGACTTCTACCTGAAATTCATGCCAGTAAACCCTCCTGTGACTTTCCCCTCCTGTAGGGTTCAGACACTACCTGTGTATCTGTGCTTCCTTTGGTGCGGGGACATTCCTTGGGACAGTTTTGATCCTGCTGAGGATGAAGACTGTGGACCTCCAAGTCATTCACTTCCCCCAGAACTTCATTCTCAGGCTTCATGTCATCTGCAAGCATGAGTTTCAACATCATCTGGGATGCTCTAGACTTTGCCCTTGTGTCCAGGACAGGTCCTGCATTCTGCTATTCAACCGTTTTGGTGACTACTCCTCTACTTAATCCTTGCTCCGTGCTCTGCTCATAAACCCAGTGATTCTCATCTTTGCTCAAGAAGCATGCTGAGCTTAATTAATTGCTATGCTTTCCCTTCCTAAACAAGTAATCTGATTTTTTTATTGCACTTTTTATTAGTTAAAAATATTAAGCATGGGGCTGGGGATGTGGCTCAAGCGGTAGCGCGCTCGCCTGGCATACGTGCAGCCCGGGTTCGATCCTCAGCACCACATACAAACAAAGATGTTGTGTCTGCCGAAAACTAAAAAATAAATATTAAAAATTCTCTCTCTCTCCCTCTCTCTCTCTCACTCTCTCTTTAAAAAGAAAAAAAAATTGAGCATGTTGCCCAACATAGGTACATTCAATGAGAACTTAAAGGATGAGAAAAAAATAATTATAATAACAACTGCTAACTTTTCCCTCCCCTGATACCTGAGCATATTTGCCCTATATTTGAGCATCTCTGTTCTAAACCTTCAGCACTCTTTTGGTTCTAATTTATGTATCTTCCTTCTCACATTTCAGCCTGCGGTAATTTCTTCTATTCAGACACCTTATTCCCCTGCTCCCTGGGTCACGCCCCTGATGCCATGGGCTGTGGTGTAACATTCCCATAAGCTCCTGAAGGCAGAGCCCATGTTTTCTGCCTGTTATCAAGCTGGTCAAGCTGCAGGTATTCAGGAACTTTTTGGTGAGAGAGCCTAATGAAAGGCACTTGGAGTCAAATATTCTTAGCTACACATACCTGCTTTATTATCGAACATTTGGCTGACTTTGTACTAGCTTTCTGAGCCTCATTTTTTTTTCATCTGCAATATGAAAGAATGGAAAACCTATCTTACAAAGTTATTGGGAAGACACAATAATGTAATTGTATGAAATGATGTTCAAAGTACAAAGTTCTGTCTAAACATGGAGGGGGAAGCCTGAGCCAAGAAGGGAACAGGCACTCAGATGGGTCAGATGGGGAACTATTTGGAGGCAAAGTCTTTTCACATCACAACTTTTAGGTGTCTGGCTTGTGCCAGCTCTAGGTGAAGCAGCTCTAGTTGTCAGCTCAGCCTAACTCTAGGTGTCACCTGTGCCCTGGCAGGGAGTAGACTCATCCACCTGAAAAGTCAGATGAAACAGCCCTGCCCCTTCCCCCTGCTCCCTCCGCAGTCTCATGGCTGCCAGAAGAACCAGGCTGACCTAGTGGCTAACTGCCAATCTTTAAGGAACTTGTTCCAGGGCATCTCACCAGTTTTCTGGGGCACATGACACTCCTGTAGCATCAGTCTGTCTTTGGCAACTGTCAACTTCTCCCCAAGTTTTTTTGCAGTGCTCTTCAGCTCTGAGTTCTCCTGGCGAGCCTCCCTCAGCTGCACATCCAGGTCCTAAACAGACAGTATGGGTCTCAGTTTCTGTATAAAGACACGTTCTGGGTGCAGGACGGTCATCAGATCTGAAAGGTGGGTAAGTGCACGCAGGAGCCCTGAGTCTCTGGAATTAGTGGCTTAGGGTTCATCAAATGCCTACTCATCCTCTGACTGACTGTTAGTTAATCTTTTTCTAGTAAGGATTAAATGAGATTAAGCGTCTGGTACAGAAGAAAATGCTCAGGAAGTATTAGAAATATTAGTGACTGCTACTTCTTAAAAATGGGGCTCTGCGTTTTTGTAGGGCTCACCAGCTGACTCATCAATGGAACACAAATGTACTGAGGATTTTAGGAGACTCACGTTGTTATGGAATAAACCCAGGCTTTAGAGTTAGGTTGTCCTGAGTTCAAAAACATTCACTGCATGTTCAGGGAGGCCAGTCTTTAAACTTCTCAATTTCAGTCTTGTTATCTTCATCTGTAACCTGAAAGTCTTTAAGTTCTCAGAGCTGAAGGACTAAGTCTAGCTCATCATGCATCCTCTGCCCATAGTCCTGGGCCCATCACCCTTAGGTGTTTAATAAATAATGAACTTTAATAGAGATAACAGTGCTCACTCTGGTAGAAATCAAGTACCCAGCACAGTACCTTACACACAGTAGGTGTTCAAAATCGGCAGCCTATTAGCCCTGGGGGAGGTATGAAGAGAGGCCACTTTACCTGAATCCTTTCCTTCAGCTTCTGGGCATACTTCTTCAGGTCACTTATCTTGCGACCCCTGTGCTCCAGGTCCCCTTCCAGCTTCCTGACCTGGGCCTGCAAGGCCGACTCCTGGACCTGGAAGTTCTTGCGGAGATCGGCCTCCTTCTCCTGCCACTGCCACAGGGCCTCGCTCACCGACTGCTGCATGGCCTGGCGGATGGCCTCGTTCTCCCGCTCGTAGGTGGCCTGCAGCTCCTCGGCCTTGCGGGAGTAGTCCTGGCTCAGCTGCTGGTTCTCCGCTCGCAGCCGCTCCACCTCCAGCAGCACCTCCTGCATCTCGGCGTCCGGGTCCGGCTCGGCCTTGGTCTCGGGGCTCTCCTGGGATCGCCGGCTCCACTGGGGGCCCTCGTGGCTCAGGTGCCGGAGCCGCTTCTCGTAGTCGGCCTTGAGCTCCAGCATCTCCTTGGAGAGCGTCAGGACGCGCTCAGCGTGCTCGGCCTCCACCCGCAGCTCCCGCTCTCTGGTCTCCACCCTGCACGTGGCCGACTCGGCCTGCGCCTCCTGAGTCAGCCTCTTCTGCAGCTCCAGGGCGCTCTCCAGGGCCTGGATGCGCTGCAGAAGGGCCTCCTCGTCGTCGCTGTTCCTGCCCTGTTCCTGCAGGACCCTCGCCTTGGTCTGGGCCACCGCGCTCTCCAGCTCCTCCTGGTGCGCTTCCCGCAGCGCCTCCAGGCTCGCCTCCGCCTCATCCTGGCGGGTGTTGAGGGCATAAATGACCTGCAAGCAAACAGCAGAGCCCAGTTAGGACAGGGGAGCTGGGTGCGTGGGAGGGCGGCTGTGACCAGAGACGCTATTCCTCTACACTGGGGACTGGGTAGAATGGCACAAGGAGGGCCTGGGAAGATTTGGGTGGCGGCCGCTTATTGAAAACTGTAGAGAACAGGGAAGTGGCACAGGGAGGTGGTGGAAGCGAGGCCATCAAGTGACACTGCCCAAAGTTCTCTGAGAGGGAAATCCACAGGGGACTTTGAGAGGACAGCAGGAATCTAGGGGAGTTTTAAAGCAGAGGGGTGATGTGATCTTCTTTGTTCCAAAGGAACACGTAGGAATGCAAAACACCAACAACACCTTAGAAAACCCAGCCCACAGTATTCTCCACAGGTACAGGAAGAAGATTGGAGAAAACTCCACATGGAGGGACCCTCCTGAGCCTGACAAAACGTATCTGTAAAAAATCCAGTTGGCATCACACTTCTCCCCCCTCATTGAAAGACTTTTCCCAGACCAGGAACCAGACAAGGATGTTGGCCTTTTCTACTTCTAAAACAAAAGGGGAAAAGTACTATTTGCTGTGTGGAGAATGGGATGAAGGAACCCAGGAACACAGCGGGAAGCCCAGATCCAGGATGATTCCCAGGATGTTGGCTCCAGCAACAGGTAGCTGTTTACTGAGATGGGAAAGACTAGGTGGAATAGATATGGAGAAGAAAATCAAGGATTCTCTTTGGATGTATTAAGTTTGATATGCCTCTAGACATCCCAGTGGAGAAGGCACCACAGCAAGTGGGTACATTGGTTCCCTTGGGTATTTAAAATGCTGTCCTGTGCCACAGTCATTCACATTGGTTTACCTTTAGCCTTGGTTGGTGGCTGGTGTTTCCTTATTCATGAGTCTGTCTACTGAACTAGACTATAATGTCATTGTCAGATTCCTACTAGTGTCTAATCCATGGTTTTCACACTGTATCCGCGTGGCCCTGAGTTCCTTGGAGGTTACAGGTCATTTCAGGAGTCCGGTGGAAACTAAGCAGGTGAGAACCCCCTCTTCAAGCAGAGGAGGATAGCATTTGCACTGGGGATTCTCCGACACGTAGTTTGGAAAAAAAACCAAAAATTTTTCTGTTACTTTCTTAAAAAGTTGAAAGTGATGCACAGGAATTTAGGCATTTATAACATAGAGAACAGATCAATTAGAAATAGTCAATGAGAGAAAGCTGTGCATGCGTGTGTGTGTGTGTGCATGTATAAAATTAATATTCTTAAATATTCAGAGAAGTTCAGTAAAAGGTCATAAATAAGAAGGTGTGATTAACCCGAAGCACACCTGCATGTATAAAATGAATATTTAAGAAGACCAAAGAGCACCACTAGAGGTGACATGTGTTATAGATTTAACAATATTTTGAGACTGCAGAGATTGAAGGAAGAGTAACATACCTCCAGGAAACAGCCTAATGTCTTATTTTCCATTGTCTCCATGTGATGTAGCTCTTGGTTTATTGTGTGTCTTCCACAACAGAATGTAAGCTCCATGAAAGAGGAGCTTGGTCTTCTCTGTTCATCACTCTTGGTCCCCAGTGCCCAGCTCAAGGTGGACACTCCAAAAAGATTTAAATAGGGAAGGAAAAGGGTAGATGAAACTTTCAAGGTGTAAGATGAGCTTGGCATCTTGTGAAGCCTTGGGAGAATAAGCATCAGATAAAGAATCATGAATCTGACATCTTCCATGCAGGGACCAGGGAAACTAGCCTTTTTGCCCTCCCAGGAAGACACCACGATGAAATGAAGTTTCGTCTCTAGAACTCCTCTGCATCACTCTGTGCACGGAATTCAGCCAACTTCTGGTGTTTTCTATGGCTTCCTAGTGATTACCATCCAAGAGCGTGTCTGGAGCTAAGTAAATGTTGAATTTGGTACCATGTTGGTTATAATTTGTATTAATAATAAATACCATTTTTTATAGAATCTATCATGTGCCTTGTACAGGGACAGAAACCATATATCCACTCATGATTTCAGAAAATTCCTATGGCAACTCTGTAATTTAGTGTTTTTCTTCCTGTTCTAAGAATGAGAATTGCACTTTCAGAGAAGTTCAGTAAAAGGTCATAATTAAGAAGGTGTGATTAACCCGAAGCACATGCTCACCACACAGGATCTCACTGCATCTTGCTGCCTCATTCAGTCATTTATTTATTCATGAATTCACTGTACATCTTGAATGGGCCAAGTTCTGTGCTGGTCACTGGAGGTAATTTCTGCTCAATAAGACAATTAGATTTGTGACCTCAAAAATACAATTCAGGGTTTTGGTTGTGGCTCAGTGGTAGAGTGCTTGCCTCACGTATGTGAGGCACTGGGTTTGATCCTCAGTACACATAAAAAAACAAGTAAACAAAACAAAGTTATTGTGTCCATCTACAAATAAAGATATTTTTAAAATACAATTCAGGACTAGGGTTGTGGCTCAGTGGTAGAGTGCATGCCTAGCGTGTGTGAGGCACTGGATTCAATCTTCAGCACCACATAAAAATAAATAAATAAAATAAAGGTATTGTGTTCATATATAACTAAAAATATTTTTAAAAATACAATTCAGTGAGACAGACTAGAAAATGGAAAGTTTAAATGCTTTCTTATAAATGCTCTGAGAGGATTCAGCACCAGTTACTATGGAAACACAGAGGCAAGGTCTGGTAGGAGAGAAGAGTTACTGGAAAAAGCAAGCCTTCCCCCTTTTTCATTTGGGTGGTCAATCCCCTTTTGCATGTCAGTTTCTGCTTAGGTAAGAACAGTAGCACTTCTGCATGTTGCTGCATAGTACTTGGTATGAAATTGAATGCACAGTATATTCATATTAAGTATCTATAATGGGATTGTTGCAAGTTATCATAGTTACTGCAGGGCTCAGACATTGAGCAGAAACTACATTCCTAGCCCCCTGCATTAAGCAGGACCATAGCTTAGCAGTTGCCAGTTGAATTCATTCAGGTGGATGGAGTAATGCGTGTTATCTTGGGGTCAACACAGACATTAAGGTTAAGAAGGATGTGTATCCTTCACACAGCCTCTTTACCTATCTGCAGACAATGGAGAGGACTTAGAGGAAGATTAAGTTCAAGATGGAAGGCATCTGAGCCCTGAATACCCGGTAGGGCTGCCCTCTACTGGGAGGACCTGAGCCAGATATAAATTACCATGCTGAGACTCTGACTTGCTGTTATCTGTTATCACATCTGTTAGTTACCCCAACATGTTGGCGGTCCACAAGACTACCCTAGGATTTGTGACTCACTAGAGGAATCACAAGATTCAGCATAAAGTCATACATATGGCTATGATTTATTATAGCAAAGGACACAAAGCAAAATCAGCTAAGGGTAAGAGTGCATGGAGTGGAATCTGGACAGCAAGCCAGGGGTAAGTGTTATGGGCCTGGCCATATAGGCAATGCAAACAGGCTCCATTTTAGCCTGAGACTCCATGTCATGTAAGAAATGCTTCCCCCATGGGAACACTCCAGCTCTGTACCTATCAACAGTTGCTTATCATAGCATGTTTGGCAACACAAAATGGCAATTCTTATACAATGTAAAATTGTTCTATCTTTGGTTCCCATTTTTCTTGTGCTATGTACCCTGACAGAGATTGATTGTCTAGACGTTAGTAACAATTCTTTAACTTGTACTCAAGTAGAGTCCTTTTGAGGCCCACTTCCCTTCTGCTTGCTTGCTGCTATGCCAACCTGGAAAGTCTTGTGGGAAATACCAATGTACCCATTACATCGTTTCGCTAACTGCTCAATTCAGCTTCTGTACCTCTGCTTGCTTCCTGCTTCACCAGCCTGGATGTGGTTTTTGCGGGTTTTGCCTTTAAAGACCCTGAAATGCTCAGGCTAGGTGTTGTTCCTCGCAGTTAAGTGTTCTGGGGGAGCAGTCTCTGCGAAGGCTGACTAAATAGAGTGTCTCTCCAATTTGGACAAAATGGATTTGGTACATTTTCTGAGAGGTCTGCCCTATAATAGTAAACTTCCCTTTCAATGGAGTTAATTCACCTATGAAGGAGTTGCAACAGTGCCAGAAGCCATCCATGACCCATATGTGAACTGTGCTTGAACTAAAACGATGTTGAAGCCATTAGGCAGGAAAGCCTGATACTGGGAACTCCTAGCAGCAACCCTGCTGGTTTGAGAATGCCGGGTTCATGTGGCTTCCTACCCAGCTCCACCACAAGTTCAGCACAGCATCAGAGATGGGGCGGTCCGCTGGAGCCACACAGCCTCTTAGAGATGGGTGTGGCTTGCCAAAATGCCAATCAACATGTTTATTCCAAGACCCCTGCCACACCCAGAAGCAAAAATCCTCCCACTGAAACCTTATCTGTGCCTTTGATGTACTCACCTTTAAATAAAGAATCAGGACTGGAAGACCTATCAGGGGCTCTGCTTTTAACTAATTTCTGGCTCTGTCTCTATTTATTAGTTAATTATTTCAGACTTTTTATTTCCCAAGCAGCTCACACCTCCTGAGCAGGAACCTACCACGGCAGGGTGCTGACCATCCCACAGTATGACAACACAGGAAACTTGTCAAAGACTTAGCACCCAGGGATTTTACTGGAGGATCCTCAGCCAGGCAACCTCTACTTGGCATGTGTCCAATTTCCAAATTCCCAGAAGGAAAGCAGGTACTTTGCACAAACCATGTTTTTTTGCACATTTTAGGCATAATGAGAAACCCTTGTTAGTTTAAGTAGTGGGATTCCTCTGGAAATTGAATAATTTCCCAGATGCTAACTGAGGGCCAACCTTATAGGCAACCTGTTCTAAAATTCCCTATTCCTTTGTCCTCATAGAAGTGATTTCAATTCTCTACCATGTTTCTTGAGACCCTGACTCTAATTCTTGGCCCACTCCTATACTCCTAGCATAAATTATTGTTTCTTGCTTTTTGTAGGAGAAATGATTAAGAGCTTGGGTTACAGAGTGGAGTACCAGCTTCTTTGTCTTCTAGCTAGAGATTTTAGGCAGGTGATTCAAACTTGGTGGAGCCCAGTTCTTTGTCTTTAAAATGGGAGTAACAATAGCATCAACCTTCTAGGATTGAACTGAGAGCTAAATAAGGTAATGCACAGGAATATCTTCTATCCAATGCCTATATAATGAACACCACCTCCTATCCTATCCTAACCTACCCTATCCAGAGAGAAAAGATTTGAGACACTTAATTGTGGGTTGGCAAAAAGCCAGAGTATTTGGTAGCATTTAGTCTATTGTAGGATCAGAATCCAGGCTGCTGTGGTTAAGAGAAAATGGAATTTAGGGAAGGGGTGATCATAAGGGAAGAAGGACAGAGAGAGTAGATGGCTAGATAGGCAAACAAGACCAAAGTGGGAGTAAGAGTAGGGGGGAAAACTGAGATGAGAGAAAGGCCAATGAAAAGAGTTCAGAAGAAAAAAAGATACAAAAACAAAATGGTACAATTCCAGGCAAATGAGTTTTATTTTAAACAATTGAGAAAATATATAAGGAATTTCACTTCTTTTATAAGGCATTTCTTATCTCCTGTTTTACCTGTTGTAGTCTGTGATGCTATAGCAAAATACCACAAATGGGTAATTATAAATAATAGAAATTTATTTAAAGTTCTGGAGGCTAAGAGTCCAATATCAAGGTTCTGGCAGATTTGGTGTCTGGTAAGGGTTGTTCATTACTTCCAAGATAGTGCCTCGTTGCTTTGTCCTATGTGGCAGAAGGGACAAACATGCCTGCACATAGTGGAAGGGCAGAAAGGGCCAAACAAACTCCCTCAAATCCTTTTATAAGGGTCCATATCCCACGCAGGAGAGTGGAGCCCTCATCTCCTAATTAACTCCCTATTAACATTACCACGTTGGGGATCAAGTTTCATCTTAAATTTTGGAGAGACAAACATTCAAACCACAGTTGCTCCCTGCTGATACAGAAAGTTATACCATTCATCTGTCTTCTCAGGAAATTTTGGACCATTTGGAAAAAGCGGTTATGGCTCTTTCATGTCATATTATGGACATTTAGGCACAGTGAATTAGAGTGAGAGCTTCCTAAGCATGGGGAACTCAGCTCACGGTTTTTGTAGCTCCTTGTGCACGTAGCACAATGCCTGGCCTGATCCACACTCCTAGGTGTTTACCATTGGCTTGAAGAAGGATGCTGGGCCACATAGTGTAGATCCCATTTGCCCCTGTAAGGATGTCACACATACAGATGTATGCATACAGATGCTGTCTGCTAGCTGTGGCCTTGCATGCTATGTAATCTTATTGGGCCTCAGTTTCATCATTTGTACAATGGGAAGAGTAAAGTTTCTGTTTTATAAAGTAACTGAAGGGTTAAATGAGGTAATACTCGAAGCATGTGGTATGGTGCCTGGCTCACAGCAAGAACCTATAGAACCAAACTCTTCCTATTATGGTTGTTCATGGGGCACATTCAGCCCAATGGAGATTTCTGTGGCAACAGCATTTCTTATGAGGAAGGCTGAGGTCCTCAGCATTCCTTGTAATGGAAGTTGCTGATGTACCAAGTATCTGTTTCTCTCTTCATCCTTAGAAATAGAGTCCTAGCTTTTCTGTGGGTGGGTTGTCACATGTCACAGCCTCTTTTCCAGCTCAGAGTGGCCGTGTGACCAAGATCTGGTCAGGTGGATATAAAAAATGTCATTACTTCTTCTAAAATGATTCTTTTATTTCCAGGCAGTCATCTTGGACCATCGGCTAAGGTTGATTTGAATGTGGTATAAGAGGAGCCAGGGTCTCTGCACAGTAGAAAGCAACACCTACCCTGGACTCATTCCAAATGAACTTTCATTTTGGTTTTTGCCATATCCATCTCTATAACACTTATCTTTTAAATGCTCAAGTTATTGTACTTCTCTGAGCCTCAGTTTTCTCGTCTGTAAAATGGAGATAACCCATACCGGGTTTCTGGGACAATCAAATAGAATTTCATTGCTAAAGTGGCACATAGTAGGTACTCATTACATGTTTCTTCCTTCTCTCCTCTCACTCCATCCCCTCAAAAGGAAAACTCCTTGGATTTCAGAGACACAATCTCCACAACCTGCTCTGAACACTGTTGAGCACATTCTGAGCCACCCTTCTGGGCGGGGTGCCTCAGGGGTCACGTGGCAACCTTCCCCTGCCATCTGGTTGCCTGCTACTACTACACTAAAGTATCAAAGAAAAGAGTTCAGGCTTCATTTGCAAATCCACTTCCTCAGGGAAGGCTGACCAGCATCTATCAAGGGACATAAATAATTTAGCAGCCAAGAGAAATACTGAGAAAGCTGGGAGGTCTTCCCAGGAGTTTTACAAATCCACTGAAGATAGTTTGACTCCAGAGAGAATTTTAGCACGGAGCCTGTTGGGGTCTTTGAGGTTGAGCATTATAGACTTAACTAGACTACAAGCATCAGATCCTAAAAAAAGTTTCCATCAAGTTTAGCAACACGAGTTAGAATTGAAATGAAAAGGGGACAAAAAGGCAATTCTATGTGCTGAGTATGCAGAGTATGACATTCACTGGGCCAGGCAATTTATGTTTTTTCAATTACTCATGTAACACTTTTACAAATTGGACATTCTTACATTTGATCCTATTTTGCAGAGGGGTTAACTTCACATCTAGGGGCCACATTGCTTTAGAGCCTGCTAAACCTGGGCACACATTGTAGCCCCACCTCTTTCTAGCTATGGTAATTTGAGTAAGTTTTTGAGCCTCTCTGAGCCTCAGTTGCCTTATTTATGACATGGGGGAGCAGTGTGCACCTCTTAGCTCTCCTTGGAGATTAAATGGCATAATGAACCTAAAACCCGTTACGGCATCCCAGCACACATTTGCCTACCTTCTCCCCACCCCCTTCATTCATCTTCCTTGCCATGGCTCCTCCCACTTGGTGGATGGCATTTCTTTTACTTCTCTAATGATGTTGAACTTGCATTGGCCAAGACAAAAGGAATGGACTGGTTGCAAGCAGAGCCTTTAAATGTGTTTGTGTGTGTGTTTTGGATTGTCCTCCTGTGCTTTCACTATTTGTCACAAGAAAAGTGTGTGCAGCATAGTCACTGGTCCCAGAACAAGAGACACATGCAGTAGCCTGGACCCCAACTGGAAGTCTAGAATTAGCGTGGTTTAGTCAAACACAGCCGGGAGCAGCTGAACAGAGCCAACCAGAGCATGAAATGAGTCACCGTTGTCAAAGCCACTGAGACTTGAGAGTTGATTGTTACCCAGGATTATTGCAGGAAAATATGCCTAATACACAAAGAAAGATCAAGAATAACATAATCAATACATTTAAGGGTATTTGGAGTTCTGAAGAGGCACAAGTAAACATAGGGGAAAAGATCACATTACTCAAGTAATTCCCTTTTCTCCTGTGTCACCATTAATGGGTCAGCCCCATCAATATATAAGTGTGCTGTGATTTTTATCATTACCAAAAATACTTCTTTTGATCCCAACTCCCCCATTTTCCTTCACCACTTTATAGCAACTTCTCAAATGCTTTTATACCCACTGTCACTAGTTTGTCTCCAGTTCCTCTCTCTTGAATCTTCTCCAATCAGCCTTTCACTTCAATTAATCTTCCCAAATAGCCCATCAAGATCACAACTGACCTCCACATTACTAAAACAAGAGTCAAGTTTCAGGCTTCACTGGTTCAACTTTTTGGCAGCATTGACCTAATAAATCATTTCCTGCTGCTTAAAATATTGTCTTTACTTGGCTTCTAGAATACACTACCTTTCTACTGACCACTGCCCACTGCCTTCCATCTCTTTGGTTATTTAGTTCCTCCTCATTCTCATCCTTCAAATAGGAGTGCCCCAAAGCTTAGGTCTTGGACTGTTTATCTTCTCTATAAACATTCCCTTGGGATCTCAACCAATCCCATGATTTTATGCATGTTTCATTTTCTACTGACTCTCAGATTTGTTTGACCAGGTCAGACCTGTCACTTGAACACCAAACTCATATATCCTGTTGTATACCAATATCTACACTTTGATATCCAACACGCTTCTCAAATTGAATTCTGGATATTTCTGTCCAAACATGCTCTTCCCACAATAGTCCCCATCTCATTCCACAGCAACTCCTTTCTTCCCATTGCTTAGGTAAAAATTTTGGAGTCCCCCAATAAACTCATGAAAAGATACACAACATCTCTCATCCTTAGAGAAAAGTAAACCAAAGCCACAATGTTTTAGCACTTCACACCCATTAAGATGAATGTCGTTTAAAAAAGAGAAAACAAATGCTGGGGAGGACAGGGAGCGTCTTGTGAATTGCTGGGGATGGGGGTGGGGGGGTGTAAAACAATGCAGCCACTGTGGAAAATGATACATACAATTACCATATGATCTGGCAGTTCTACTGATTTTCTCTTCTTCTATAATATGAGTTATCTGCAGGAGGGGGTTTTTGTCTGCTGAGTTCACCACTAGATCCCAGAACAGTACCTGGAATGTGCAAGGATTCTGTAAATATAAATTTACGTTTTGCAAATATAAATATTTGTTGAATGAATAAAATATCATTTCATCCTAGCAGAAATGTTATCAGAGTGCAGAGAATACTTGGGTTAGGTTAGAAAGATGAGCAAATGTCAGTCATGTAGAAGGAGTCTGAGGAAAAGACAGGTTGGGAGCAGAATAAGACCAGGAAGTAAAACAGGCATACAGTAGACCGTGGGGGTACATGCAAAGGCTGTCCTTTTAGCTCTAACCAGGAGAGGGGAGAACAGTATGATACAATGCTGGACAGGTGGGCAGGGGTCGGACATTCCAGGTTAGGGATTAGGCTTTATTCTCTTCATGTAGCACTTGGTGCCCACGCAGACGCCCAGGCTTTGTACCAGAGATCCTGATGTGGGTAGGTCTTTGGGCTTTCCAGAGATCTGCATTTTTTTTTTTTTTAGAGAATGAGAGAGAGAGAGAGAATTTTTTTTTAATATTTATATTTTAGTTCTCGGCGGACACAACATCTTTGTTTGTATGTGGTGCTGAGGATCGAACCCGGGCCGCACGCATGCCAGGCGAGCGCGCCACCGCTTGAGCCACATCCCCAGCCCTGCATTTTTATATTCAGTTGCAAGAGATCTCAGCGTCTGAAAGCCACATGGGTGTGTACAATGGGAAACCTGTGGTGCATGTTCCAGGCAGGAAGTCTTTCTTTCTTTCTCACAAGGTTTGTGCCCTTTCTAGCAACTAAAACTCTCCATTTCTTAAGTTTTGGGACTGTGCCCTGGCTGCAAAGTACGGTCTGGGTATAATGGAAGCTGGAAGAGAACTTAGGGGAGTAAGAAAGCTGGATTACAGCCGGGGAAAAGGTATGGGCTTTGAGAGCTGTAGACAAGAAGGAGCGGCAGGCCAGTGATTCTCAGGTATGGGATAGAGGACAAGGAAGAATTCAGAAAATAATTTTGCCCTGCCTGGCGGCAGGGTAGCTACACACCCCTACTCAGAAACATGGCATCCGGAGGCACCAGACCATAGAAAGGCCACGGTCACTGCTTTGGATTCTTCGTTGGGCTCAGAGAGGAACTTCAATGTTTGGGAATCTCCTGAAAGCAGCCCAGAGGGGCAGAGGTCATGTGGTTGCTGCCTCTTCCTTTATAGAAACAAGTTGGACAGGACCCAGACCAGGCTGGGCTCACACAAATGAGCTTGGAATGGATTTCTAGACAGATCCAAGAAGCTAATTAAAATCTCATCATTGCCCATCAGAGAGCTGTTGCTAGGTGCCTCACTGCATGTGGCACTGAATTGTGAGACATAAGCTCCTGAGTAATTGGAATCCAACTGTCTCCCAAAGCAATGTAGACTGGGGCTCAGCTGAAAGGTGAGGGCAGTCCCTCAGGAAGGCTTTTAATTTCAGCTTCTCCAATACTCACACAGGGACACAGACCTGCCTTCATTTTGAGTAGTTTTACAGGCTTTAGAAGATGTGGGGACTGGAAGGGGACCATATTGTCTGTCTCAAACCTCAAGTCACTTGTCTAGAGCTTTATATGGAAAACTCCGTTGATTAGCCAACCTGCTCAATACATATGCATATGTGTGAACGATACTTCTTGTGTTGGTCAGTTTTTCAACTCTGTGACCAAAATACCTGACAGGAACAATTTAGAGCAAAAAAGTGCATTTTGGCTTATGGTTTCAGAAGTCTAGTCTGTGGTAGGCTGACCCTATTGCTCTGGACCCAAGACAAGGCAGAAAGGCCTGGTAGAGGAGTTGCTGCTCCATTCATGGCAGCCAGGAAGCAGAAAGAGAAAGAGGAAGGGGCCACAGGAAAGATGAATCCCGGGCAGGGCACAGCCCAGTGACCCACCTCCTCCAGCCACACCCCACCTACCTGCCTACAGGTATCTACCAGTTAGTCCATGAAAATTAGGATGGACTAGTTAGGTTACAGCTCTCGTAATCTAATAATTTTGCCTCTATTCTTACATTAACACAGGAACTTTTGGGGGACACCTCATATCCAAACCATGATACTATTTTATGAATGAAAATAAAGAAAAGTTAATACTTCTCCTTGAAACTATTTTGGCAGACAAGCAATCCAAGCAGGAATATCAAAACCTATAACCACATGCATAGAAACAGAATTGTATGATTGCAAAAGCAGACATAATGGTTCTGCAAATTCACCCGTTTAGATTACAATTTTATATACTTAAATTCTAAAAGCAGACTTTGTATGCTCACTGACATAGATATACATATCCATTTTTTCCAAATAAATGACATAATAATGGGTGCTAACATTAGTTTTACATAGCACTTTCTGGCTCACAAAGCAGCTTTACAAGGTAAATCCCACATCATGATAAATATAAATACATTAATGCCCGTTCTAAATAAATTTTTATTTTCTCTACCATTCTCTGGGGAGAGAAAAATCTCTTGTAACATTTTCCAATCTGTTTATTGTGCCATCTACAGATCTTCAATAAACAGTATGTTTCAAGCTAAATATCCCCTGCCAACAACACCTGAACAAAACCCAAACCTCCATTTATGATCCCAATTATCTTTGCAGATTGTTTTCCCAGCCATGGCTGAATTTCTGTGCTCTTACTGCATGTAGCCTCGGGTACAGTGGCAGGAGTTTTGCTAAATACTCTGTCAGATTTTTAATTTATTGGTGATGGGGCAGACGCTGCCCACTTAACCTGAACTCCAGAAATGAAAGGGCCACACTGGGTACAGTTCACAATCAGTCTTTTATCCCTGACTCGTGCTGCCAGGAGAATCTACAGGAATACACAGTCCATGACAGATCACCATGGCAAGGATCTCAAAAAACTAGGAAGAGGTTAAGATAAAAATTTATAAAATTGAGAGATTCAAGTTTGTTTTAAAATTACATACACATGATTACTTACATACATGTTAATACACATTGACAAAGAAAAGGGTCAAGAAGATACCAAAACATGGCCAGAGTTATTTGGGGGCAGATTAAGGGTGATCATTCCCCCCTGTAACTTTTGTTTCTTGTGTTTTCTCCAACTTTTCTCTGATGGGTGTGTACCTCAAATATAATCAGAACAACTCTAGTTTTTGTTATTGTTGTTGTTTTTAAGACTAGAGAACATACAGAATGTTCTGCATCAGTTAATCCTCACGTACATCAGCTGAGACACAGCCTGGAAGGAGAGACAGATGCTGAGGAGGAAGGCCAAGTCCTGAGGCCTCCTGGAGGATTTGGCTTTGGCTCTGCTGCCTCCATCTGACTGGTGAGAAATAGAAATTGGCCTGTTTCAGTCTGAGCAGCCTAGTTACAGCAAATGTGTTGTTTTTTGCACTGAGGGCCTCTGTTCCATGGAGAAGCACGTAAGCTAGTGCTGCTGCTGAGAATGTCGTGAGGTGTGCAAGGCACTCCCTAACCTCAGGTCGCAGGTGAGGAATGGAGCCCGTGTTGGCTACGGCTAGTCGGCGCTTTCAGAAATGATCTCCGAAACTCAACCTTACATAAGCCTCTTTTGGGAACAAATGTTGACAGCATTGAAAAACATTTGATACAAAGACTGCTGTCTAGAAATTTCTGAAATAATTTCCTCCAGACTATCCTTTTTATAACTCATCTACTTTATGTCACTTTTTCTCCTTGCGTCTAAGTGTTCTTCTAAGAGTGTTCTTGCTTCTATGAGTGTTCCTTCTAAATCTAGGGACTGACTCAAGACAGTGATGTTTAGTACTCCCAGAAGGCTCCTCACCAACCACACCCATGACTCTCAGCCTTAATCTGCCTTGGCATACCTGAGGGTAGGACATGGTCAATGGGGACTCACCATTGCAAAGCCTGCTGGCTTTGTGGGGCAGAGTCATGACAGATGAACCTTTTGTCCAAAAGCACAACATTGGGCCAGACAACTAACAGGCACACAGTAGATCCTAAGTAAGAGGTGTTAGTATGGGTGTTTGCTACTCCCCACTGTATCCTCAATACCTGGAAAAACCCCTAGCCCAGAATTCAACAGGTGGCAAGGAGTGAAAGAGTAAGTGATGAAAAAGCAAAGAAGAATTCTGAATTCCAGAGAGGAGGCACCAGTCAGATGTGTTATACCGAGAGGGACTTATTCAGAACTGCCTGGAAAAAAAGGCATGTCACTACTGGTTAAAAAAAAAAAAAATGCAATTTGGGTATTTTACACATCCCAGAGGGTAAAGTCAGAAATCGGTAGAAACAGTTCCTCAGTGAGAATTCAGTGAGCACTCCGAGTCCAGAGCTCTTTTCACTTGGTTCAAATCTGGTAGCTGTCTGTGAGGTTACATGAAATCCTATTAACACATTCTGAAGGTGAGGAGCTGGGAGGTTGCCAAGGTAGAGCTGGATAATAGAGTTACGTGAAAAGTCATCTCCATTTTCACAAATGGTGACAGTTTCCTTTCTCTTGGATGAGTTCCCTGAGCCAATCTTATACTGTCTGTCAGTCCTGGAGGGTAGAAAATGAATTTTAGTATGTGCTCCTGAAGAGCCTTTCATTATTTATGAAAAGGGAAAAAAGATCCAGTGGTTACGAGATAATGCCTTTGTAGCATGTCTTGGCAGATCTTTTTTGTCCATTAAAAATGTGTGAAATCTCTTTTAAAATAATTACTTTTTTTTAGCAACTGAATCCTAGCTACGTGCAGACTTACTAATCAGGACTCGTCTAGGTATGAAAACAGAAGCCCACATCTACTAGCTTGAGTTAAAGGAAATGTATGGGTTCATGCATGGGAGAAGCCCAGAGCCATTGCTAGCATCAGGTACAAGCTCTTAAATGGTGTCATCTTGACTCCATCTCTTTCTATGTCAAAGTAAAACTATTCCTCTGCACTGACTTTATTCCTTGGTAGAGTCTGGACAACATAGTCATAGGCTGCTTTCAGATTAGATTTTACCAGCTCAGCATACCCTTGGAGAGAGAACTTGTCTCTGACAACGGTTCCAACAAAAGCCTTAAAGCTAACTCTATTCACCTGACCATGGTCACATGTCTAATGCTGACTGGTCTTTGTGGCCAGTGGGGTAGGTTGCATAGCCTGGCTACTTTCATGTCATGTGGGGACCAGGGGAAGGGGATGGATCTGCCTCAACCACATGGTCTGAAGATTGAGGCTATACATGGCCAGTATTTAGAAGTCTGGGTCCAGAAGAATGGGTGCTATGTCAGTAAGAAAAAGTGTCCATAGAGCTGATGTCATGATCCTTCTAAGTAAACCCAATGTAGTTCACTGGCACCAGCATCAGAACTGGAGGAGAGAGAATAAGAAATGAGGACTTGGTTCCTACTTTGACACAAAACATGAGAAACACATGAGCACCCGAAAGGATCACATAAAACATCCAACCAAGAAGATGGTACAGGCTGGGAGGGCTGGCAGGAGGCCCAAGGCCAGCCAACAAACGACCAGAGTTCTGAGGCTCAGCTCTGCCCTGTCAAACACTGTGACCTTAAGTAGGTCCCTTAACCTCACTAGAAAATGAAGTTGCCTCTCCTAAGAAATGAAATGGTCAAACTAAACTGGCATTTCCCAAGGGAATAGATGTGAGTCCATGGTCAGATAAGCTTGGGAAGTGTTTGCAGCTCTTTTAAAGCACAATTGTTTAGCTCTCTTTACTCCAGCAGTTGGCCATTGAGTTCTTTTGTTATCAAAATAACAATCATTATTATTCCAATTACTATCCTCATAACACATTTTGGGAAGTGCTGGGCCTACAGTGCTTTAAGACCTTGAGTTTGGATCTCTGTTTGTTAGTGTCAAGGGCACATGAGATCAAGTCCTAGAAGAGCTTATTGGTTTGCTGGTCGCCTTTCTCTGGGCAGAATTAGTGCACATACTGCAGTGACAGCCAGTGTCCTGAGTGAGGGAGAGAATGGGAACCCAAGGAGAGCAGCAAGGAAGAGCTCTGGGGACAGAATCTAGGTGGAAGAGTGGAAGGGAGCAAGTGCCACTCCTGGAGAGGTAGGAGAGCGCTGAGGTAAGACTCAGAGGAGGTGTCTCAGCATGCTAGTAGTAGTTATCTCTAGGTAGTGGGGTTATGGATAATTTTAATTTTAAAAAACTATTATTATTATTATTATTATTATTGGTATTGCTATTGAATCCAGGATGCTTTCAATAATAATAATAAAAATAAACTAGCCCTTTTTTTTATTATTTTGAGACAGGCCCTTGATAAGTTGCAGAGGCTGGCCTCAAACTTGTGATCTTTCCTCCTGCCTCAGCCTCCTGAGTTGTTGGAATTATAGGCATGTGTCATGGTGCACAGCTGGAGATTTCAATTTTTGAAAAAATGTTTCTTTGTCATATTTCATAACTCCCTATAACATATGTATAATGGTTTTAATTAAAATGATGAAAGAAAAATTTAAAACTATTTTAAGATTCCAAATCTAAATGAACCAATTAACTATGAAGTTTTTTTTCTCTGTCCTGTATTATATTTGATTAAAAGGGAAAGTTTTCTTGTTGATGGCTTTTAAGCTTCTTTCATTGGGATTTTTTCATAATCAAGAAGCAACTATAAAGATGACAATTATAAAAAACAAACCATTCTCTATTCCACTTTTCATTTTTCCTTATTGCTACCTACCTTTTTCATTTTTCCTTATTGCTACCTACCTTTTTTATTTTTCCTTATTGCTACCTACCATTTTTCCTTATTCCTACCTCATTCAGATGGCCGAGATCCTAAGAGATGCTCAACGTACAAAATTGTAGGCACAGCTAATGCTATGTTCATCCACACTGCAGACAAGAGCACAAACAGAATACATGAAAAGGCAGCAGGTCTCTTTAGAATGTGGATCATACATGGCACTAAGTGCATCCTAAGTCAAACAGATGCTCAGAGAATCCCAGAGTGCTGAATGAAGGACAGGTGACTGTTTATATTAGGTTCCCCAATCCCAACTCAGCAAACTAGTTTTGCAAGGACATGAATACATGATAATGGTGGTGACATAGCAATGACGATACTGATAATAGTGCTAATAACTGCATGAACAACTAACATCACCTGAGGGTTTACAAAGCACTTGGTAACATTTTTTTTTAAAGAGTGAGAGAGAGTGAGAAAGAGGGAGAGAGAGAGAATTTTTTAATATTTATTTTTTTAGTATTTGGCAGACACAACATCTTTGTCTGTATGTGGTGCTGAGGATCGAACCCAGGCCGCACGCATGCCAGGCGAGCGCGCTACCGCTTGAGCCACATCCCCAGCTCCTTTTTTTTTTTTTTTTTTGGGTAACATTTTTATACACCTTCTCCCATTAGATCTTTTTAACCATCCCAGCGGGTAAGTCTTATGGTTGCCCCAGTTTTACAGATAGGCAAACCAAGACACAGAGAAGTGAGTGTTGTGCTTGAGGTTATATGGCTAGAAGGCAATCAGACCATTATTCTACTCTGTTCAGGTTCCAGAGCCTGTATTCTTCACCACCGCAAAAACCACTGAAAGAAAGCAGGAGTGACTCTTCAGTAAAAGTGAACCTGAATTCTGTAGTTGGTAGGATCTTAAGTAAAAGTATTGATAGGGAGCAGGCTAAGCTACTATAAGAAGATCCCCCCAAAATATAGAGGGCTAAACAAAGTGGAAACTCATTCTTCTCTCAACAGTCCCCAGGGTGCTGGTGATCAGAACTGGGTGGACCACTTTAGTGACCACTCAGCTCTGCTATCCTCCATCTTTGTCAGTTCTCAACATGCACCTTCCATTATCTGGGCCCAAGGCCACTGCTATGCTTGTCACCTTTCCTGTCTGGTAAGAAGGGAAAATAGGGGAGGCTCAGGGTGGGCAGCTGGTGCTTAGGTTGGGGATGAACTGAAAGGTGCATTCATCACCTCTGCTTACCTCCCTCTGGCCTTCACTAATCCCATGGCCACATTCAGCCTCAAGGAGGCTGGGAAATGCCATCCAGGACTGGGCTGCCTTGTGTCCAGCAAAAGCTAAAGATGGCCCAATTACCAAAAGAAAAAGAGAGACCTCTGGGCCCATTACTTACAAAGTTAGATCTTGGCTTTTACCAAATCTACACTAGCTGGGTTGTATACAAACAAGGAATCTGAGGCTCAGAGAGTGGAAGCCGATATCCCTCATCTCTTCCTGGGAAAATGAATCTATAGCCTGTCCTCTGATTTTCAGTTTAGTGTTCTTTTTTTCTTTTTTTCCCCCTAAATTGAGTCCTCTGATTAAATTGAAAAAGGAATCATGAAAGTTCTAAGTTGTACCAAGTAAGCACAGTGACCTTTAAACAATTGATTATAACATTGCTCAAATGTTGAATGGAGGTTCAAAAATAGCTGGAAAAATGTCAAAAAGAAAGATAAATATGTTTGTTGAATTTTAAACCTGGGGGGAAGTTATCCCCATGATCATTCTCATTTCAAAAATAAATCAATTTTGGCTTCAAGATTTTTACAATCACACAACTTTCATGGAAGTGCCAGGACTGTACCTTTATCTCTTGGTTTTCAGTGTTCTTTCTACTGGCCTTGAAGTTCTTCATGAGACGGACAAAGACTTTCTGAATACTTTAACATTGGAGCCCATAAAACCCCAGGGAACCTCAATCTATCTCCTGGGGAATTATCTACAGAATCTGTTATTTTCTGATCTCTCATTCATAAACCAGTCAGTTCCAGTTAAAAAGCCTCCATTTATAGAAGTCTTCCTTTATCAAGTACCATGTTAGATGCTCAAGAATGTGCAGATACAGAAGCCATGGTCCCTGCCTCCAGGAGTTTTTAATTTATCAACAAATTGATTAAAACAATTAACCACATAATCACACAAAAGGACATAACAGCTGGATATACAGTGACAACTATTTTATTTATTTCCCCAGAAAACATGATAACCCACACACTATCAGGATCCAGCCAACCCTTGTCTCTGACCACGGGTGTGAATACATGTCCCAGACTGGGCCGATGATAGAACTCCAACCTCTGACCATAGTGACTGGCACAGGCCAGGCAAAGCCCCTCCTGAGAGTTATTCCCTGAGGTTAGAGAGAATATTTCATCTCCTTATTGGGTCTGAATGTTAGAGATATGTAAACTCACTGACCTGTGACCTGTTCTTTATCACATGGGGAAAGCCTGTTATTAGTAGGAAGAATGACCCTGCCAGGCTGACCAGTGTGGAGAGGTGAGTAGGAGAGATAGGTATGTGTCTCACAGCAGCTTGTACCCATCATCATCATCATCACCATCATCAATGCTTGTAATGTTTACTTTATGCTAGGAATAGTGCCTGTATAAAATGTAGGTATTTGATATCATCTCACTGAATAATGCTAACAATAGTAATGCTAATAAAATAATAGTAGTATTATTCTCCCTTATAGAGGAGTAAACTGAGAAAACAAAGAGGACTAATAATTTGTCACATGTCCCAAAGCTAGTGAAAGAACTGGGCCATGAACCCAAATTTGTCTGACTCTAAAATCTTAGTTCTTTCTCCTGCAACATATGGCCCTGTGCCTGCAAGGATCCAATTCTCTGAATTAAGTCAGATGGCTTGAGTCTCCTGTATAGAACCATCTTCAAATATTCATACTGGATTTGATTCTGGGTGTTTCTTCTCTGTTGGCTCCTGACCCAGCCCTGTCCTTCCTTAATGACTGTGGGTGGAGTCCACTCTCCAGGCCGAGGAGTCCCAGGTGCCCAGTGCAGAGTCAGCCTCCTCAGATCCCTCCTCCATCCAAGGTAGCCGGCCAGCACAACAGCTCCTCAGGTGTCCTTATTCTAGATTCAGGAAGATGCAAGGGTGGCCAGGAAGCAGACATCTGGGGGAGCATTCTAGGCCAGGGCAGCATGGCAAAGCATGAAGATAAAAAGAGCCTGGCTCCCAGCCCCAGGTATACTTTTTATATAAAGAAGATAAAAACTTCATATGTGTTACAGCTACTGTTATTGGGGGACGGAGGCGGGTGTGTCCTACTAGGTATAACCAAACCTAAACTTAAGTAATAAAAGTCCCTTTGTCTTTCTCCTGCTCCCTGTTTTATGGTGTCTGGCATAAAACAGAAGCTCATAAAAAATTTTTTAAAAAAACCCTGCTGAATCAAATAAATGGGTGTAAGTCAAATAATTCACACCATAAGGACAATAAAAAATGAATATTACTCATACACATATAAACATAGTAGATATTTCTAGTTCTGAGAATATTTGGGGGATAGCTAGGAATGTTTCACTGTAGCTTTTATTTTTTAATTTTTTTTTTGTAGTTGTAGATGAACAGAATGCCCCTTTTTATTTATTTTTATGTGGTGCTAAAGATCGAACCCAGCACCTCACACATTCTAGGCAAGCGTTCTACCACTGAGCTACAACTCCAGCCCTGTAGCTTTAAAACAAAACAAAACATTTTTAGTTGTAGATGGACACAATACCTTTATTTTATTTACTTATTTTTATGTGGTGCTGAGGATTGAACCTAGTGCCTCCCGTGTGTTAGGCAAGCACTCCACCATTGAGCTACAACCCTAGTCCTTACTGTAGCGTTTACAACCTGGTTGGTCTGTTCTTTTACTCCTCCCTTATTGAAATAAAGCACATAATCTCACCTTGGGAAGAGTGCTGTTACCAGGTTGGTTTCATTGTTCAAGTCACAAAAGATAGACAAGGAAGAGTGGCAGCTGCCTAGTTGGAAGCAGGCCGGGAGGGATGAGTGAGTGGTTTTGAGATTATACTTATTTAATATTTATAAAAGATAACTGTCATCAAGAGCCAACCTCCAGGCCCCCAGGTGCTTTGTATCATAAAGCCACATGGGGGGTTATGTTTTATATCATGTATTTCTTTTCCCATCATAGCAGTCTACACTGTCAGCTCCACATGAAAAGCAAGCTGCGAGTCCTCGTTGTTCTTATCCTGGATTCTTGTAGCTAGTGGGAACAAGCAGCTAACCCACCATTTTTTCTTCAAGGATATGCTCACCACCAAATTCTTTGTAAAGAGAAAGAAGTTACCCTTAGAAGATAACAGTATGTCTCTCCTTATGCACACGTCTCCCTTTTGATCAATCATTTAGCAAACATTTATGGAGTGTCCACTATGTGACAAGCTCTGCTCTTGGCATTGGGGGCATGGCAGGCTTAAAACAAACTCAAGTCCTTGCACGCACAAAGCTAACATTCTAGTGGGAGAGTCAGAAAAAATAAAGGTTAAATAATTAAACAATTTGTTAGATAGTGACAAGTGCTAATTAAAAGAATATAAGCAAGGAAGGAATATTTCAGGGCATGGAGTTGCAATTTTACACAGGGTGGTCAAGGGAGGCTTCTTTAAAAAGTAACATTTGAGTAAAGATCTTGCAAAGATAAAGAGTAGTGAGGTATCTGAAGGATGAGCATTCCAGGCCAGAATTTAACAGCTAAGCCCTAGCCAACATGGATGAACCTGGAGGACATTTTGCTGAGTGAAATAAGCCAGTCACAGAAAGGAAAATACTGCATGACTCCACCTGCATAAAGAATTGACACATTTGGAGAATCAAAGAGTAATATGGTGGTTACCAGGGAGCTGTGACAGGGGGAAATGGGGAGTTTCTCCATGGGTATAAAGTTTTACAAAGCAAGATGAGTAAGTTCTAGAGAATGGTGACATAACTTTGTACCTACAGTCAACAATAATGTGTGGTACACTGAAATTTTTGCTAAGAGGTTAAATCCCTTGTCAAGTGTTCTTACTGGAATCATTTATTATTATTATTATTATTATTTTAAGATCAAGTCCTACAGGCATAGGGAACATATGGTATTGGTGGTTTCACAAGGAGGTGAGTGTGGATGGGGAAGAGGGGACAATGAGAGGACAGGGAGATGTGGCAAAGGTCCTTTAGGTCAATGAAGAACTTCATTTCATCCCTTGGGAGACAAGAAGACCTGTATAGTTTTGAGCAGGGGGACAGGATCTGATTCACATTGTAGAAACAGCACTCTGGCTGCTGTGCTGAAACAGGGGAAGCTGGAAGACTAGTCAGGAGACCTTTCTCTTTTGGGTCCCCAGACACCGTCTCCTGTCAGCCATTTCCTCCTATTCTGCTCTTCATTCCTTCAATGGCCCTAGCTTATCTTAGAACCAAGAACCATCCTGTGTTCCCTCTGATTCCATTAAGATGCAATTTTTGGAATCTTTAATCACACTAGATAGTCAATAACAGATCCACTGCAGCAGATTCATACCCAAGTAAAACAGCAAAGAAAAATAGTTTCTAGAGTCTTGATGGGAAGAGTAAAAATGAGCCTCTGTTCTCCCCAGTGGTTTGGTCTGGACTTCTTGAGGTAAAGTAAACAAACTCACTTTCTATTGCTAATTAACAAATCACCATGAACATAGTCACTTACAAGTTCTGTGTATCAGAAGTCCAGGTGTGGCACAGCTGAGTTTTTTGCTTAGAATCTCAAGGACTGCATGAAGCCAAGGAGTTGTTCTGGCTAAGCTCAAGTCTAAAGACCCCGGGAAAAACCTGTTTCCAATAAGTTAAGTTCTGTGGCTGTGAAACTGCCATCAGGGGAATTCTCTCAGCTCCCAGAGGATCCCTTCATTCTTTAGTCTATAACCTCTCCATCTCCCTCACTGAGCTTTTCTCACTTCAAATCTGATTTATTTTTAATCCCTAGATTCAGCTTTATGGGCTCATGTGATTAAGTCAGTTTCACCTGAATAATCTCCCTCTCTTAAAGTCATTTTATTTGGGACCTTGATTATAACTGCAAAATCCCTTACTGCAATACCTAGATTAGTGTTTGATGCAATAACTGGGAAACGGTGTGTGGTCCAGGGGCTAGGAATTTGGGTCATCTGAGAAGTCTGCCTACTACACCAAGTAAAACAGAATACACTGACCCATGTTTCTGAGGAAGCTCCCAGTGCAGGAGGCACTAGGCAGGGTCTTGGGGACTAGGACTAAGGACACCATGTGCCCATTACAAATATACAAACTCTGTCTCTCTGCACTCACCTTCAGTGCTGCTGGATTCTACGAGAACTCTTTATTCTGAGGAGTTGCTCCTCTCATGTAACAAGAAATAGGAAATTACCACCCTACCTTGCGATTATAGGTTTGCCATTCAAGTAAGAAGACAATTTCTTTCTTCTAATGTTTGAATTTTAAACCCAAGAGTCTAGTTGGCCCAGCTTAAGTCATGACTGAGATGGGAAGACAGGAAGTACAGCATTGAGATTGAAGGCCCTATGCAAGTCTCTTTGGAAAGGGGAGGAGGTGCCTCAGTCTGGCTGGGCACAAAATCATGAGCGACTCACAGCCTTGTAGATTCAAACAGCAATTCTTTATTCCCGAACTCACACTGGCCCTCTACAAACACGTTCTGGGCCAAATCCACCAGGCTCTGAATCCCAAATACTCTCTGAATCCCACGAGAACTCAATGAGAACTCAACGGGAACTCAAGGAACGGGTGTGCCTGAGGCAGCAGGATACGCCCTATTCCCAGCAGGGTACACCTTAAACCTGGAACCTCCCTAAACCCAAGGAGAGCCCTAAACCCTGATCCGCCCTAAACCCGGATCTGCCCTGGTCCTTGAGCAAGGTCACCTTACATGCAATGTCACTGAAAATGACCTGGGTCCAATATGGAGAGTCCTTCCTCTAAGCACTTGAATATTTAGTTTTAGCATTGGGCGAGAATCTAAATTTAAAGACACATTGGGTAGGCTGACAAAGAAATGCCATGTGTCATTCCTACTTGGCAATGGCTCTCAGCAAGGAGGTATGCTGTTCAGATTTCCCTTCAAGGAAACCTGATGTCGGGAGTATATTTAGTTGACAGCTTCTATCTTTCACACCTTTTGATCCACGGAGATATTCACAACAAAGTAATGACTCCCCTTAAGATACTTCTAGCCAACAACTCAGCCTGTTGGGGGCAGCAAGACTGGGCTATTTCTGCCCAACATGACTCCTCTAATCTTCCATCTTTGTTCAGGAACTCCTCATTGGCCTGGCCAAGACCTTTTCGTGGGTGTATGGCAGTCTGAGGACTTTCCTATTGTGAAAGTTAGCTTTGCATCTCTGTGACCAAATACCACACAAGAACAAGTTAGAGGAGGAAAGATTTATTCTGGCTCATGGACTCAGAGATCTCAGTCCCTGTTCAGCTTTCTCCACTCTTTTGGCCCTAAAGTGAGGCACAACATCATGGCAGAAGGCATGATGGAGCAAAATTGTTCAGCTCACAGCAGCCAGGAAGCAGAGACAGAGAGACAGAGAGAGAGAAAGAGACCAGGACAGATATAGTCCCCAAGGACACACCCCCAGGGACTTACTTCCTCCAGTCATGCCCCAACTGCCTACTGTTACCACCCAGAAGCTTATTCAAATTATTAAGCTGCCAGACAGATTGACCCATGGATGAGGTTAGAGCCCTCATGATCAGATCATTCCTTAGCCTTACCCCGGGACATTGCTGCATTGTCCAGCACGTGAGCTGTTTTGGATGCCATTTCAGACCCAAACCATAACACCATGGACTCCCCTCCTTCCTTCTCCTCTCACAGGTGTCAGACCTGCAGCACGGTCAACAGATGCTTTCTGCCTCCTCCTGTTCCCTCCTCTATTATCTTTTAGAGACATTTCTCCCCATAAATCTCTTGTACATCTAAATAATCTTGTTTTCCAATTTGGGGATGACTGAAATGGACACAAGTGGAATCCTTTATTTAATCTCATCTGTAGCATTGAGGTTATTGACCTGAATTTCTGCGGTCCCTTCTTCCTCACAACTTCTGTTTTTTAAGATTCTAGAATATTATCCCCATTTTATCAAAGAGAAAAATTTGGAACGTATATTTAGATCTCTGATCCACAGCTCTTTGGGGCCTGTGATTCTTTGCTAGACTTGGCATTTGTCACTATAAAGCAACTCAGCGTTGATGATATCTTCTTAGATAAGGTAAGTAATTCTGCACATAGTTCCAGATGGCAATAAACAGTTCCTCCATGACTGGAGACTCTACGGATGATGTGAGCCACTGTTTTTCCTTAGCCAATGGTTCTTATAATTCAGCATACAGAATTGCCTTTTCAGAACTCTTTGGAAAAGGCACTTCCTGAATCCAACCCTCTGAGAACTTTGCTGAAGAGGAGGGTAGCTCCTGAGACTTTGCCTTTTTTGAAGCTCCCCTTTGATACGGGTAGTACATAGAATAAACTCCATAAAATGTTGATATACAATAACTTAAATTCAATATTTCCTTAATTTTTATAAAAGTCACTTTTCTGGTTATCAATAATGTGTTGTGAGAAGCCATGGAAGTCACTGATTATGCATGGTGGAGGGCAGGATGTGCCAAGGTGATTTCTTATAGCTGGTAACATTACAGTAGGTCATAAAAAGTGAGAAGAGATTTGTTCCTCAGGCAGCAACGTGGTGAAGATATTCTCAGTATGTTTAGACAACAGCTAGGAAGCTGAGTGCCGCAGTCTGGCTGGGCACAAAAATCACGAGCCACTCAAACAGGTACAAATTTTATTTTTGAAACTCCCGCCAATGCCCTGTAAGCTCCCAGGAAATATGCTGACCCACACACACGGCGTTCTCCCGGACCCCAACAGGAAATCCCTCCTCCGGAATTCCCTCATACTGCACTTCCCCAACCAATGGGAACTCTCCAGGAGTCCTGTAGCAGGCCAAGGTGGACAGCAGGGGTCTAATATCCATATGAATTCAGATCTTAACATAATCATATCATCTCAATGGCTTGCTGGCGTCACCTTTCAACCAAAAATGCCATACATCATACTACTTGGCTATGGCTCTTAGCAGCTGAGGAGTCTGGAGTTGGTCAGCCATGGAAGAAAAGACTATGGGAGGCAATGTGAACCTCAGGCTTATCTATATTTCTTTATTTTACAGATCTATAATGTGGGTAGGGGATGTCACTTCAGAATTTTAGGGGATAGTTTTTTTTTTTTTTAACTAAGCAAAACATGAAGTAAACAAGAAGTCGAGAATGAGTCAGAAGTACAAAGGCTTTTTGTTTTGTTTTTTCTCTCCCAGCATAATATATGCCAGTACTTAGAATGACACTTGACAGGAAACTCTCTGTGACATTGTGAAATGTCCACTCTTGATCTTTTGGGGTGTGCTGTATTCTAGACTATCTCACAGACCCAGGAGGGTACAAATAACTCACTGGCCTTTGGCAACTGCCTACCTAACTGGAACCACCTAAACTCTCTGTCTCCCAAAGTTAACCTGGCCCCAAAGATCCAGGTATCAGCAGGCCATCCTCAGGAGGGCTCAGGGTCCTTTGGTCCACTGTCAGTTCTGGAGTTGATCCACAGTTATCCTTAGATCTGACATATGGCTTTGTCCCTTCAATATTTCTGTGTAATTTTTTTTTAGAATCATTCTATTTTCACTATAAAGTAGTATACGAGGTAAAAACAAATCAAAAGAATAACAACAAAAACTGTTCCAAATTAAACATTCTTCTTATTTTTTTAAAGAGTACATACATCCTGCAACTTTAGGTAGTTAAGGACCTTCTGAAGTGTATCTCTAATGTCTTAATGTCTGTGGACTCTAGTTCAGGAATTCACGGGATAAATAAAAAGGAAACCAGAAAAGATCAGAAAAGAAAGAACTGTGAATGGAAATGGATCTAAAGTTGAATTGTCAGTATGAACTATATGTTCTCATTTGTTGCCTAGAACATAATAAGCTTAATGTCATTGCATAACCTTAAAAACTCAGTTTCATTGTCTTAAAAGGTAAACATGGGTGCATTACCCTAAAGAAATAAAAACTAGAATAAAAAACCATCTCTGATCCCACTAGAATGAAGGAACAGTCACACCAACATGCTGGTGTGTCTCCTGCCAGATCTCTTTTGTACATATGTACTTTAAGGCATTTATTTTCATACCTACACTCATGGTTTATCTTCAATTTTATTTCCTCATTTTTACATTTACCATTGTAATATCAGTGTCTTTCCTTCATAAACATCACACTTAATGCTGACATAAAATTACATCATTACTTCAAGAATATTTTATTGCTATTTATACCTATTGATGGAAATGTTATTTTCAATGTCGTCTTACAAATGATGGTGTTTAGAAAACAAGATCTATATTAAAGCTTTATTCATAGTTTGGATTTTCTTTTAGAACAGACTCTCAAAGCAAAAATTGAGTGGGTAAGGGTACAAACATCTTTAAGAGTCATCACACATATTGTCAAACTGCTTTTGAAAATAGTCATACTGTTTCGTCTTACCACCAGCCTAAAATGGTATCTGCTTCCCCACACCCTCACCATCATTGTGTATCTTATTCTTTAATCATACTTGTTGGAAAAAAATTATTGATTTAATGCTTATGATTCTATTTTAATTTTACAGACCTTGACCCTAGGGATGCCAGTAAGACATTACAAATCAGTGTTATATATATGCAAAAAAAAAAAAAAAGACTAAAACATTTTACAGACATTCATAAAAGAAGCTTCTTCTTCTTCTTTTTTTTTTTTTTTTTTTGATACCAGGTATTGAACTCAGAGGCACTTGGCCACTGAGCCACATTCCCCAACCCTATTTTGTATTTTATTTAGAGACGAGGTCTCATTGAATTGCTTAATGCCTCACTTTTTGCGAAGGCTGGCTTTGAACTTGCAATCCTCCTGCCTCAACCTCCTGAGTTGCTGGGATTACAGGCAGATGCCACTGGGCCCAGCTAGCTTTATTCTTTTTATTAATCATGCTTCATATTCTTATATTTTAATGTAGGGTTTCACCTAGATCACTGTTGACATCTGGGGTCGAATAATTTTTTGTTAATGTGTGGGTTGTCTGGCTGGTAGCAACATTCAAGTCTCAGCAATATTTGGGACCATCTCTGAGCAGAGATGTGGCTCCAGTGAGATCCAGTCTATTGAAGGAGGTCAGCCTAGACTGGAAGACTAGAGAGTGATTCTGGTCCTAAAGAATCAAGCAAGCAAGTTCAGAGAGGTGCAAGTATGGTGGGATAGAATCTGCAGCTTGAGGGCCAACATGAATTCCAAGCCCACCATGAAAAGTAACTGTTGGTACAAAACGACTGGCTGCATTTTCACTGGGGAGGACTGAAGTTGGAAGCCTTTATTGTACTAGTAGCTTGGAGGAACTATAATAGGTAGAACTGATTGGGGTAGTGCTGCCATTGAAGAGTTTGATGGTACAAGGGAAGGAACCAGGAATTTGGAACTGGGGTTTAATAGGTTAATGGGTGAACATGGGTGTATTAAAAGGTAAACATGGGTGCATTACCCTAAAGAAATAAAGAGTAGTTGGTTAAGAGGAAAGATAGAGGAGTGGCTGCTAAAATGGTTGGATGGGCACAGGAGGTAATACAAAGGATGGATGTTTGGGTGGTTCCATAGGATGGATGGATTAAAGAGAAATGGGTTATTAGATGAACAAATGAGTAACAACAACGTTCTGAGTTTTTCTTTTATCACAGAGAGTTGTGTTCTTGAAGTGGGAAGGAACCTCTAGAGATCTCAATAGGCTACATTGCCTTTTTAAGTGTTCACCCTATTTCCAGGATTGAGGATAGAGGTGCATCCCAAAGTAGGATCACAGAAGGAGTCTCAGGGCATTGCACCAGTCTGCCACACAGAATTTGCAGAAGCTATTTTTTTTTTAAAGGACAGAAAGATACCTTCTACAAGTCAGGTATGTAAATGAGAATTGCAGATGAATTTCCAGAATGATATATGACTGCACTCATACATCTAATATCATCACCAAAAAAAGCTTTGGTCTGCACTGAATCCAAGATAGCTGTACTTGTTAAAATTAAAAGAACACCAAAGACTCAGGCAGTGAACATATTTCTCAACTGGAATGCAGTGTGATCGATACCCTTATTCCTCTCTTAACTTCATCATTTGCCCTTGAAGGTAGCAGTTATTTCTAATTTGTCTGCAGTGCTTTAGCCTGCTTACACATCCTTCAGTTTGCAATGCTAAAATGTCCTTTTAACTTCAGTAGCTGGGTTTTTCATGAAGTTTCCTCTCAAATCTGTTTGACCCCTGCCCTGACATTTTGTCATTCCTCTACCCAACTAATTGGTCCCCCTCCTTTACGCCCCACTGCATTCCACACAGCCCTGCATTTCTCCATTACACCCAGTGATGTCTATTTGCAATTGCTGGTTTTTCAAAAGCTCACATGTGAGATAATGCAGGAACACTCAGAGGTGAAATGATTAGATTATGAGAGCCTCAATCTAATCAGTGGATTAGTCCACTGATGGATTAACTGGGTGGTAGCTGTAGGCAGGTTGTGGCTAGAGGAAGTAGGTCACTCAGGGTATGCTTTTGGAGTTTATGTTTTGTCCCCTGGCGAGAAGAATCCTTTCTCTGCTTCCTGGTTGCCATGTCCTGAGCTGCTTTCTTCTTCCACACCCTCCTGCCTTCTACCCTTTTATCATACCCCCACTAAACCTTCTCTATTAACCTGCTGTGTGACCTCAGGGAAAGCTCAGAACCTCTCTAGTCTCCATTCTGTAAACTGGTGAAATGACTAAATTATTTCTATGTTATTTGCAGCCCAAGAAACACAAAGGACTAAACCTTTCCCTTTTGCTAACATTAACATTAAGGCAGAACAATCATGGCAGAAGGGTGTGGTACGGAGTTGGCCAACCATGGACTGAACCACTGAAACTGTGAGCTAAAATAAGGTTTTCCTTCTATGTTGTTATTATCTGATCTTTTGGTTACAGGGACAAAAAAGCTGACTAAAACAACTGCTAACCACATGCGCGCGCGCGCGCACACACACACACACATAATCTAACAATATGTGCCTCTTGATGGATGTTCACAACAGTTCCCATGAAGTTTTCTTGCCGAAAATTTGAACCCAAATCTAACCAGTTTTCTAGATATAACTACCTACTTATAGGAAATATCGTGACAGGACAATGTATTAAAGAACATCTAAGGATGCAATCAGCAAAATCCAAACTTTTGGAAATTACAGGCAATGAGTATGTATGTGTGTAAAGAGACACCTTAAAAAACACTAACAGACATTATCAACCAATTGGAACATACAAATTCTTATTTAATTCTGATTTCAAAAAAAAATCTGTAAAAACACTGAGATAAAATTATGTAAGTACTAGAAAAATGTTGGTTAAATACAAACACTGACCAGATATTTTGTGATGTTAGGGTTTCTATTGTTTTTTTCAATGTGCTAAAGGTAATGTGGATGTGCTATAAAAAGAATGCTTTTCTTTCAGAGATGTACACTGAAATATTTATGGACAAAATACTTTAAAATTTTTTTATAATTTATTTATTTATTTATTCATGTGGTGCTGGGGATTGAACCCAGTGCCTCACACATGCTAGGCAAGTGCTCTACCACTGAACTACAACCCCAGCCTGGATAAAATACTTTTGAGAATGCTATAAAATATTTGGATGTAGGAAGTAGGTACTGGTATAAATGAGGCAAGATTCACATGCGTTGGTGATTTTGGAGGCTGAGCAACAACCCTTTCTAATGTTATGTATATTTTAAATTTCATAGCAAATTGTTGTATAAACAACAACAAATATATTGTTTGAGAGCACATGGTTTGTATAACCAAAATCACACCAAGAAATTTAGCTGCAAGGAATTCTGGGAAATATAATTTTCTTTTCAGTCTCTGCAGCACACTCTGGAATCCGGTAGAATATGTGTGTGTTAGGTAATCAATAGTGTCCACTCCTAAATTTATAATTCAAACTGACCTCTCATTTGAAAGACTATTAAAAATATCCCACTGTCTTCTTGACTTTTAAACTTGGATGTCTCACAGGATTCCTAAACTGAGCATGCTCAAACTAGAACTACTGATATTCCTCCACCCCGACTAAACATTCTCTATTAACCTGCTGTGTGATCTCAGGGAAAGCACTGAACCTCTCTAGTATTCATTCTGTAGATGGATAGAATGACTAAATTATTTCTATGTTATTTCCAGCCCAAGAAACACAAAGGACTAAACCTTGTTCCCTTTTGTTAGCATTAACTTAATTATATGTTGGTTTTTAAAATAGGCCACTTTAAAAGGGACGTAGCTGGTATATTTTTAGAAGCAGCAATGCTTCATGAGAGATATGAGTGTCACTTTAGCCATCAGGGATCATTTATTCAGCATTGGCAGCAAGTTCAAACAGCCCAGAGTTGCTTTCAGTATGGGCTTGTGCATCCTATAGCCAACTAGCCACGGAACTAACCAACCACCTGCCTGCCTCCCTGGAGCCACAGCCAAGGAGCTGTCTGTGCTGGGAAGATAATTTAGAAGGCCGGTTTTCTCTGGTCCTGGCTTTTGTGTCTGTTTTAGAAATGTGACAGCTGCAATTTTTTTTCCAAGGCAAGAGGAAGAGATGGTTTGACCTCTAATGCTTACTGAAGCATCTGCAGAAGGCCACGTTGTCATTTTTATTGCATAAGTGACGGTGCTCCCACAGAGAAGTGAAAGGGGTTATAAATAAGATTCTTGGAGGCTGTTAAATGGCACTTAGCAGGAGGGAGGCCTGAGTGACAGCTGCACACTGCTAAGGGATCACAACTTCACAGTTAAGAAACACTGGCACGTGGATCATGCTATTTGACTATTTCACTTCATTTTCTCTCTCTGCTCAGGTGGTTTACCTGGTTGCAGAGGGTTCATATTTTGGCTTCTGTACTCTCCAGTCCCTTCTAATGCCACCTTCTTGCTTTGGCTTACTGATAAACTCATTGTTCCAATGTTCTGCCCTTCTCCTGTTAATGCTGTCCCATGGTGGACACTGTCCAGATGCTACACTCTTAAAGATCACCTTCATAGGGGTCTGGAGCAGCAGACTTTCTGCAGCATTGGTGGAGGTTTACATGCAAAGTGTCACAGCTCACCAAGCAGCTTACACTTGATATTGGGCTCTGGGTTCTCAAAGATCATTCAATAGAATCTTCAGCCATTCTCAGCAGTGATTTACAGCCATCCACGTGGCATTTAGTTACCATTCTACACACCATGGTGGATATTGGTTCCAATACCTGAACAGTGAGGAGTCTAAGGAATCTGTTAGGTGACTTTTGGAGGCTCCATAAGGACTGTGGCAGTCATTGATGTGACTCAGGCATTACTACACAGCTGGGCTCTTTCACTACATCACACCGAGTTCCCTAAACAACCCAGCATTTCATGAAATGCTCACTTTGTTAGTAATTCATGTATAAATTCTCACCTGAGCCTAGAAACACCCCATGGAGGATGTGGATATTAATACTTCCATTACTAAATTAATAAATTCATCAATACTGTAGATGAAAAACTGAAGCTCTAGAAAAAAATGAAGGTTCAAGATCAACCCTATGCTCAAATCCAGGCCTCTGACACCAAGCCTTTCTGGTGGCTCCCATTCCTATTCTCATTCTCTCTCTTTCTTTTTTCTCTCTTTCCCCAAATAATTTATTATGTATTATCATTACACAGGCTATGCATGTAGCATTGTTGGGTATTGCTAGTTATATGTGAAATGTTCTTTTAATTTTCAGAGCACTTGAATCCTAAAAGACTTCTGGGAAAATAGGACTCTAATCCTAGACTCTTCAGAAAATCTGACTGACCAAAAAGGGCCAATACAGTGTAGCATATTTGCATAAGAGTCAATTGGGTTTTCTGTAACAAATGTCCTTTCTCCAAAGGACTCTGGGATTTCCAGTTGAGTCCTGCCATAGTAAACCGAAGGCTCTTCAAAATCAATGCCAAAGACTGCTTCAGCTCTGAATGATCAAGGACTTTGCCGTAAGTCAGCAGTTTTCAACAGCTGAGAACAGCACAGCCCTCTGTCCCTGACCAGGAGAAATATGGCATTATCTGGAGACATTTTTGGTGGCTACAACTTGGAGAAGGCCATTGGTATTTGTGACTTCAGGCCAGGGATACTGCTAAACATCCTATATTGCACAGGAAACCCCTACAATCAGGAATTCATTGATCCCAAATGTTAGTAGTGGCTAGACTGAGAAGCCTTGCCCCAAACCTAAGGTAATACCTCAATTGGCCCCTGGATCACTGTCAGTAGGAAGGGCACTCAGGATGGTGGCCCTCATGTGTTGTCTGACCTAGGTGCTCAGAAACCTCAGGAACAAGATCTTGTCCCCCCAGAGAAGGGCCTGTAAGAAAACAGAAAGCCTGAGAAGGCCCTTAAGGCTCTCACTAGGACAGCTGGAAGCCAGAGGGAGAGGCGTCTTCCCCTTCCAGACTGCTTACTCTACAACAGTAGGCAGATGCAGCTGAGGAGCGCCTCTTCCCAAGGCGGACCCCAGGAATAGCAGTGAAGAGGCAGAAGTGGCTTATACATTCAGAATTGGCAACCCTAAGGAAGTAATTCTTGTTCAACAAGGTCATAAGGGTGGGGCTCAAACTAAAAAGGATTTGTATCCTTTTTAAGAAGAGGAAGAGACCCCAGAGCTCTTTTTTCTCTCCATGAGTGCACAGAAGAAAGGCCACGTGAAGACACAGTGGGAAGTCTGCAAGTCAGGAAGAGACCCTCACCAAAAATCAGCCCTGCCATGCCCTCATCTGGGACTTCCAGCCTCCAGAAAGGTGAGAAATAAACATGGGGTTGTTTAGGCCATGTTGTCTGTGGTTTTCTCTCATGGCAGCCTGTGCAGACTCATACACATCTGCACCAAGCTCTCTGCACCAGGCTCCTAGCCCTGGGCCACCATGGTTCCGGCATCCAGACTAACAATGACTAGTTCAGGCCTCAGTCCACCTCACCTCTCCACACAACCTGTCCCTGGTAAACACTCTTTCCTCATTAAAGGTTAATGGCTCTCTTCCTGGGGTTCTGAAGCACCTCCCTCACTTGAGTCTCCTCTTAACCTCTCCAAAGTTTCCTTCATGGGCTAGCAATCCCTGAGGTTCTATTTTGATGGCCTTCTCTTCTCACTCTGCAAATTCACTCTAGGAAACCTGTCAAGAGGCCTGCTCCTATAAGGATCTTGAACTGTATCCTCCATATCAATAAATGAAGGTACTCAGCAGAGAGTTAAGTTTGAACTAAATATTTGCTGAGTAAATGAACAAATACACTTTTTCTAAAAACAATCTCTAGACTAAACATCTTTTCCAAGTTCCAGGTCTACTGCAGAAGTCAGTGACTGCCCACAAGTATGCCACATAAAAATTAAACTCAGTTACCTCCAGTTAGAAGCACTTATTCTCATAGATGTTAACAGTGGCTGACCTGATTGATCCTGACTGAGCTCAGTTGAATGGATCTGCTCTAGGCTTCA